>NW_027526295.1:257972240-258332240 GCF_048455015.1 Haemaphysalis longicornis | reverse complement strand
CAGATCCCCGGATTGCGCAGCTACGCCTTTCTTCACAGCTCAGCTGTTTCGACCACGCTGGTTCCTGGGTAGAACTTCGTTGCTTTGAAACTATTGCACGAACGGAATTTACTTTGTGTTCACCGTCTTTTCTACTTCGTCACGCTAAGTGCAGCCTGGTTACACCCCTTTTGGCATGAACTAGTCATTCGGCAAAGTGTTGAAAAGGACGTCCTTTGTATGGAGCCCGCACGATTAGAAGCGACCGTTTGTCTAAACCGCTCGGTCGCGCTCGAATTTTTCTTGCTTCTAGCTTTCTTTTTATTCCCAGACGGTGGGTTTGGCATTAATGATATCAACCGTTATGGCGCTCAGAAAAAAAAAAACGTTCATAAGTGCACTTCAACATTGTCAATGAGCAGTCGGCAGGATCAAACGACGTTTTCGTAATTTAGCTGAATGGGTGATGTGCTTTCTGTTGTGTTTACTGCGCTCACAGAACGCAGTTCTAAAACGACAACAGTTCTAAACGCAGTTACAAAATTTTTAAGTTGTAGTGTTGTTGAATCGTTACAGCCACGGCTACTTGACCAATCTCTTAAAAATTACGTTTTCGTGTTACCACCGTAAAAATATGTAAGGGCGGAAGGCGATGTGGGCCCCACATCATATGATAATGCTCGCCTGATCCCGCGACTCAGCTTGCCGTTTATACAATCCCCCGTAGAATTGGTTTTGGCTCCACGGAGAGCCTCACCTTCATGCTGCTTAGCCCACGGCGATGATTCACTGGGCCAGTGGTTCTCAAATGAGGGTCCGCGGACTCCAGGGGGTCCGCGAGAGCATTTCAGGGGTCCGCAAGGCTTCCCTCAAAACTTTTCTCCCGCCTTTTTTTTTTCTCGATTTTCGCAGCATTTCCTTGCAACGTAAAAAGGCGGCTCCGCCGCATTACAAGTACGTTTAGCTTCTCCGCGTAGCACATATTTTAACATCTGATTTTTGCACCACGCGCCAGCTATGAGAAGACAAAAAAAAAAAAAACAGACCCACAAAAGGCAGCATATAGGTCAACAACAACAACAAAAAAAAATGGGCAGGACTTTTAATCCTTCTGAGCCAAATGGCCACGCCACGCTGGGAGCACTGAGTGGCGTGTGGCCAGCAATGCATGTGGTTTCCGTACGAAAGAAATGGCGTCTTTTGGTGTGCGCCTTTTAATTAAGGTGTACTCTTTCTCACATCTAGCGCAAACTGTGTTTCCTGCAGGGAACCGTGAAGGTGCGATGGCACACGCTGCAAGGGGAGGTTTTCCGAAGACAGTTCGCTATAAAAAGGACTGGAGGAGAAAAATGAAACTCGGAGACATTTAAACCCTAGCTTCCCGAACCCATAACGTCAGTGAATCCCCAAGAGCAAATTTTTTTATGATGCTACATAGAATTGAAACATGAATGCGATGGATGCCTGAGATAATTGCCGACTCGCGCGTGTTTTGGCTTTGGCAGTTGTCCCTCTCTAGCTGCGGCCAAGGCTTAACCGTCGTGATTGTGTGCCTTTTTTCACCAGTGAACAAAACAGTATCGGTATAGCTTTCGTGTACTGCACGTCTAACAACGGCTGAAAACAGATGTCGGGGCCTCGATATCAGTAAAAAGGTTTAGCGGCACCAACGCATTTTGATTTAAGTGAAGCGGCACGTTTTGCGTCTACTAATGAAGTCTGCTGTAATTAGTTCGTTATGAGTGGTTTCCCACCGATCACTGCTGATAGTAAGTTTGTATCTCTGACCAACTCAATAGCTGGAAGATTTAAGACGTCCCGTAGCTTAATATAAGTGACAAAGTGCAACTGCCGCCAACGATTGACGCATTTCTGACGAACCTGAAATGATTCGATGACTTCTTGGGTAACGGCAGCTCTTTTTGAACAGTGAAATTTTATTCTGCAGCATGAAATGACTAGGATATGGTGCCAACCTATACACTTAAGAGATCATGCCATGTCGACCGAAACCGCTGGCACCCGACAGCGTACAAGAAGGCGGCTTCAAGCGCGAAATACTTTTGCCGCCACCTACCGCCGCCACTCGAACACAGCGTCAGAGGTGGAACCAGACAACGCCTGCTCCGAACCTCTGTTTCGCGTCGTTCAGTCGGTCAGGTACGTTGCACTGCCCCTTCACCCGGCCACATGCACGACAGCCGCTGGGCTCGGGGGAAAAGAGGGCGAAAATAATTGGGAAAGAAACAACGAAATGGGGAAGCTGGCTCTGCGCAGAACTTGCGCGGGTTGGCTCATCTGTCAGGAGCTGTATGTTGTCATCTTTTTCTGGCTCTCAATTGCTCCGTCTGGTGCTTTCGAGCGTGCTTTTTCTCTTAGTCTTGTGGGTGCTGGGGCGGCCGACCACACAGAGTGCTTTTATTAACGCGAACCAGAGCCATTTCGCCAGGGAAGCGAACGGGAAAGAGGGGAAGGGGGTCAGCGGAGTGCATTGCGCGTCGCCGTCGTTCTCGGGCGTGCATTTAAAGGAGGCTTCCTGTATAGGCGTCACCGGCAGGGCACACCAGCGTAAGGGGTCAATAACCCGTCCGAGCGTCGAGGGAGAGGGGGACCGCAGGAGACCTGGGCAAGGCGGGGGGAAAGGGGCAAGGTACGAACGCCGTCCCGGGGAGAGGGGGAACGCCGGGGAAACGGGGAAGAGGTGATGCGCTGCTTCCCCGGGCATATCCCGGGCATTCCCGGCCACAGGCTCACGAATCAGGGGTCTTCGCTCCCCCCTTTTTCCTGTTTTCCCTTTTTGAGCTGCCTCTTGTGTTTTTTTTTTTTTTTTGGCGCTTCCCTTCGCCTTACGGCCAGTCGGCACGTGCCCCCGATTCCTGCTGTACTTGTCTTCTTCGCATCTCACCTGTCGTGTGCCGCAATATTCCCATTTAGAGGTGTTTTTCTTGCCCTATTACGCGAAATTCGTGTCTGCTTTGTCACCGAGTTTTTCATAGTTAATCGTAAAGCGCGGAAATGACGCGCGCCATATTTTCGCCCACTTCAGTGCGCGTTCGGACGTTGACATCGAGGGGAGCTGGTTTCGGAAGCGTTCCGGGAATCATTGTTCTCCCCCGAGGTCTCTCTATCCTTTTCCCTCCAACTTCACTATCGGGCAGACTGACCGCAGCGCGCGGACTTTACATATCTATAGGTCCACAGCCCCGTGTACGCGCTCTTCATGATAAGCGCGGCCTGACGCGTTGGTCGTAGGTGCAGGGGACCCGGCTCGCATTTCATGACGGGGACCTGATTATTTCTCGGGAACCCGAGCGCGGGCAGCGCGTCGGCGCTGGGAACAATGATGAGGTCACGGAGGTTGTCCGGACGGGGAACATGATCTGGGCGTGAAATGCGGCAGAGACAACCACACATGCTAGGAATGACTCTGGGGAGCTCAGTATTTCTCACGGGATTGCCAATGAGCTGAAGCTGGACGAGGTGATCGAAACAGCCATGCAGTGCTTGAAAAAACGTCCTCTCCATGCTTAAAATTATACGGACAATAGCTACTTTACATGAAACGAATATGTTGGTGAACCGCGGAAGGTCTTTCGGCTGTTCCTTGTTTAGCGTCCCTTTTATAAAAGCGATATGATCCCCAGTGACTGTTTTGTCGCGAAAGGCTTATCCTTCATAACAGTTAAGTATGAGAGCGAAATGTATATGGCGGTGAGTTTTCTCGACTACTTCCACTGGAAAAATGGCTCGTAGAAGCTAACAGTGTTTATAGAGAACATTGGACGCATTTGAGGTAAAAAAAACCAGTACACGACCGAGGGAAGCAGTATTTTTAATTGAGAACGTGCATCTAATTTTTTTTTTCTGCAAAAAATAAGCTTAACAATTCACTAACATTTCAGACAGAAGATAAAAAAAGGTGATAAACGAAGGACTTGAAAGGACGAGGACATCTTAAAACCTGTTTATTTATTTGAAATAAAAGGCTTTATAACATACAAATGTTGCGCACAGATCGATAGGCTATTTAAGTGTGATTTCTCCACTAAAAAAAATATCGAGTTGTTTGATGCGATCGTCTTTGTGTGTCCTTCGTCAGCTGTTGTTCGTATAGCGTAAACGGTTAATCATAAACAATTTCAACCCGGCCGGTTCGCAGTGATACTTGAAATTCCTATTTCTTGCGATGCGATTTGTTGACTACGAGAGTGCTGAGAAGCCGTGTCGACGGAGTGTAATTAGTATAGCACTAAAAAAAAGCTTTATGCAAATGGAGTATGGACTGAGTGTGTAGCACGCCAGTATCATCGCTCGTCCAGTGCAACCAAGAGTGTAAACCAAATATTAATTTCGCCGCTTTGCAAACAGCTTGTTTCTTGCATGAAAACTTCTTGAGTTCAGAAGAATTGTCTGGTTTCTCTTTCATATTTTACAACGCGCACGTGAGCATCAAATAGCTTGCCAACTTATACCGCCCAGAACGCTTTTGCTGCTGCTGTTTGTTTCCAAATTTATCGCGAGGCAATGTGCTATCATCTACGAAACAATACAACCCTGCCCAAAACTTCCTTCTGAAGTCGAGCCACTTATACATCCGCATATTTCCATCTTCATTAATTTTCCTTTTTGGTTTATTTATTTATTTGAAATACTTTACAGGTCCTGACAGGAAATTGGGTAAGGGGGGTTACACGTGAAAAAAAGTACCGAATTAACAAGATTTGTGAAAGGCACGCAAAAAGGAACGCAACCCAGAAAACACGAGAAAAGAATTTGGTCGTAAATACATATCTAGGGAAACGTAAAGTACAAATATAACAAATGCTGCATCGATTTATGTTGAACCTTGCCGAACGTACAATATAAATAGCAGGAAATAGCGAACATATACTTCAAACGCAAAAATGCTCTTACACAACATTCCCATAAAACATGATAACGTATCAGTACAATATTACGAGAAAAATTCACTATCCTCTCTGTACAATCGTGCGCCTAATTTGAAACCTATGTAGTCAAGCCTATGTAGTCAAGTCAAGTCAAGAACCCGTGCAAAGAAGGCTTGAGGAACTACAATGAGAAAGCATGGCCACGGGGCTAAAAATAGTTGTGAATAAATGTAAAGTAATGAGAAATACGCATGTCAAAAACGTTCTCTCCAGCTTAGGAAACAAAACGCTAGAAAAAGTGGAAGAATATAGCTACCTCGGACAGATGTTTAGTGCTGACCCCAGCCACAAGAGAGAAATTCAGCGAAGAATTGGTATGGGATGGGAAGCGCTCTGCAAGTACTCCCATATAATGACAAGTAAGCTACCTCTGTCTCTCAAAACAAAAATCTACAACCAGTGCATACTGCCGGTGACGACATACGGAGCTGAAACTTGGCGCCTTACTAAACAACTAGAAAGGGAACTTAGATCGGTTAAACAGGCCATGGAGCAAGAATGTTAAGAATAACACTTCGGGACAGAAAACGAGCTACGTGCATCAGAGAACAAACTAGAGTAAAAGATATCAAAGTTCAAATATAGAAAAAGAGAGAGAGAGAGAGAGAGAGAGAGAGAGAGAGAGAGAGAGAGAGAGAGAGAGAGAGAGAGAGAGAGAGAGAGAGAGAGAGAGAGAGAGAGAGAGAGAGAGAGAGAGAGAGAGAGAGAGAGAAAATAACTTTAACGGAGACCAGCGGTGTTAGCCGAGCCGTCTGGCTGGCTTGCTACGCTAAATGAGAGAAGAAAAACAAAAGGAAAAAAAGAGAAAAAAAACGTGAAAATGAAAAGATATCATTTGATGCGGCCAAAATTTTCCATCACAAAACTTTGTCCAGTTCTGTGCTCTGAAGAAACTACAAAAGAGCTTTGATTGCACGTGCAGCCTGACTGGGACCCGACCATGGACCCAAAACAGCCCTCAGCTAAAGTCCCGCACCAAGCTGCCTGCACAAAGATAATATGAGTTTCAGTCTGTGCACGGTGTACTTTGGACACACGCATATAACATGATGGATGTCTTCTCGTGAATCACATCCAAAACAAAGAGGTGAAGATGCCTGCTGGATTTTGTGCAGGTAATGTCCCGTGTAGGCCACATTCAAGCGGAATGGCTTCTTCTATGCAGAATGGCTTCTTCGCGCTTCCTCGCACGTACAGGTGGGATTCTGAAGGTGCACTAGGGATCAATCGCATGAAGAGGTGCGTATTGCTGCCTTGCATCAGTCCAGATAGACATCTGCGCATTCCATGCGGTTGATGAGGCGAGTATTGCCGCATCCTTTCTCGTGAGTGGGATTGGCACAGCTTCAGTGCCGAGTCTGTGGGCAGATGAGGCGGCTTTGTCAGCTGCGTCGTTACCGGCAGCTCCGCAGTGGGCAGGAAGCCACTGCAGACCTACGCTGTCTCCCCTTTGTATGGCTTGCGAGTTTAAGAGATTGATTTCACAAGCCAGCTGTTCTCTTGGAAGCGACTTCAGTGCTGACCAGGAGTCTGTGAATACAGCCCATTGATTGGCCGGCTGCTTTAGAATGTACTGAAAAGCCGCGCGCAGCCCAGCCAGCTCAGTAGCTGTCGTCGAGGACTTGTGGCTCACTAGGGCGCAGATGGTAGTGAGCGACGAAGGAATCGAGATCTCTATCGCCGACGATGTAGCCGTCACTGAGCCATCAGTGTACACATGAGTGTGGCCTTTTTATTGGTTGCTAATATGCTCCAAGGCAAAGAACTTCAGAGCCAGGGCTGATATATCCGCCTTCCTCTTAAATAACCACGGTACATAGAAAAAGAAATGGACTTGGGCTGGTCAGCGAGACGAAGCGACAACCGGTGGACAATTAGGGTAACAGAGTGGGTACCAACAGATGCTTGTAGAAGGAGAAGAGGACCTGGCTCGATGGAGGAATGAAATAAAGGAATTCGGGGGGGGGGGGGGGGGACGCAGGCGTTTCACCACTGTGGCTTAGAAGGCGGCAGGTTTAAATGCCAGCAACAGATACTTTTTTCGTTAAATCGGCTGTAGCCTAATAAAGAAGAGTTTAGAGCAGTCTCAAAAATGCTACCTATTATTTTGACTGTTTTGTCACATAGTATTTGTTCGCAGTCGCTAGCTGCGGGGGTCAGCTAATGTTTGGTTGAAGCTCTGATTGCCGGCGCGGAGTTTAGGATAGCCACGGGCGAGGCGTGCATGCGTTTGCATGCGTCTCTGTTCCGCAGGACACTTGCCATCCCGCCTTGAACTGTAATCGGAATCCAGCGAGAGCCAATGCCATCAGAAACTGAAAGGAGTAAAATCAGCACTACAAGCGAGAAACCAATTTTCCTGCTTTTGTTTTTGTTTTGAACGGAGGCTAATTCGCAGAAAAGAGCCCAGCCACGGTGTAACGGGAGTGGCAGCCGAATTACAGGTTGCGCTAGAAGGCAAGCGCCGTTTTCTGAAAGCAACGCATGCAGAAGCTATTTCCTTTACGGGGTCTCGCCCTCTGCGCGCGTGCCCATCGGGAGGATACGCCTGCAACATTGGTGTCCTTTCGTAATACCGTGACCTGGAACAAAGCGTTCGTATTGTGTGATTTATGCGAGGGAGGAAAGTGCGCGAGCGATTACGCAATCGATGGTACGTGAAATCGAAAAATCCGAATTACATCGACTTCGCATTGTCAACAGCCCGTGGTCAAACCGTATCGTCGTTAAAACCAGTAACCGTTTTAAATGCGAATGCATTTCTTAGTCGGGGGTTGTCGTGCGTTGGCCGGCGTGCGCCTAGCAACAGCTGTGGCGCGCCTAGCAACCGGAGCAGGTGGTAGCTCGGGCGGGAGTAGCGGAGGGCAAGGGGAGAGGAGGAGCGCGCTCGGCGTGTGAGGGCGCTCGCATCGTGGAGCTCGGGCGGAGTAGCGGAGAGTAGGTGGAGAGGAGGAGCGCGCTCGGGCGTGTGAGGGCGCTCGCATCGCGGAGCTCGGCGGAGAGAGCTCGCGCGCGGGGTGGGCGTGTTGCGCGGGTCTCTCTCTCCTCAACGCGTACCCTCTCTCCGCTTGCTGCGCTCGGAAAAATATATATAAATGCAGTGGAGAGCGCGCCTCTCTCCGTGACTGCTTGCCGCAGCGCACTCATCGGTGCACCCAATGCATTCACATTTCCGCACGATCCCCTTCGGGGAAGTGGGGGGAGTTTTTTTTATCTTGAAGTCCATTGCCGCTCTTGCTCAGCGGGGTGGAAAAATAAGGGTTAAGAGGACAGTTCAGTTCTGGCAAAAAGCAGTTCGCTTCCCGTTTCAAACCCGGGTTTTGACGCCGCGCTAATTCGACGCCGTGACGTCTTAACGCGTGCTTTTCTGTTCACGTGCTGTTTTGACGCGTGGCGTTCTGTCATGTCGCACACAGCTACAGGACTTGCTTGGGCTACTTAAACCCGAAAATTTTGGTACGCCTGTCTCTCCTTCCCTCGATTGAGCCTTCCTGCAAAAATTAAAAAAAAAAAACATGCTTGAACGAGAGGTTTATATAGGCAAAACTTTTCCTAACCACTAAATGTGGAAACACACTTCATACTTGTGAGTATCGCTCAGAAAAAATTACCGGGCCATCTCCATTAACCTGAAACCTGGGGAGGGGCGAAGCGTGCAGTGTATAGTTATATTCTTGGCGCCTTGGTATTTTTGCCAACGGAGGTGAAACTGTTTGGGGTAGAGGTATACAGCTTTGCTGTAATGGTCTCTTGTCTGTGAAGCACGAAGCCCTCTAGCGCGAGGCGTAAACGTGTGTCCCGGTGTTTTTTTTTTTTTAGTACGCGTTACGAAGTGCTCCAGCGGCGGAGCGTAAACGAGTGGCCCGGCGATTTTTAGTACGCAATACATTTTAGCCCGAGGTGTAAACGAGTTTCCGGGTGTTTTAGTACCGTGACTACATGCGACGGCGATTGCGACGACGACTACGGGAGACGCCGACAGTCCCAGCCCCTAACGGGTTTCGCTCCTAAAAATCCAGCGCCCCTTTCTGGAAGAAAGATCGTTGAAACGCGAAGCTTTCTCCGATACAAATGCGAAGATTACAATCCAATCAGCCAAAGTCCAAATCTACGACAGCGCTGAGCTAAGCGAACGTGATGTTACGATTTTGTACCTATTAGTTTGTGATTGGGTCATCTGAATGTGCTCATTCGGTTCGCCCTGCGTTGGCGTTGATTTGGACTTTGGCTGATTGAATTGTGGAGCTTGCATTTGTATCGGAGAAAGCTTCGCGTCTCATCCTTATCATCAACAACATAACCATCATGTCCCTCTATTGTCTAAATTAGGCTTTCCTGCTTAACATTTAATAATAATAATAATAATAATAATAATAATAATAATAATAATGTGCCCTTCCATAGCGCAAAGTCAGCTTTTCTGCAGTGCGTTTTGTCGTAACAAAGCCATCAGTGAGGCATAGAAAGCTTCACTTTAAAAAATATTAACGTTATTTGAAGCAATACATAAATACAGAGCTGGTGCATGCAGTATTCTTTTAATTACAAATTGACTCGGGCGCAATCTTTGCGATAGCAAACAGGAAGAACGCGTTCGAACCAATACTTTGGTCAGAGAATACAAAAGGTCTCAACAAAAGAAGCGCCACGAGTGCGAACGCGGGAAAGTTGAATCTTGTGAATTCGGCAAACCTTCATTGCGCTTATCATGGAAAGAGCGAGACCGGAGAGGAACATCGCGAGATGTGGTCGGGGGAAGGAGAGGCGATTACGTTTCAGGGCTGGCAGAAGACTATTGTCCTTCGACGATATTTGCAGCGAAGCGATCAGATACGCGGCCATTTTTTTTGCATATAACGTTCTAATTCCTCATTTTAGGTATGGTACAAGTCAATTTTATTAGTTTATGCCATAGGGCGTGATTGCACAATAAAAAAGAAAGGCTACTCGCCCAGCCCTTTCATGGTACGCGGCACGCGCGGTGCATATTGGATTGGATTGGAAAAGTTAGACTGCTAGATTGTTTCTATTTCCCTGGAACGAGGTCGCGGGTTCGATTACCGATTTTGCTTTTCGATGGAGGCGAAAAGCAAAAAGGGCCCATCTCCCCGCGAGGGGGACTCGAGTAAATGCGTCGCATAGGGGGTGGGTGTATTGCGTTAACGTTTAGTGTTTGGGGAGTTGGTGGTAGTGAATGCGTTGTATCAGCAGCTTCTTGACGTAGTTTGGATGAGTCAAGGATATAAGGCGCGTTCGTAGCCTTTCATTCTGTGTCGGTTTTGTGGCGCAGTGGGAAGAGCACCATGTACCTCGTGTTCCGCCCACAGGTAGTGAATGCGTTGTATCAGCAGCTTCTTGACGTAGTCTGAATGAGTGAAGGATATAAGGCGCGTTCGTAACCTTCCATTCTGTGTCGGCTTTGTGGCGCAGTGGGTAGAGCACCATGTACCTTGCGTTCCGCCCGCAGGATCGTGGGATCGAAACCAGGCGCCGGTAAGTATTATTTTTTTATATAGTGTAGGGGGAGGGGTGCGGACCTGTTGTTGAGAGCGAGGAGGGTAGCGTGATGCGGGAGAGGAGGAGTGGGGGAGAGGGCGCACCTGGAACGGCTATTGCGGACGCCGAGGCACGCCAACGCCGACAACGCCGGGTGACATCGTGAGTTAAAGAAATGCTCTGCATTTAAAACGCCCGTGTGTACGAGATTTTGGCGCACGTTAAAGATCCTCAGGGGGTCAAAATTAATCCGGAGCCCTCCACTACGGCGCGCCTCATCGCCTGTGTTGCGTCAATCAATCAATCAATCAATGTTTCTGTTTCTCATAAGCGTGTTGATCTGGACGCTATCCAAACGAGTGCGGTGAAGTAAAGGCGACCGTGTTTAGTCAGTAACCTAGCATGCTTCCGAGAGAAATAGCTGGATGAAACTTGGTAGTATTGTGGCTTCATAGCTACGAACTAATATGGGGTTGTTGAAAATCCCTTACACGGTGGTTTCGTGGAACTGGGAAGGCTGCTGGAGCGGCTTCGGGAAGCGGTGGCTTCATGTGTACTTGAATTCAGAAGAGAGCCCTAAATGGCCTATCGAACAGCAGGTGTTCGACGCCTGTAACAGAAAAACGGCTCCACAGGGGGCGTGATAGCTTCCACGGACGTCACTGTAGCTACCGTGTTCGTGCACTGCGTGCACGGCGGGAGGCTGTGAGCTTATCTGCCGCTCTACATCGGGCAGCGCTTCAAAGAGAGTTATACACCAGGAGGGGCGGTGGTGTCATGCGCAAGCCAGGCGCTCTACGGCGCCAGTATCAGCGGAAAAGCCCGCGTCTGGCGCCGTCGTCCTTTATATTAAAAAAGGAACCCTTCATGAGGCAGTATGCCGCAGGCAAAGGAGGGGAAAAACAAGCAGCGAAATTCACCCTCGTCGTCAACTCTCCAATTACACGGTGGCATGAACGAGCAGCGGCGCAGCGCGTAGGAGAAATATCGAAGCCACTCGAAAGTGAAAGCCCTTCGACATTGCGAGGCGAAGCAGGGCGTGTTAGGCGTTCAACTGGACATACATGTTTTCGCATTCACAGCCCATTGGAGGTGCTTAGGTGTCCTCTGATATTTAAAACTTCGAATGCTAGTCAAGTACGATGCTACCAAAGATAAATGTCACCACGGTTAGTGAGACGTCTGAGGAGCCAGACGCATTGTATGCTAAGGGATAAGTCAGTAATTTGATTCAATGGAATTAGATTGCAGTATACATCACGAAGAAACTGATGGTTACAAACATTTTAAGATACATTTCCTATCACGATTGGTCGGTGTTAAACGCGTGACACGTGTTCTACACGATTGCTGAGCGAAAATTATAGTTTTTTCTTCTTTTCAGGTTTGTGTGAAGCAGTCTGGATTGTACCTTCGGGAAGTTTGTCGTGTCGACATTTCCGCGTCTGCGGTCACTTTGCTTTCATCTCTCTTCAACTCGACACCGCGCTTTGCGCTGTGCGAGTGGAGGAGCTGTGGCCGTCAACGGCCGTCAAGGAGGGCTGCGCATCCCCGACATTTTCACATCCCGCGCAGCTCTTCACTGCAGCAAACACGACCAGCATAACTCAAGTTTGGATTAAGAAAATAGCAACAATGATTATCTCCGCGACATTTTATGAGTGGAAAACATTGAAAAGGGTACAAAGTTTGCCAAAGGTCGCGAAAAAGAAAAGAGGCTGCTTCGTTAAAGTTTACGACGGCGAAGAAAACATTCAGATATTTCTTAATTAGGTCACCGCAGTAATGTCAGGCATTTCAGACGAGGCTGCCGCTGACCGCGCTGCGACACAACGCCTCATTTGTCTACTATTAGTATTTGTGATTTTTTCTCTGGAAACTTTTTTTCTGCCGTCTGCGTACGAGCACACGGGCTGCTAACCTGCCACGAGAACCCGCATAACCATCATGCGTAAGACGAGCAGAGCGTCCGACCTTTAGCTTCTGCTGGCGCCCTTTTCGATAACCAGCTTTTATGTAAGCGGTAATGGGTTTGTCGTCGTGGGCGACGGGGGAAAGAAAAGATTACGAACGCGCGCTATTACGTCCAAAACACTTACCTGTATTCGGAAGCGCTTCTGGCTTGTGATAGGTCTTGGTCGCGCGTGGGCGACCCGACTGTCATCGCGAATGGAGCGAGCGCTGAAGGTGTACCGAAAGGGTTAAGTGCCAAGCTCCGTGGGCGAAGACGTAATGCGAAGCTTTGTAAATAATTTCTCGCGCGGCCTGTAACAAATGTTGCGAAATGTGGCAGTTCGGAGAAAGCAGAAAAGTGCTTTAATTCATGCGTTTGTGAGTGATTCAATACGCGAAAGCTGAGAGAAATTTCAATCGTTTTTAACAGATGATGTTCTAGGTTAGAAATTCGCAGCGCATCCGAGAGGAAGCTCTTATTCTCCTTTATATGAGACGGCCGCCCGTTTTTTTTTTTTTTTTCGTTAAAAGAAAGGTAAGGGGCGCTTTCGCGAAACTGGTTTTATGAATCGTAATCTGTTTTCGCACCCTGCAAGGGGGAAATATCAGCCAATTTTTTTCTCCTGTTTATGACGTAGCAGCAGCAGCAGTAGCAGCAGCAGCAGCAGCAGCAGCCCTAGTAGCTCATCACTACGCACGCTGTGGGTGGTATCCCAGTCCACAATCTTCGATTAACAAGGAATGCGGTTATGTATACATACCGAACTGAACCAAAAAATAAATAATGGGTACAGTTTCACGACCAAACGGTTCGGCCATCCCCAGTTGATCATGCGCGGTCAACGCCATTCGGGGCTTTTGTCTTTCACGCACCATCAACATCGCAACTTTTCATGCACTTTCCCCTTCAGGTCAGTCACAACACAATAAACGCTCTCTTCCTCGTCGCGACACGAGAAAAGGTATGCGCACCAATGTTGCAAAGGTATGACTCCATTGCAAGGTATAATTCCATTGCAAAGTATGACTCTATTGGTATGATTCCATTCAATTGCAAGGTATGAATCCATAGAGCGAGAAAAGTTCAAGGCCGAGCAAACGAAATGTGGCACTCTCAGCAGCCCGCAGGCGATATGGGACATCGACTTTGCCCTTCCTTCGGTGCGACTGTATAATGACAATCGGGCCGTAAGACTGCTTGACTGCGCAGCGGGGAAGGCCAACACGTACACGAAATGTGCATACTTGTGGCATTGAATACTTTTATTTAATAAGGTCGCACACAGGGACAGTGTAAATACTTAGGATGTGTGACTATCAAAAGCTGCTCGGTGGATTGAGCCTTTTGCTGCTGACCACAAGGATGCGGTTTTGATAACCCCATCCGGCTGCCGTTTTTCTGTTGTAAGTGAAGAACGAAAGCTTCCAACGCTCGGCAGTGAGGGGACACCGCAGGGCGCGGTAATCTCGCCGCTGCTCTTTATTTTAACCTGGTCATGATCGGGGTCGCCAACCGGCTGCGAAGCGTCGAAGGGGTACGCCACACAGTTTATGCCGACGATTTGACGCTGTGGGTCACCGGCGGCAGTGACGGCCACATAGAGAATACACTACAAGAAGCAGTAAAAACGATAGAGGACCATCTGAAGGGCTCAGGGCTGGTGTGCTCCCCCGCAAAGTCGGAGCTGATGGCGATCCCACCCAGGGAAGCGAGTCGCAAGAAGCAAACCATCCGAGACTGCGACAAAATCCGCATACAAACGCAAGGGGGGCACATCATCCCCGAGGTAACCAAGATTAGAGTTCTGGGCATGATCATCGAGCGCAGCAAAGTCAACGGGGCAACGGTCTCCAAGCTCGAAGCTAAGACTGGCACGGCACTGCGTCTCATACGCCGCGTCGCCAATAGAAGAAGCGGGATGAAGGTGTGATCCGCCGATGTGGTGGATCACCCCCAGAAGGACACCATGGACACTTACAGCGAGGTAACCCTGCGGTACCGGTTAGCCAGCAGAACGATGGCCCTGCCCCACCCTCGTCTGACGCGGGAGGAGACGGTGGTATTACGCCAATTGCAGACTAATTCCGTGATAACCCCAGTGTTAGCAAAGCACCTGTGGCCAGAGGTATACGTAACAGACTTGTGCAGACTGTGCGGGAGGGAGAGGGCCACGTTGGCCCACATCCTGAAAGACTGCGAGTGCGCGAACGCAGACAACAGTGCAGACGTTCTCCCGCCCCTCATGGAGGAGGCGAAGAGACCCGAAGACTACGGCGTCCAACACACGGCCATCCAGCAGATCCTAGCGGCGCTCGAGAAGCAGCGACCGGACGGGATGGAAGCAGAAAGGGTTAACCCGAGTACGCTGAAGCCCGCCGCGAGAGGCTCTCCCCGCTAAGAAGGCGTCCGGCCACGTAGCCCCAAGAACCCGCCTAAGAGGGTGGGATGATAGAAGTTACTGCAGGAGACCCGTTAAATTTGCTCTCTCTCTCTCTCCCTCTCTCATGTGCGGAGATTTCGGTGCACATAAAAATCTCCAGGCGATCTAATTTGCTCTGCCGGCCTGCAATATACGGTGTGTCTCATAGCAGAGGAGTAGCTTCGGGGAATCAAACACGCCGATATAATTTGACAAGTGTGTTTCTACGGGCCCATCACGGGGTTTTAAGTTATGCCGTGCCGAGTTCCCACACAAATAATTTATGCTCTTTTTTGCTGCATTCAGCCATTGAATAAGAGAAACACAAAAAAGTAGATTTTGCTCTATACATCCTTTCCTTTTCCAACGTTCAACATGGCCAAACGTCTCATCACGGCGAATGCAGCGAGCACCGTGCACTGCCTGGTTATAAAGTAGTTTTTCAGGGCGCGTAGAGCGGACAACTTCGTGTTTTTTATAACAGGTATAGCGGAGAAAGCTGTTAGCGCGAGGAACACAATTTATCCTTTTGCAAATATTTATCCCCCGACCTGGCAGGCAATACATATTTCGTCTTGGATAAAAAAAGAAGCGCGGGCCATCTCCACTGATGTGGAATCTGGGGAGAGGCGAAGCATGCAGTGTATAAATGTATGAACGAGGTCAGTGCAGGCAGACGAGATAAATACCCATGAAAGTGGAGGGCGAAACAGTCCCGCCGGTAGCGTAGTTGTCATCGCACGAGACGCGTATTCTGGAGGTCGGGGGTTCGGATCCCACCCGGCGGGCATTTTTTCTCCACTTTCTTTCAAAAAAATTGTGGTTGATTCCTCTGTCATAGGAATCGGTAAAACACGAAAGTGAAATGTGCAGTGAAATCTGCAGCAGAGCATGCTTTACGGGCCGGCGGCTGTCCTGTGGGTATGCACGGCGAGCGACCTGGCGGGTCGCTTTGGCAAAGGTGTACTGACACCATTTCCGTGACGGATATGACGTCAGAGAAATCTTGGTGTATCCCGGCATTGAAAACTTTCGTGTTAAAATATAAAACCCGAAAACGAACAACCCTAAGTTAAAAGTACTATTTGGTTTTAAAGGTTGCTTCCTCGGAAGAAGACTGTGTGTGCAGGGGTGCACCCTTTACAGTCCGCTTGCTTCGTTCGTTGTACTGGCGCCATTTCCGTCACGGATATGACACACTCAAATGTTTGTGTATCCCGAAATAAAACGCTTTCGTGTTACAAATATATATCTGATCTACCACATTTTCCCCTTTTCTATATATATATATATATATATATATATATATATATATATATATATATATATATATATATATATATATAAATCTAGATAAAGATAAACTCACAAAGCGCGCAGAAATAGTATAAGTAAAGAGTCGGATACACAGCAAGAACAATAACAAACAAGGTTTACTTACGTAGCGGCAACGGGACTTGCCTTCATCAGAGTAAAGTTACATGATTTTACAGCAAAATCATGTAACTTTACTCTGATGAAGGCAAGTCCCGTTGCCGGTACGTAAGTAAACCTTGTTTGTTATTGTTCTTGCTGTGTATCCGACTCTTTACTTATACTATATATATATATATATATATATATATATATATATATATATATATATATATATATATATATACATACAGTAATCCCTCGTTATAGCGAAATCGTTTAACTCGAAATAGCGCTTTATTCGAAATTTCTTCTGGTCCCAACCCAAACGCCTGTATTTTAGACCGCATTACTCCAAGCTCACGAAGAGCTTGACCCGCTTAGAGAGAAGTGGCGAGCGGAGGTGGCACCAAGCGACGGCAACCCAGCGGCGAGTCAGGCTGTCAACATGGCGGGTCAACGCAAGCTGGTGTTACGCAAGCTGGTGTTTTCCCGGCGATCTTCTCGAGCCCGTCAAACTCGATTCGCCCCATCTGACTTTATACAAACGGTCCAAGTGCGTGGTAGGGCCATTGAATTTTGTTCCTAGACATTGGTCCATGGCGTGGACGCGACGGTGCCCGAAGACTGACACACTCGAACCCTAGAATTAGCGGTGTCGTCGACAACCGGGCGCCAAAAGAACTCTTGTGTTGCAAACTTCACGGTTGCACACCTCGAGAAAAAATTGTCCAGTGATCATGCAAAGCCCCTAGTGAAAAACCGGTCAGTTTTCTTGATTGCGAAATGAGTCGTTAGTCATTTTTTTAGCTGAACAACCTCAGACTCGAGTCACGGCGTTTGCGGCGGTTTCAAGCGCAAAGCGGTCGTAGCGTTCCGTGACGCCCGCACGGCCCCCTATGAAAGTGACCACGTCCACTGCTGCTATTATGTGGGGGGACCACAGCGTCATGCAATGTTTGGCCAACTTGGAGCACGGGTTGCTCGCGCCCGGCAACACCTTGAAATAGCCACAGTTCACTGCCTTGTTTGCACCTGAATAATGTTTTGCTTCAGTGATTATGTCGTGCTTTGATTCCTAGCAGCTGTGGCGCAATTTAGGCTCAAATGCTTTAAGCTTTTTTCGAGTGGTCGCTTATACTAAAATACCGCTTATAAAAAAATTTTTCGCTGTCCCGTTGACTTCGCTATAACGGGGGATTACTGTATACACACACACAGATATATATATATATATATATATATATATATATATATATATATATATATATATATATATATATATATATATATATATATATATATCTGTGTGTGTGTCGAATCGGGACCATAGTGGTGTTTGTTTCCGGAATTGAACCAGATCCCGAACCATCATTCTTTTTGCCCGCTGAAACCAAACCTCAGCTGAGCCGAAAGAATAAATAACGGTTACCGCTTCACGACGAAACGGCGACCACCCGTCGACCACCGTAGCCGGTCCGCGTTCGTCATTATTTCTGCCTCGCTACGCACGCCGAAACGCGCCAGTGCATGATATCGCATTAAAAAAAGACGCCCGCCTAAAAACATCATGTTCATAAGTAGACGATTCTGTTTCTTAGCGATGCCGTTCCGATACGGCTTAAACATTTATTCCATAAAACCACCCGAAATTGCAAATTTTGAAATAGGAGGTTGGTCTTCACCGCATGACAGAATCACCACGTGTGCTACCATTTTTTTTATATCTGTGAAACTGTTCCGCACAAGTCAACATATTTTCTAGGGCGTGTTCTTGAAATGTTCCGCTACAAAATGTGTATTATAATTTTTTTCTACTACGGGTGGTTTGTTACGCACAACTCCTTTTTTATCATTTTCTTCGACAACTTGACAAAATATTTTGATTTTCATATTTTTTTCGCAACTATGATGTATGAAAACATTTAAAAAGTGGTGTTATTGAAAAGGCCGTTAAATAATCTGCATTTCGTGTTTTTTTAATTAGTACTTAACTAATTTTTAGCAAAGAAAAAAGTGTTCTCGGACCCCTAAAAATCGGTCAGTTTTCCCGCGGTCACGAAAGAGTTAAAGAAGCCCTAAGTTGACTCAGAGTTAGCATGTCAGAACATCAAGCGCCGGAGCAGTGAGAAGCTCTCCTTAGATGATTATGATGATGATCACCGGCCCAAAATTATGCATACCTACTCAGAGAGATTGAGCAAAATTACGGCGTATATGTTACTCGCAATCTTTTTCGTCGTTGCCGCCTATCCTGAGTGGCATAAAACATTGTTGACTGTTTACCAACCCAGAAAGGTTACAGGTGTGGCGTACCACCGGAGTGTTTGCGAACGCGTTTGTGTACGTATCAGTTGTGAACACTTGGCTTTCCAGAGGCGGCATGCATGGCATGCCTTTCCGTGTACGGGGGATCATTTCACCTGGACGATACGCGCCGCAGGCCGGTCACGAACAAAAGCGCTACGGCGACCGGGACGAATCTTGGACGGCTGGAAAAAGCTAAAACAAGGCCGACAGTTAACCTTTAATCATGGCAGGCGGACCTAGATTAATGACGCATGCGGGAGTCCGAATTCGGCATGGGTAGTTGCCCCCCTTGCCCTCTGCGCTCACCGCGACCGTCTGGGCCAGACGCGCTTGTGCGTTTGTGCGCAGCTTCGGATCCCGGCTACGCGCACACGCACGCGCTCGATTCAAGATCGAAGGTCTGAGCAGACAATCGTTGAAATGCGTCATCAGGAGGGACACTTGTGGACACTGGCCGTCTTCTGTTCTTTGTTTTTCTTCAAATGTGGTCCTGCCAGCCGAGCCTGTTTGCAGGTCGAGATTAAAGAGTTAATTTCAAGTCTACATAGAAGATAATTTCGCCGATTATTTAGCAAAAAGGGAGCCGTTATTATATAAAAAGACGCTGAACGTAAGTTCCGAAATCAAAGTCAGAAAAATAAAATAAAACACTAAATAGGAGTGCGAAACTTTCCAGCCGTGTACTGTAGAAAAAAAAAGGCAGAACGCTCCATCAAATCTCCCCACTCTTCGGGAAGTCAATTTATTTTGTTAATAAGTATTCGCGATGCTGAAAAGAGCAGCGGCATGTCAGTGAAGTGCACTACCAATTGACAAAGCCATTTATGCTACTGAGGTGAGGTTCAACGCAAGTTAAGTTACTCGCCGATACTACGAGAGCTACCTCTCAAAACGGAATGTACAGCAGCTGCAACGCAGCATATAAGTAACAAATTAGCTCGTCTTCGTTTCTTGCCCTGTTCTGTTTTAGCGGGCTTAACACCATCCTGCCGAATTTTCGCCGTTGCTGACGCATGAGGTAGCGGAACAAAGTTAGCACCCGAGGTCAAATAAGCACGCGTGAATTTTCTACTAGAAATGCGGCGGCTATCACCCCACAAAGTGAGTGCGCGCATTTATTTTTTAAACGGGACGAATGATTTTGCTGCTTCGGGAGACATATATTACTATAGCCTATGACATGCTAGCCAGAGTACAAAACTGTTTTTTTTTACTCTGTGTGTTACCGTGTCGATTATTAAGAAACAAACCAGAAAAATATGCAGCCCTCTGTTAGTGCTGCAAGGCATCGCACGCAAATAAAAGCCTTGATTGTCACTTCTGAGGCGAAATGAGACAAGCGACGTGGACACTCCGCTCAGCATGCTGTCAGAAACACATTAGGCTGGCTTACTGGTTCGTCGCCAAAAAATCAACGCAACTCATTTGTGTGCGCTCAGTATATCTTTCGCTGCTGAACCAACCTGTGCAATATAAAAGCTTGCGCGAATGCAACCCATACCGGGCTATACAGCAGAAAACGATGGAAGCGGCGTATCCCTGAATCTATATTACTGAGCATGTGTGCTGTGAAGCAGTCTTCTCGGTTGGACTCTGCACCCCTTCTGGCAAAGCTGCTTTTAATGTGAAGCACTCTTTGCCGAGTAACCCCACAGCTACGACCGCCTAACACCCGGCATTTGCACGGAAATGCATAATTTCTGGAAGTAGCACATTTAATCGTTGTAATTGTGCCCATGGAGGCAGTTTGTCGGCCGAGAACTTCAAAATCTAAAAAGTACAAATAATACATAAGATGAAAAAAATGTCAAAGCGAACTTAGAAAATAAAAATTGGGCTTCTTAAACATTTTCCCCCCAAAACTGAGACGACTCAGCTCTGAAAGGGCGACAGACACACGAAAATATCATGAAAGCAGGCTAACCATGCCCTATACCTTGCATTAAAAAAACGCACTATTGGCCAGTTTTCAAGGGCAGTTCACCGCTGTAATAGCGTGTGTACATAACGAGCAGAAATAAGTAACGGAAAACTTTAAAGCGACACAACAACCAAAGGTATTTGGATACTCATTGCCAAATATGGCCTTACAGAATTTACAACGAAGGCAAGTGGCGTAAGAACGCTGAGCATTAGTACGGCGCCGATGCGCAGTGGAAGCGCCAAGGCGCGGAGCCAGCTAAACATTTTTCTTTGGCCACCTAAACACGACACTTTTGGTCCGTCCGTCCGTCCGTCCGTCCGTCCGTCCGTCCGTCCGTCCGTCCGTCCGTCCGTCCGTCCGTCCGTCCGTCCGTCCGTTTGTCTGTCCGTCCGTCCGTTTGTCTGTCCGTCTGTCTGTCCGTCCGTCCGTCCGTCCGTCCGTCCGTCCGTCCGTCCGTCCGTCCGTCCGTCCGTCCGTATATCTGTCTGTCTGTCTGTCTGTCTGTCTGTCTGTCCGTCCGTCCGTCTGTCTGTCTGTCTGTCTGTCTGTCTGTCTGTCTGTCTGTCTGTCTGTCGGGAAGTTTCTATAGACAAGACCATTCCAAACAACGAAAACAGCTGCCATGGCCCATTCATGTCCACATCGTTCAGCGCAACAAACCTCAGGCATATTCGAGGGAAAATGTAAGTACATAACCGGCCGTACACGCGTTTTCCTAATTATCAATGCCCGTTGCATTAGTTTTTACGAAAGAAATAAAAAAAATACTGCTAAACATAGAGTCGTAGAGATAAAAGTAAACAGTAAAGCAAAAGATGTCACACTTAAAACAATAGAAGCCGTATCAATCTGCTCCGAGGACATCCAAAATAAAACGTCTCAACAGATGACGCGCGGGCAGCGCGAACGCGGGAAAAATGAATTTAACTGAGTAAACCTCCACTGCATTCGTCGTGGAAAGAGTGAGAGGGGAGCAGAAGAGCGTGGGAAGGAAAGAGAAGGAATGGTGTGACGTGCCAAGGGCGGCAGAACATTATCGTCTTTCGACGACATGTGTAGTGAAGCAAGCAGGCGCGCAGTCATCGCGCTAATTCTTGTTCCATTCTGTCACGGTGCTGGGTTAGCGCAGCGGTTACCGCACTTGGCTGCTGATCCTCTTGCGACCACGTTTCAAATCCCACCCTAACCCAAATGCGTTTTTATTTACTTATGCTCTCCTTGCAGCGCGGCAATTTGCGTTGGCGATGGTGGCAACGGCAATGGATTTCGCATTTGAGAAGTCGCCTAAGGCCGGGTACAGACTGTTGCTGCAACTGTCGCAATATCTTTAAATAATGACGTCATTTCACGTCTCAGCCAACCGAACTGCGTGAAGCGCCATTTTTTTTTACGTCTGTAGCGCGCGATGTGGCTGTTACGTCGGTAGTCTGAATATAGCATAAGGCTTTCACCTTGACATAAAGTGAACAACATTGCCATTCCTGATATACCACATGAAAATCACCGGGCCCGCATAATATCTTGTGGCGTTATGGATATGACACGCGGAACGCGTATTCAGCTGGGACTTACGAGGATACCACACTGCCGAAAGGCTTGTCTATTGCCACTGAGGTACCACCTGGAGGCGCATTTGCGGCAAGCTCGGTCGTACCGCCGCCGGCAGCTCATCACGGAGCCCACGGTCGTACTTTACAAGGGCCTGCGCTGTCGCTGCTTAAGTCGATCGCTCAGCGTGCGCTACAAGAATAGCCGGCGTATAGGCGCGCTCGAAACCTACGCATGCCATTCAGTGGTGATATTAACGGTGATATTGGACAGAAGGGGCCCCACATTGATCGTTCCAATACCTTGGTTTCTCCTGGCTCTTTTTCTGTCTGTGTTGCGTTGAACACGGCATAATTGAATCGAAGTTCCTACAAGACTTACTTCCGTGTCCAACAGAATGGCCGGTGTAGTCGTCCGGGTTGTAAGCTGGCACTGAGATACCGGGTTGACGTTATTTAATCCCTTTATGGCAAACATTATGCATTACGTACCATCAGACCTCTTTCAAAGTCAGTTAAAATAACTTTTCTTTTTGGTTTTCGACTTTCTTTATTTTGAGCTGGCACCAACCGTGATACGGCAGTGGGAAAAATATGACAAAGGCTTCCAAAAACTCAATACAGCAAGTTCCCCTTTCTCGCCTTAAACTAAAATTTTCCAGACTTTTTTTATGAAAAGGAGGCGGAGGGAAATCGTTTATTTTGAACCGATACATGTAATAAGGAAAACAAATAAACAGGGAAGACAACTTGGTGGCATCTTCTCATTTCATAAAGCCATGGGCTACCGCTGCTGAGCTATTTATTTGCGAGAGGGAAACATCCGAACAAATTTTTAATCATGCAGTTTTTAGTAAAAGCACATTTTGGTATGTTTGTTTTAGTACTAAACCTTACAATGTAACTTTATTTAAAGAGAATCAGAACACTTGCTCCACCAAAAGGCACATACGTCTCTGACCAATGGCATAAAGTGATCCCATCCAAGTAAAGTGAAAGCAGGCCAGATGAAAAATCAAACTTCCCTTTCCTAAGCGAAAACGTAAAACACCAGAAGCTCGAAGGTAAGCACGCAATGCACAACGACAAGTGAGGCAAAGCTTTATTCAACGCACTTTATAAATACTTTTATGTTTAATGTAGCTTCTATTTATATATCTTCTTTTTCCCTTATTCGTATTTTTGTCTAAGATTTTCTTAAATTTTTTACCCTCACGAGCGCTCCCGCTTGACCGCCCGCTTTTCTGTCTAACGAACCAGCGGTGGCCTACCCACGTACCTGCGAATGTGAATCCTTGTCATCGTCATCATCGAAACTCCTCGAAGGGTGTCTTCACTGCATGGCGCTTAGCATACACTCATCGCCCGTTCAAGTCAGGTATTTCAAGCTTCGCTTGAAACGTTAAATGTTTCTCAAAATGCTACCCGTGGCTTGCACTAAGGTCAAGGCTATAAACACCACGATATTCGACAAACATGTCGTTTAACCCTGTATGGTTGATGAAGCCGATTCACGGCGAGTGCGTTGTTGCCAGATGCACCCACCAATTTTAAAGGGCGTAATACACACACACCAAATTAGAACGACAGCCAGTTATTATAAGCACATTTCCGTGCATTTGGCATCCTCGCGAACCGTGCCTGCGAGCCATGCCCGGAGGAACTGACGCCATTACACAAAAGCGGGAACGACCACATCGAGACAGGGAGTGAACGACACAACGCGACGTAAAGGCTAAACGTGACGCTCTAGGTCAAATCGCCCCTTCCTTATAAATAAAGCACAGTGAAATACACTCCAGCGCGCTTGTACCTTTTCCTTTAAGGAAACCCCACGTAAACATCTGGAGATGAAATATTCAAGGCCATGCCATGGATACGTGGTGTTAGCGAAGGTGTCCCAGAACCGACCTCCGTCAATACCGTGGTAGCGTAATGTACCAGCGGTGAGCAGAAGAGTTGTCTTTTTTCCGAAGGACGATGCAGAGCCAAGAGTAAAACTTAACTTAACTGGTTCAATGCATGGCGAGGAAAGAGTATCAATGATACAGGAGCAGTGCCTTGGCGTGCTTGCAACATGACTGGGCAGAGCAACGCTCTTAACAAAAGCCCGAAAAGAACTGACTCGGCTCAATGAATGGCGCGAATTTATACACAAAAGTGCCAACGATCCACAGCCTTTCCGCGTGTTGCGCACGGCATGAAAAATGTACAAACACACAAGAACACCCTCCACAGGTCTTGTGATGCGTTCCCAGACGCCGGTGTAGTATGCTGTTCCATAGAGAGGGGAAAGGAGGATTCCAACGGACTGCCGACATTTGCAGAGGCGGGCCAGAACACGCTGCAGATAGAACTGGATTTTGCCGGTTACTGCATGCAGCTGCCGCGCCGCTGTCCGTGACTCGTCGGCGGCGGGGGCGCGCGAGCCAGTCTCTGGCTTCTCGAGACTTGTTCGCAGCGTGGAGTGAGTTGGCTTCCCTGCAACACAGAGAGCTGCACCGCAGTGCACCGAGATTGTATCACGCGCGCACAGGGTAGCGGCACGCTGCATGGTAACAGTGCGCAGCCAGCCGGCGAGCATCGAGAAACGCCGTAAAAAGCACTTTGAAACACTGGCAATCTCGCATTCTCGCCTAACTCAGCAAAACCCGAAGCCGCAGTAAAGCTCTCGTGCCCACGTCTGAAGCCGTGGAAGCGTACACGTCCTCGGCATACTTTTGCGCCTGCTGGAGGTCATTCCGTTGGTGGCCTGTTTGCATAAAAAACGCCAATGTTAACACCGAGACGGCGGACGTACGAGTGTGTGGCTCCAACTTTGTAAGCCCGTGGTATGAACTCATTTTCTTGTTGCGCATAAAGGCACTGCACAAAATTTCAAAAAAGAGCTCCATTGCTTTAGCACATCAGCGGAACTTAATGAGAAGGGGAATTGAGAAGGGGCAGCGATGTTTTTTGGGCTGCGCAGAACGAACCTCGGAGACTCATGGTGCAAGGGGGGTGCCAAATAACTCTCGAGGGGCAACCAAGAATAGGCTTCGCTTATTGTTCAAGGCCCGCACTTGACCCCCACACATCACGATGACGCCACAGGGAGGACGACGGGATGAAATGAGCGTATGACGAAATCAGTATAGAGTAGGTCTTTGCACAAACTCCTGTCATTGCGAATTTTCGGGCTCAGTCGAACGGGTGACAATGACGACCTGCGGACGGGCGTCGTGTAGATCAGTATATAAGCGGCAACAGACTTGCGAGATATCCGTCGAGCCAGACTTACGCCACCCCCCTGCATTTTCTCAGTGAATGTCTCGCCAAGTTCCTGCTAGGACACAATCACATGTCTTGGTCAGGGTGAGTGAGTGATGCAGGGGGTATTCGAGCCCGGCATGGCAAAGAAATGGGGGCTAGCGCCCGTAAAGGCAGAGCAGCACTTTAAGCAGAGCAGAGCAGAGCAGCAGAGCAGCTCAGAGGCAGAGCTGCTAAAAGGCAGAGCAGAGCAGCAGAGCAACACTGACAGAGCAGCACTTTAGAAGACCGTAAGCTTCGATACCGCTTATGCTGAGAAGTGAGTTGCCTCCGCAATTGGCATCAATCACATTCGATGCGATAATGTTTGGAACACTTTGCAAACATTTCAAAAGATCTCTGACATTTTTTGTCCACGTGTATACTGCTTACGCGTGCCGTGTTTGTCTGGAACGCGTTTGGCCTTCAAACAGCCCTCCATAAAAGAACGACGAATCTCGTAATATAGCGTAGATCTCATCCAATATAACAGATTTTTCATGGCGCTGTCTCGCAGAAACTCTTGGCAGCGACCATTATATAATAGAACTCCAGATTCCAAATCGGTCACGTGGGAACCAAAGACTGGGTACATCTCGCATAACAGACTGGAAGAAATTCCGAGAAGAAACACCGGATAATCCAATCCGAAATCTAGAAGAGTGGACCAAGGAGCTGCTAGACCTCCTCAAAAAGCACACCAGAGAGCTTCCGCTGACGCAAGATTACCCCGCTGTTGACACCCACCTCCAGCACTACATCAATAGCCAATGGACAACAGGAATTTTACCACCGCAGTGGAAACATGCCGACGTCACTCTAATTCCCAAGGCAGGCAAACCTTTAGTCCCGAAGAATCTCCGGCCCATTTCGCTGACATCATGCGTAGGTAAAGTGCTGGAGCACTTAGTACACAACCGCCTTTCGACGTACATAGAAGACAACGATTACTTCCCCCACACAATGTACGGATTCCGACCACATCTGTCCACACAGGACGTACTCTTGCGGCTGAAAGAAGATGTAATTCAACGGCTTTCAAATCAGCACAAATACTCTATATTGGCAATTGACATTAAAGGAGCATTTGATCACGTCTCGCATTCGGCCATACTGCGAGGCTTGAACTCCATACATTGCGGGGAAAGACTATACGAATACGTCAAAGCCTTCCTCACCGACCGCACCGCCACTATAGGCATTGGACACCTACGATCTGATACATTCCCAGTATGCCCAAAAGGAACACCGCAAGGCTCGGTAATATCGCCATTGCTTTTTAATCTGGCCATGAAAGACCTGCCTCCACAGCTCCTAAACATCCCGAACTTACGGCACGCCATTTATGCTGACGACCTCACACTATGGACACCGACCGGCTCCATTGGAGAACAACAAGAAGCCCTACAAGACGCAATAAATACAACGCAGGAGTATTTACGCGCCCGAGGCCTCCAGTGTTCCCCTGAAAAATCAGCCTTGCTAACACTCCGTAAACGGCTATCCAAAAAGAACGCGGACACAATACCAGACCCTACAGTTACCATCGATGGACAAACCATCCCCAACGTACCGCACCTGCGTATTCTTGGCTTGACGATTCCTAGAGACGGATCAGGATCGCAAACCATCTTACCACTTCAACGCACTGTTACCCAAATAATGCACCTTATACACAGGATTTCCCAAAGACGCTCAGGGCTGAAAGAAAAGGATACTATCCGCATAATACAGGCTATTCTCATCAGTCGAATTGCTTACGGAACACCCTATCTAAGTCTGAAACCCGCCGAAATTGCCAAGCTTAATGTTATGATACGACAAGCATTCAAAACAGCACTCGGTCTCCCCCCGAAAACCTCGACAAAGAAGCTCCTGCAACTAGGAATATCCAATACCTGGGAAGAAATATGTGAGGCACATCAGACTTCCCAATTCCGCCGACTACGCCTCACCACTGCCGGCCGCTTCACTTTATCTCAACTTGGCTACCCCGTTCCTTCTCAGCAGGACCAGAAAACGCGCATCCCACCTATCATCCGACAGAACATACGGATAGCACCGATCCCCCGTAACATGCACCCCGAATACAACAAAGCAAGACGGCAGGCTCGAATCGGATACATCCGCAAACGGTTTCAACATGTGCCGACCACCAGGTACACAGACGCATCGCCCTACCAGGCCCAGCCGGCTCACGCAATCAGCGTAATCGACGCAGCAGGAAAAGAGCTATCGGCAGCGACCGTCCTAACAAAGTCAACGGAGATAGCAGAAGAAGCCGCAATAGCCCTCGCAGCCACCACTGGAAAAGAGTACATCACCATCATCACCGACTCACAGACGGTGTGCCGCAACTACTTAAATGGGAGAATTTCAAAACCCGCTCTGCACATACTGCAACGACACCCCCAATTGCCAAGCATAGAAATCGTATGGTCGCCCGGACACACCGCCCTCGAAGGAAACGAAGCGGCTCACGCCGCAGCCCGAGAACATTCACACCGGGCCGTCTCCGAGAGGGAACCACACGAACAGAGAGATTCATATCCCAAGTCTATGCCTCTTCACACATACGCAGAAATATTATCACACTACAGACAGGCTCGTCGCAAATATCCAGCGCCGGACCACCGACTAGCCAAAGAAGACGCCACCACGCTACGGAGACTCCAAACAAACACTTATCCTCACAACAGCATACTTCACGCCATGTACCCGACACAATACACTGCCAGCTGCAAATACTGCCCGCAGACAGGCACCCTATACCACATCGTTTGGGAGTGCTCCCACACGCCACAGCTCAAACCAAACCCCAATCCCTCCTTTCAGCAGTGGGTGGAGATGCTGACCAGTTCTGACCTCTCCGACCAGCAAACGTTGGTCGAGAGAGCGAAGAAGGCCGGTAGCCTCCAAGGGGTCCTGGACTGAGGACTCCTCTCACCGGGCGGGTGCCCCTGACACCAGCACCTTGCTGTTTAATAAAAGTTTATTCCTCCTCCTCCTCATCCTGAAAATACTGCGGCAGCTTGGCCTTTTCGAAGTCTCTCTTGGAAGGCGAACTCAATGCTCCGAGACTGCGCAAGAGCAGCGGTTACGATTTGAGCTCGTCTTGTTTCTGATGCGTGCAACGAAGCCACACTCCTTTACCCCTTTTTTTATCGTTCATTATGCCTT
This sequence comes from Haemaphysalis longicornis, assembly GCF_048455015.1. NCBI lineage: Eukaryota > Metazoa > Arthropoda > Arachnida > Ixodida > Ixodidae > Haemaphysalis > Haemaphysalis longicornis. Next base: position 258,303,781 of record NW_027526295.1, on the reverse strand, counting down.
CCAGAACGCGTCAGGAAGGCATTGAAGGAACAGTAAAGGCTGTATAACGTTTTGTTTTTAACAACGGAGCTGTTTGAGGCCGAGTTCCATCCGTGCCTGGCGTCGCTCAAAACGCGGCGCAGAAAAGTGGAGAGAAGGAAAGGGCTAGGCCAAGAAGTGTGAAGGAAAGCGGCGAGGAGGCATGGAGTCGACGAGCAGGTGTGGGGAGTGCGCGCCTCAAGGTGAAAACGCTTCCCGTGGTCGGAATCAAACTTGGGTCCCTCGCGTTATGAAACCGGCGTCTATCCGATTGCGCTATTTTCGCATTTGGGGCGCTCAGCATTTTTTTGGGGTTCGTAGCGCGGGCGTTGCCTTTGGCTGAGTTGAAGTGGACTTTGGCTTCGGACTTTGGCAGTTTGTATTTTGGACTTAGGAGTGTGGATCATGGACTTTGATTTGACTCAATTTGCATGCAGAAAGCTTCGCTTTTTAACCATCTTCCTCAGAAAAAAGGGGCAGAACTAAAAGCCAAGTTAAATACAGTGAAGACCCCCAGCTCCGCTGTTTCCTCATTCTTCGCATCTCAATTGCGAAAGTGGCCAAATGTTTATCAGCTCAAAAATCAAAGCATCAGAAGCCCTTTCAGTTTTTATTCGTCAACAAATTACGCTGAGTTTTTCAGCGTAGCCGTTTACCGGTAGACCCTGTATTCATACCTCGCATGCGTTCCCAGTGCTCGAGCACGAAAATGTCCGCGTACGATAATCAGGGTGGAGAGAGAAGTAGTTGCGGCGTGGGAGAGGGTGGAGAGAGTGGGACGTCGGCGCTGCATTAGAACCACGTAGAGGGCGTGACGCAGCAGCAGCAGCAGAAACGCTGGGGAGAGCGCGCGGCGTGGAACGCATCGCAGCGGACACCATGGGAACCACCGGTCGGCAAGACGCAGCAGTTTCCGGCACTCCTTTGGACTGCACCTGGGTAAATCATATTTTGTTTCCGGAATGTGTGCAACCCAGTGATACTGAAGTGTGTGGCTGTGTAATCAAGCATCAAGTGAATGGTTCGGCCCACCAGGGGTTCTGTCCACCAACTAAGCATTGGTAGGCAGCAACCTCAGAAGCCTTTATTCGTGTTTCGGCATAAGCTTCACTGCCAAAACCCTGCACAAGAGCTTGTACGGCGTGGGCGCGGCTTGCTTGGCTAGCCGATTTTTGTAAAGTATACGTTTTTTTCTCTCAAAAATATGCAATCTCCATTATAGGTTACGACTTACCGAGTTAACAACGAAATAAAGCAAGGTGACGGTAATCCTGTCAGTGCTCTGGAGGTCGCCAGTGTTGTGGTGGCCCTTTCACTGTGCCGACGACTTAACGTCCTGGCGCGCCGGTGTTCGCAAAGCGACGGGGGAGGCGCCTGGTGGTTGCAGGGCGCCTGCATGCGCAGTCCGCAAGTACATTTAGAGTCCTGTAAAGCACGCTTTAAGCCGACAGGTCCTGCTATAGAAATACATGTCCAGTACTGAAGTCCTCAAGTCAGTCCAGTGTTTCTGAACTTCCCTATAATAAGCTTTACAGCCCAGATAGCCAAGAATACCCTTGTCGTTCAAACGGCGGCTGTCAAAGCGTTATAATGCCTTAGTCGATGTAGCCCGTTCACACACAAACAGAACTCACGCATAACACATGTTTGGTTGCATCTGGAGTTGGGAAAATTAGGGCTGACTGAGGAGCCCATGAGATGAGAATGCCTATTGTTCTGGATCAACCAAGACTCAGGCCAAAACCAAGCATTGGGTTGAATCAGTTTGACATTCTGGCTTGGTGTATGCGTTCGCATTCGGACATTCACAGCAAAAGCGGTGGAGCCACAGAGAGCGCAGAACCGGTGTCTCACCCTTTTGGCAACGTCTAACACAACACAAACATACACGCACGCATGCAAGCGCAAAAAACCTAGCACAAGGCACACGTTCACTCTTAACAAAAATGCTAGTAAAAAGGTAGTAACGGGTTGTATTTACGAAATTCTTACGAACTTTACTACCCACAGAATGGTACGTAGGTCGTACCACTAAGCATGGAACCTAAATGCTTTCGTTACTAGTCTAGACCGTGCCCTTATTAACTGCTGCTTGTTTGATACTAACATTCACAATTAGTAACGAAATTCTATGAATTATTAAGCATAGTCACTACAACACTTTTCCTACTCTAAATCATAACTAAAAGGTTTTTGCAAATTCACATGCTCACTTGTGTATGCTCACATCAAAATGCATAATTCTAAAATTATCGCTGAAATATCTGATTTTTGAGACAGCCCACTAACTCTATTAGAGAACTTTCCGCTGCTGGCTATAAAAGCAAGAAAAGCAGATGTATTCCTAGGGTAACTGAGTTATACTCGCTCTCTTCGAGCGTACCGTTGGTTTTCTTGCTCAATGTATTTGTTGTCTAAGTGTGATGTGCGCTTGTTGTCTATGTCGTGCGGCGCGCTCAGCCGATCCAGATTGTCACGCGTAGCTCTTTACTAAGCTATGCATGGCCAGTTAGTAAAAGCACTAAGTACCTAGTGGATACTGTGACAAGTAACTGTTTAGTGTGCCGTTAGTAAGTGCCACTACCTTTCTTTTGAGAGTGATAGGACCGAAAAGCATTGAGGGACTCTGACAATACCTAGACATGCACGCAAACAACATGTAAGGGGTCAATGCTGTGGCCTTTGCAGGGTTTGCCTGCTTTTTCTCTAATTATTTTTTCTGACTTGCACTACTTCATTCGTCCCCCTCTCCGTGGAGGTCGCGCGTGTCCGGCCTTTCACCGCTTTGACAACAAAGGAGAGGAACTATACGACACGGGCTGGGGACACGAACTCCCAGTTCCCTCATCGGATAAGGAGGTAGCAAAATTGTAGCAGGGCAGTCACGACACGTCTGTTTTGACAGAGCACCGAGAATCCCAGGCAGCCCCGACGTGCTGCGGTGCCCACCTAATTGCTGCGTCTATTGAGGGGCTGGACAGCGTCGTTTGCGGCTAGTTGTTTGACTCACTCTTTGTTTTTCTTCTACCATGAACCTGTAGAAATATCAGTAGAGGTAGCACTTTCCACTCCTCTGGCTGTATGTTTTCTCGGACTACATTAAAATAGTTTGATTGCTGAACGCTTAGGTGGCACCTTTTCAAGGAGCATGTCTCAAATCAATCGGAGAGCGCTTTGGGGAGCAGACAACAAATATAATGCGCGTTAATTGTCCCAACGCGTCTGGAAATGAATTAGAATTGACAGTTGCGCTGGAAATTTAACTGTCAGGGAACAGCAGTCTTGCATAGTTTGTGTTTCCTGTGGCACATGACCGTGGTGCCCGATGTTTCGAGCCAGCGTCTACACTGACGCGACATGTGGCACCCGACGATGTTCTGCCATACACCTGGTTTCGGTGGCTATATTTTTACGGAAGACATAACTGAAAGGTCGTATAGGCCTTCCTACATTCGCACACGCAGTGTGCCCGCTTCGTTTCCGGATATATCCTTTTCAAGTCTTACGAAAAAAAAACGCAATAAAAATGCTAATAATCGGAGTTCTGTTGGACTCGCAAAGCTGGCTCCAGTAAAAGAAATAATAAAGACGAGGGATAAAACAACGCTACGAGCAACCTAGCGCTGAACCAAAATCAGTCCATTCGGTAGCTTGACCTATACGGCCTCCAGATACCGACACCCATCATTAAAACCGTATTTTCGAAAGTTGGACGCGATTGTTTTCTGTTTCTATTAAAAATGCTAAACCTAACTCGCGTTAGTTGTATTCTGCCGTTATTGTTCTGTTAAAGGGCATTATCATTGTAATGGTGCCTACATTCGCTTCTCCCGAGCGGGGATCGTTTACCAACGAGGACAGATACTTGCGCGTCCGCCGTTTATTTACGTCGTCGGATCCATAATCGTCGCCCTGTGTCCTCTCCCCCCACCCCTCCTTTTTCGCTCTCTCTTTTGAGACCGGTACATGACAGCAGCGTCAACCGGTACAGTGCTTTGTTTTCCTTTTCCCCCTTCACCCAGCACTGGGCTGCCTCTATTGTTAGGACTGGCGCTTATCTCTTGGTGGCCGTTTTGGGCACCCCAGCCACGGTTATCATCGCGCGCTCTTATACCGGGCCCTAGCAACGCTGACGGCGCTTTTTAAAATAAAATGAAAGGAAGAAGGGAAAGAGACGAATAAAGGAGGGCAGTAAAAAAAAAAGACGCCGCGGGAAAATAAGGAAGTGGTGTCCACGAAGGGACACCACTGCTACGTGAAGAAGATGGCACATACGTTGGGGAAAATGAAGCGCGTAAGCACAACCAGCGAACTGAAATGCAAAACAACAGCCAGAGAAATAGTTGAAGGAAGGCGTGCCAATAAGAGAGTCCAAGAATAAGGCGGAAAAAGAGAACAAAGAAATCGAAGCCCCCCAGCACTTGACTCGCTTTCTTTGCGTACTGAGGCATCTGCGCACCCTCGCTGCATTCAGTGAACGGCTCTCTTTGGCTTCATAGCAGCGTGCTTCGAACGCAGTGAAAAGAGCCTCTTTTTCCCCGTTTTTTTTCCAGACTCGCCTCTGCAAAACTGAACCAGTTGGTCAAAGTTATGAAACCGAGCAGCGCAAGGCCTCCCTCCTTCGCCGTCACAGCGTCTTCTATACCCTGGCTGTTTGCAGCCCCCGCTTTCACGGGGCCCAGGAGGAGCATTCAAAGAATGCAGATCACGGAAAAGAATGCGCCAAGTCAGAGAAAAGCGCCACGGTGCCCGTCATATTTTTCCTGTTCGGCAGTATTTGGTTATCTGGTTTTTAATTTCGCATCCCCTCCGGTTCCTCTCTTTTCCTTTCACGAATGAAGCCTAGGGCATCTTTTTAGCTCCCGGAAACATTTCGCTCCGTCTCGCCTTCACCAGCCCATTCGTCGCACCACTTCTCCTATTATTATTCCTTTTCCATCGACCGCTCTGCTTCGCTTCTTCTTACTCTCCATCTCGGTCACAGGGGGCGCGTGCAACGCAACAGCCGCTGCATTGCGAACGTGCCAAATCGGGCCCCTTCGACGGCGGTGATGCATCATTAGCCACAACGATCATTTTGTGCTCCAGAGGGCGTCCTTTTATGATTTTTCGCGCACCGCAATCGACTGCGTTGACGTCAAACGCGAGTGGTACTAGTTTGTTGCGTTTTTTTCGCATAAAGGTTAGTAGAATGAGATTATTACGGGACCCGAGGAATCGTCGTAACGCTAGACGCGTGTGCCTCAAAACGAGGGGCCGCATAAATGCTCTGTGTAAGCTTTCAGTGATCTTGTCTAGGCTATTCTTTCCGCCACTCGAACTCCTCCCGATTTCATTAATCAGGCCTCGTAATTCTTTCTGCGAGTATTCCGGCATTTCTCTTGCAGTAATTACAGCTGAGGAAGTGGGTGACGGGGAAAGGCCTTCGTTCGTCTTGGAAGAAAGCGATTATAATTACGCTCGTGCACACGCCGGATGACACGTTGTTCATGAGGACGGGGATGATGACCTGGCTCCTCAAGAGTCGATACTCCACTCGTCCACCGTGCCTCTTGTGAGGACTTGGATGATGCTGCCGCTTCTGGTTCAACTCATCGAGGCGTGGGAGATCATCTAGTCAGGAGAGGAATTGAGGAGGATACGTGATCCAATGTTCTGCTCCTAACAAAGTCCTTCCAAGGAGGACCTCATCCGGAGGAGGAGGAGGTCATAATGGTGATTACGATTCGCCACGACGTATGTGCGTACGCACATAATTTTCTTTTTGTGCCAGTCGTACATCTTATTTTATGATGAGCAAACAAGGCAACTTGGAGGAGAGTAAAAGAAATGCTACCGCATTTAAGGTAGACATACGCCAAGAACCACTTTTCCGTTTTTTTAGAACCGGATAATGAAAAGGATGGTAAATTACTAGCTTTAGATTGTTTTGCCCGGTCTGCCGGATGGAGGCCGGTATACCAGTAAGAGCTATCTCCGGTACCGTAGCTCACCCAGTAACAAAACCGGCTTGAAATGCGTCTTTGTAGTGGCGCCGTTAAGATTTTTTTTGTGCTCTACACATCCTTACAGCCGCTTCGCCATAATCTCTGCTTATCAATTTTTATAAGCGTCCCTGTCATCGCGACGTATTTCGAAACGCACGGGGGAGCGAATAAAGCGCTTCACCTAAGAAGCTATAACGAGAAAAAAAGTTTGGAGCAGCAATCACGCTAAGCAAATTGTGAAGCGGTGAAAGGACGGAAAGAAGGCATCCCAGGGGAAATAAAAAAGAAGCACAAGCTTGCGCGTAAGCGGGTCGCTTCCGCGCGAACGGGCGGCAAGCGAAGGGGCACAATGGTGAACGATAGGCGCGAACAATGGGCGTTCTTGGGGACGGCCTTTGAGGGAAGAGGAGAGCGCATTGTCTGCCCGAGCGGAATTGGTTTCGGCAGCACCTGTCGGCAGCACCGGTCGCTTGAGAACTCTCCGTGTGTACCGAAAAAGACCGCGCGGCCAGGACATGCTGGAGCGAGATAGAGTGACGATGGAGCTGAGGGTGAAATCCGGGAGCACGCACGCAGGTCCTGCTCGTGTCCTGATTGGGCGCCAAGGCTGCCAACCAGGATTGTCATGTGTTTCTACGCGGACGGGGATAACCGACACGACACAACTTTGACAAGGCATAACTCCCTCGGCTTCTAGGGAGTTTGACAAAGCTCTACTGCTAGAAACTGCTACCAAAGTCCTTGCTGCTACCATCGCTGTTAAGAGTGGTCGAGGTAAAGTGTCTATTTGGGCAAGTTGGTACGGATTCATGGTGTAGCACAGCGCAAAAGACAAGATACGAAAGAAAAGGAACACAGGAAGAGCGCTGTCCAGTGTTTCTTTTCCAGCAACGCTCGTCCTGTGTCCCTTTCTTTTGTATCTTGTCTTTTGCGCTGTGCTACACCATGAGTGGTCGAGGGCCAGTTTATAACTTCAGGCTAGCTCCACAACCCGGTCGCGACTTTTCATTTCGTCTACTGCACAGAAGCGGCCCTTTCTGCACGGCCCAAAGCCGCAATTAAAGACACCGGTAGGCTGCACAATGCCTGACACAATCTAAAATATACGGAACCACTGTCATTTACGAAAAATTGGCACAGATACTGATTTAGAACATTTTTACACATTATTATTTTGGTCTTGAAAAAAAAATACAGGCAGGATTGCGGAGGTTGAATGAACCCAGGCCGCTACATAGGAACCAAAGATTCTACCTCAAAGCCACGAAGGTAAGACGGAGGGCCTTGTTTAGTAGTCGGTCAAAAGCTAGCCCCTAGTGTTTAAAGCGAATCAGTATATGGCGCTAGGCGCTTTTACTTCTGTATCGTATACGAAACGGCATGACGCAATCATGTCACGCCGTTTTGCATACAACACACTACGTACATACATACATTTACATGCATACAGACAGTTTACATTTTCCAAAGCTTCATGCGCCCTTCCAACCAGCCCCCTCCCCCCAATGGCTTTTGCCTTCCTAATAAGGGTTTTATTCATTCATTCATTCATTCATTCATTCATTCATTCAAATGGCAACCCATATCCATTACGAGGAATTGGCCAACACTTTGTCCTTTATTAAGATTTTGTTTAGCGCTAATGCAACGTTATTAATTTTCATGGCGACGAATGTCAATATTTTTGTAGGAAATATTTGTCCTGGCGGTGCGCAATGTAAGTCGTGCGCAGTTTATATCCATCAGAGGGCATGCGCCGTTTGTCATCACTAGAGTTCCTGCACAGCTCAAATAGACTTAGAGGAGCACATACAGTAACTACAGTAATCCCCGGTGCCGTTCTCCCAAGACGAAAAGCTGCTCACGCGGGACTGGAAGCAGTAGTAGTCGTTGCGCACACTACAACGGTTTATCTTATCTTGCTATTTTGTTGATCTTCTCGCGAGTGAACTCGTTATTTTCTCGTCCTTATCCTTCGTGCGCTTTACTTTGAAATTTCCCGACTGGTAACTCTCCTATCACAATGTCACCGGCATAGCACTTCCACTATCATCATCATTATTATCATCATCATAATCATCATCATCTCCAATATCATGCGCCCCGTCACCAATGTTAAGGCGAAACGCTCATCGAGGGGCAGCCCTGAATTGTGAGACACAGCGCAGAGAATAAACATCGTTTCTACGACCGCGGAAGTTCGCCCAAAGCCGTGAAAAGCCGGGAGAAAGCGCTCCTGGGATGTCCAAGGGTTCGCCAGCTGCATCAGAGCCCAGTTCATCGAATTCCGTGACTTCGGCGTCCAGCGCAGGCGGGTGGTGGCCAAGGCGGATGCTGCCGTTGCTGGGCGCCAGATTGGAAAGGCGGCCATCACGCCATGGCCACGTCGGCGGCATCGGCGGCGGCCACCAGCGAGGCGGCCTCCGCTGGCACCTGTTCGCCATCATGGCCACGGGCACGGCTTGCATGGTGACCGTGGCCGTACTCATGTACCAGGAGGCCCAGAAGGCCCAGTGGTTCGCCGGATTGCTGGCCGTCCAGGACACGTGAGAGACGGTCAATGAGGACGGCGGTCCGAATGCCCTGTTCCTCCGTCGCTACGGTACTCTTTGAGAAGAATAGACCCGGAGACGACGACGTACTTGTCCCCCTGTTTCGCCACGGATGCTGCGTGCCTGCGACGTGCTTGTACCGTCGTTTCGTCTGGCGGGAATCGCAGCGGTCGGAGTCAATTCGCACTGTAGCAGTTCAGCAGGGAAAAAGTGCGTGTAACAGAAAAGTACCTCTTTATTCCTAGCTTTGCGTCCTACTTTCTTCCTCTTTCAAAACTGTTGCATGCGCGAATTGTTGCATGCAATTGTTGCAAAATTGTTGCATGCAAACATTAGAACATGTGATTATGTTTATATGCATTGCATATTGTGTTTCAGTTTAAGTACTATTTAATGTCTATTACGGGACTGCTAGCTTCTAAGATAAGCGGCAAGAATGTCACGCACTAGATTTACACCTAAGCTGCAGCATTCGCTGATTTTGCCTTCAACCTTGCCGTAACAAATGTAGATGGACGTCGTGAACCCAAACCATTATAGAGAAAAATTTAGCGAAGTAGACGAACGGTGCATAGTGCGCGAACCGAGTTGTCATGGATGGGATGCTAACCAGGGATGAGCTAGTAAACAGCAGGGGAAAACCATAGCCGACTGACTGAGTGTCGTTCCTGGGACCACGTCCCGGTGCAGGAACCACGCAAACAATGCCCATGGTGGGGCGAATAAAAACACAGCCCTTCACTACCTTCAACTTGTCCGGCTTGAATAGAGTTTGCCCCTGTAGAGATTGTTAATTGGATGGTTTCAATAGCGTGAATGCCGCACACTTTCTTGGCTATTGCGATATAATTTCGTCAGGTTGGATTATTGACTACATTGAAACGCTGGTCAGCTGGGCGCCAGGTCGTGCTGATAAAAAAAATCTTATATATTTTGTTCTGCGGCAGAATGACGACCAGATCTGCCTGCAGTCTGAGCATATTGTTCCGGCCAATTGTTCGAAGATGAAGGGTCGTTGTCTTCGAAGACGAATACGAAGACCCTAATTTGAGACTCCCGAGAAGGCCTCTCAAAAAATCTTATTTAGCCATGGGTAAAATGCGACAAAGCTGATGATGTACGAGCACACACTCCGATAATGATTAAACAATAATGGCTGCCGCATCTTACATAAAAGGTGCTTTGATTTATTTGTTTCTCGAAATTATTTTAGGTAATGCAGTTACCTAACACCTGTTTCAGTATATACTGTAATTTCGTCAGCGTTCGGGCTTCGCTGTAATGTCGCCCAATTTCTTTCGTAAAGTATTCCGCACACGGGTTGAACAACAAATGAAAGGTTATTGTGAAGGTACAACGAAGCGCTTGCCTCTTGTCGAGTCGTTGATACCGTCGTATTTAGTATGTTTCGTAATCATGACGTCGGTAGTATCGGAAAAGATCAGAAATAAGACTGGTTTAGCCCGCATGGTCACTGCCACTTGCCCCCAGCCGTTCTGCACGCCCCTTGCACCATTATAGCTGCATCAGTAGTTCCAAATGTAGTTCCAAATGTAGTTCCAACTGTAGTTCCAAATGCCGTGTGCAGGCTTAGAATGTAGGACGTGAGCACAAGAGCTGGTCTAGGAATGTTGAAATTGCATCTTGTAGTTCTCAAACATCCCTGTGGGGGAATCACACTCCCCGCCATAGTTGAACCAACAGCCACAAGCGGTGGTGCAGTTTATAGCCACCAACACGCACGCTGGTAATTTCAGACTATTTAAATCTTGTACCACATTCAAGCTTGGTAAGTTCTAGAAAGTGACCTAAAATTTAACAATTATTAGCTTCAATACCCCATTGCGATCTCATGGCTTCAAGCTCGTTCTCCTAGTTTTGCGCACCGATGGATGGATTGTAGTGTTTAACGCACCGACGCAACGCAGGCGATGAGGCGTGCCGTAGTGGAGGGCTCCGGATTAATTTTGACCACCTGGGGATCTTTAACGTGCGCCGAAATCTGGCACACACGGGCGTTTTTGCTTTTCGCCTCCATCAGAAAACGGCCGCCGCGGCTGGGAATCGAACCCGCGTCCTCGTGATTTTGCGTACCGAGCGTCTGAGCACTATTTACCAACATTACTCCCTTCCTTGAAGTACTGTTTGTGGCGCTCGCCAGTATTGATATATGGGTCACAAAAAACGAAGTTAGAAAAATGAGACCAATGCCAGTACCTTCGATCAAAACTGTAACATTCCCAGATTTCCCAAATTATGAAATTTTTCGCCTAAGGTCTCAGATGCAAGCTATGCCACGTCTTTGTTCGTCATATGCCGCGCGGGACAAGAGTAGCGGAGGAGACATTTGGGGAAGAGAACGAAGTATAATGGGGTAATAGAAATGGTTAAATAACCATCGAGAGACTATTGGGGGAAGAAGGCGCCCCTTTTCATACCCTGCCAGTAAGGCAGTCGTGTCCGTGCTACCCCTACGAACTCCCATTGTGAGGGCTACCTAAATGACATTTTAATTTTAATGGGCTTGAACAGGTCGAAAATGACGGTGAGAAGGCGCTTTGCTTTACGGGAAGCCTGCAAGCGAGCATAGCATGCTACGTGGGACTACAAGGCAACCGCGGCAGCGAGTGGCCTATTTAAGATTAAGTACGCCTGGTTTTAAACAGTCACCTGAAGCCTCTGTCCTCAGCTAGAGACAATGAAACCTTCTCGCCGAATTGTTATCGCTGTACCGTAAAACGAATGAAGTGAAACCCGTGATGGCTGGGCATCCCCGACACGGTAGGCCTGCTTTCTCCGATAAGGGGATAGTCGGGGAGTGACTGACCTGTGCGTATAGTTGCGGCCCGTATACGGCGCTATCAGACGAGGCACAGACGTACGGTGTTTCGCAAAGCGTAATGGTTTCACGAAACGGGCATGCTGGTGTTTCGGTAACCACGCTGCTAGCCTTATCGCTTAACCGTCTCTCGTTTTTGCATTTTTGTAAAAGAAATTGTTTTTGCGTTCGCCTCAAATTTTTAGCGCAACGGCTTTTTCTGCCTCCACAATGATGAAGGGAGCCGGCGACGACAGAGCATAAATAAGTGCGGTCACGATAGCCTAACTTGTGACATTTTGTTCAAGAGAGTCGCCTATGACAGTGGATGGGGAAGGACAGCAAGTAGCTGACGAACTTTATTAAATAATATGCTTTCCGCATAAGTTCCTGTGGTTACAAAATGCAACGCCAAACGCATAAGTTGCTTAACCTCGACGCGGAATCGGTCCCCGAACACGCGTCCAGGTGGTAGCTACTATGGGTTATATACGCCAATTTTTTCGCGAAAGTTTTTTAGACGACCTCCTCGCGACATCTGTAGTCCGTCAGTAAAGCGTAAAACTCACAAAAGCACGGACTGCATAGCTGCACGTGGGACGTATGGAGTATTTAGTGAAATACCCTTCACTTAATAAAATCTCGGTCCTAGGTTTGCGCGCTATCCGACGATTCCCGCTCTGGAGTTTTTAGTTTTCTCTTGTGTATGTGTGTGTGTGCGTGCGTGCGTGCGTGCGTGTGTATGCATGCATGCATGTATGCATGCATGCATGCATGCATGTATGCATGCATGTATGTATGTATGTATGTATGTATGTATGTATGTATGTATGTATGTATGTATGTATGTATGTATGTATGTATGTATGTATGTATGTATGTATGTATGTATGTATGTATGTATGTATGTATGTATGTATGTATGTATGTATGTATGTATGTATGTATGTATGTATGTATGTGCGTGCGTGCGTGTGCGTGCGTGCGGGTGTGTGCGTGTGTGTATACATAAACGACAAATTAGCTCATGAACGAGTACTTTCGCCGCGGGTTTTCGTTTTCCGCTTTGTTCATTCAGCTCAAGGATAAGTTATTCAGTGGTGCACGCACTTACTTCATAGGTCTCACAACACACATTTATCTACACTATCCGCAAATTATAAATAGGGCAAAACAGAAAAATAGAGGTTATAAGTAACGTAAACGGTCCTTAGGCTACCTGCCCAGAATTTTACGACTGGTTGCCCAGACGAAAATGGCGACCAGAAAAATTTCTGTAGTTTATTGTTTTTCGCGTGTCGTACTGTCGTCTTGTAGTGTTCTTTTCGTGTCGTGATCCTTATGTTCTGTCATGTGTAGAATTCCTGACCTGATTTTGATGTTCCTTCGCACCGAATTCCTGTCTTGTCGTGATTCTGATATTTCATCAGTAGTTGCACATGGTCTGAATGTTATTGCCCATTGTGAAGAGTAGCGTAAATGAGAGTTCTGTTGTGACTACAGATATGCTTGTCGTTGAGAAAATTGACTTTGTCGTTACGACAGAAATGTGTGTCGTTACAACAGATGGCTTTGTTGTAACAAGAGGACTTCGGTTGTCACAAGAAAGTTTTTTGTCGTACGACAGGAATTCCTGTTAGGTTATTGCTGTATTCCTGCTGTGATTTTAGACTGGGTGGTTAGTTCGTTGTTCAATCCACCATAATCACCAAGAAGCTCCACCCATCAACGAGCAGGAAAAGCTCTTTGTTGGTGGCACCTAACAATGGCGCATTAAAAAAAAAAACTAATTAATGAAGACTGTGTTGGCGTGTCTGATGACGTTGGAGGACTTCTCAGTTTGCACACAACCTGCAACTATAAACAAAAATGTTTGCTTCTCTTGTCTGACTTTCGACTACAAAAATATGTCCCTAGCAATGCATATGTGTACTGCAGATAATCCGACTTTAAGGGAGATTGCTGTGTCACAGTCACGATAGTGGGGGTGCGTCTTGGTGTCCAGGTTTGCCAATCAGGCAGCCCACTATAAAATGACTTTGTCTTTTAGATTTATTCTTCCACATCGCTTTTAAGTGTAGTGGAGCCTACTTACAAAGAAAAAAAGGCGCCGTTTTGGTTCACAACGGCATTGAAGAGAGGCGAGACAAAAACAAAACGAAAACAAAAGACAAGTAAAAGGCCTCACGTAAAGTATCACCACTCTAAACAACCAACGTCGAAAAAATTCAGGGAAGCTTGCACTCACGCGCAAGGCTTGAATGGCGAAGCTGTTGTAGGTGAGCATTGCCGGACACGTAGTTAAGTTTCAATATCAAAGTTATTTGCATAGTTGTGGTGCTAATAAGGCGTCGTTATACGCATCGAAGAGGTCGTCGCATTCTTCGCTGCCAGCGGAGGATGCAAAGTCATCCTGAGCATTGTAGACCTCCACCAGCTCAACTTACGAAGCTTGCGCTAAGTCGCCCAAGGCTTGAACCGTAGCGGAGCTGCAGTATTTCTTTATACGTGGGCGCTGAAGGACACATCACCTAGCATTTCTACAAGTTTCAAATTGTTTATTTACATGTTCGGTCGTCGCTTCGCACTATGCTAGTAGTAGTAATCGCCATATGCACCGACATCGTCGTGTTCCTCATGCCAAGCATTGCATGCGTGGTAGCGCTTAACGACAGCGCTGGAGTTTTCTTTTTTTTTGCTAAAGCCACTGCGCGAGCCGGAGACACGGCTGTAGCCGCGAGGCACGCGTTCTCGAGCGCTCGGCATTTTATCGCTCGTGGTGGTCTTCGACAGTTTATTTATTTATTTATTTATTTATTTATTTATTTATTTATTTATTTATTTTGCTAAAGTCACTGCGCGAGCCGGGGAATCGGCGGTAGCTGCGAGGCACGCGCCCCCGAGCGCACGGCATTTTCTCTCTCCCCGTGGTCTTTGCCGGTTTTCAATATTTTTTTTTTGCTCAAGCCACTGTACGTGCCGCGAAGCGTATTTCCAAATACCTCGTGCACAGAGCCCCACGTGACGATGTGTCTTCGCGCGATACAGAACTTTAAGGAAACGTGGTCATAGGCAGCGCCTGAACCTAAATCGACCTAAGACATACCAAATCACCGTTTCTAATAAAAACAACACGAGCAATGGAGTTCTACGGCAATAAAAAATGAATTGAGCTCAGTAAAATCGCAGCAACAGAATGTGACACTGAAACATGTTTTAGCCTTTGCAATTACAATCGTAGACCACCGAGGAATAGAACCGGCAGTAGTTGGCAACAACTCCACAACTGGAGAAGAAATCGCGATAGCCCTTGCAGCCACTACATCTCAAGACATTTTCACCGTAGTCAAAGATTCGAAGGCTGCATGCCGCCATTACGCCGACGGTCGCATTGCTCCCTTAGTCGTCCGCATCCTATAGTCCATCTCTAAACCCCGTTACGTAAATGTAACGTCCATCCCCCCTCCCCTCCCCCAACCATGAGCAGTGGGAAGGCATGCTAGCTAGCATGGACCCCGACGACCAGCTTCGGCTGGTTGAAAGGGCCCGCCAGGCAGCGACCGTACAGGGACTTCTTGACTGAAAAGGCCCCCATTGCCATGACTCAAGAATTAAGATAAAATAAAGTTTATTCATTTTCCTTCTCCAGAAAAAAAATCCCGAGCCATCTCCACTAACGTGAAACCTGGAGAGGGGCGAAGCCTGCAGTGTATAAGTATTCTTGGCGCCTTGGCGTTTTTGCCCCCGGCGATGAAACCGTTGGGGGGTAGAGGTATCCAGCTTTGCTGTTAAAGACTTTCTCGTGTCTATGGGTGCGTTCCAATTTCCCCTTTAGACGGCTTCGTTGCCGTCTCCGCGGACAGCCCGCCATGTTAAGCACCGTTCCAATTCGAACGAAGCAGTCAATGAAGACTGCTTCGAGGAGACGGCATCAAAGTCAGCAACGATGCAATCTACCTTCCTGTCTAAACTAATAAGTGACACCAGCGCCACCTTTTTGCGTATTAATGTTGAGACGAAAGCACTTGTTCTTTTATTGAAATATTTAGTATATATTATTAGTGGTGAAGAATGACTTTGTTTAATTTTTAAATCGCGTAATGTTTATAATAACAACGGTAATATTAGTTACGAAACCGGCGGCTTGCGTTTTTCAACATGTCTGCTACGAGGCTGTTGTCTGCGCTGGTGTTGCGTTTGGGACCGCGGCGCCGTTCCAATTTTATCCCTTTAGACATCTAGTTAGACTGCTTCGTAGGCTGTCTACCAAGTTGTCCGCGAATTGGAATGCAGCCTATGAAGCACGAAGCGTTCTAGCGTGAGGCGTTGGAAAGCGAGTGTCCCGGTATTGTAGTACCTTGATTGCATGGAACGACGACGACGACAGGAGGCGCTGACAGCTCGAGCCCCTAAGGGGCTTCGCACTTAAACATTATAGGTGGTGTTCATCGAAAAGTTTAGCGGGCGATTACTTCGCTTGGCAACACTGAAAGCCGCCATGTCGGTGGCCACTGTGCCAGCGCATGCGCTTTGCGCCCGCATCTCGAAGGAAAAAAAAAAGGCTCCAATGCGCGCTGTGAAGGTGGTTGGAAAGTAAATCTTTAAACGACACCTACAACAATTGCCCATGCGACGTCACTTGAATTCATACACGTGGCTCTACAAAGAGCGAAACCAGAGATTCTGCCAGCCGTTATCTGGAGTTCGTGGTGGCAGCGTCATGAACGCAGCAGCAGCGTCGGCCACGGCCGGGCTACAGCGCCGGACGCCGCCGCTGTAGCCCGGCCCTGAGTCGATCGGGAGAAAGAAAACGAGCAGGGGCGTCTTTGCAAGGGGAAGACAGCGGAACCTAGCCATCCTGATGTGCTAGCTTGTGGTTACACCACCGCGCGACACAAGTGCAGACACCGAAACAATCCGGCATGTGAGCTTAGTGATGCCAATTTATACCGATTTAAACTAGTTAGTTTAGTGAGTTTGAGAATTGCGAGAAAGCTGAGGGGACTTTTATAATCGCTATTCATCAGAACCAGTAGCTATTCGCCTTTTCTAATACCTCTTAAATCACAACTGAATTGGTATTCACCAGTTTAGAAAACGGAGTCGCATTCGTCGGAAGCAGTGCGAAAAAAGGCAGCGTTTCTCTAGCGGCCAGATGTGTGTATGTGGTTTGCACATTTTGTTTTTCCGCCCTGCAAACCAACCTTCCTTGCCGTATCCTTGCCGTATGACCACTTAATTCCGTCAGGTGCGGGTTACCGTGGAGGTGCTGTCGAATCAAGCTAATCAAGCCGTGCGAAGGCACCGCGCAATGGACGCGAAACTGCACCAAAACACGCCCAAAACAACCGTCGCTAAAGCAGATGACAAAGCAGTACCGCCGCCGCCGCCGTCGAGCAGGCACTTCCATGTGGGGAACGCTGGGTAAATTCGGGGCGTCATCTCTAGTGTGCTCCGTGAATGAAACCGGAGTCTGGCCACGAAACTTCAGCGCTCGTTTCATATGGGGACCGCGGGCGCCACTACTGGCGCCACCGCTGCACGAAGGGCATCCAGCCGCCGCGCGCGCGGCATGTTTGCCAGCTTTTGGCGTGCAAACGCTCGCTGCTTTCGGTGTCTGCGCGCTGATTAAGCGTGTTTTTTTTTCGTAGTAGTAGTTAGCGATGAATCGTCCAGTCATTGTGTATATCACCTGCCTTCAATGGGGTTTTATTTTTCCTAATAAATTACCGTAGACTTCGGTCGCGAACGGCAACTGCTTTTGCGTCCTCCGGCACAAGCGCTGCGCCGTCGTGTTTACAGATTTTTAAATGCCTATTGCTTCTTTTCTTAAAGCTAAAGTTGTAACTACCATACATACGGTAGCTTTGTAGTCACGGACAGCTGCAGGCCTATCGATAATACAATTAAAAAATTAAAGGAACCAAGTACGCGTCGTTCTGAGCACGAGGTCGCGGGTTCGATTCCCGGCCGCGGCGGCCGCTTTTCTGATGGAGGCGAAAAGCAAAAACGCCCGTGTGTACGAGATTTCGGCGCACGATAAAGATCCCCAGGTGGTCAAAATTAATCCGGAGCCCTCCACTACGGCGCGCCTCATCGCCTGCGTTGCGTCGGCGCGTTAAACCCTACAATCAATCAATCAATCAATCAAGTACGCGTCGTTCAGTCTACGCTATTAATGAATCCGTTGATTGCTCTGGAATGCACAGAAAGCTCAAAGAGATAGCCCAATAATATTTTCGTTTGAATGAGTTGGTACATACTTCAGAACATTTAAAAAACACGGCAAAACGCAAAGGACCAAAACACGAAGAGATATATGTTGCACCGTGTGTCTTTCCAATACCACGCTTGGCGATCCTTGCAAAAAAGGAAGCACGAAAAGAAGAATAAAACTGATTTTTATCACACGCAAGAAAAAATTTTCAATATTACCAAGGAAGACAAAGGAGCGTGGTCCAGCGTACAGAAATTTATTTTTTTGCGCTGTAATGTGCAGCACACGGTGAAAGCAGAATATGACCACGTAGCCAAGAAAGACGCAAAGTTTTTCTGAACGAAGTTTATTAAAGCGACCTCCTGCTCTACAAAAGACTAGAATGAAACACAAACGTCGAAGAAGCAGTCTGCAGCGTGACCTGCACAGGTGAACGTCGATAAAGTGAGTTGCGCTGCGTTTTCTATGCATGCATTATTCTCGGAACGTTATTAATTTCACATCCATGGAAATAGGATCGAGCACATTGTCGAAGAAACAAAAAATCAAGTTAGTGACAAGGTGATACTCTTTCCATATCAAACAATATTGCCCGACGGGACGTACCACAAAAAGAGCAAACGGGCGCTTTGGTTGAAACACCAGATAAGAAAACCGGAAGCGGCAACGCGCGGCTACAAAACAAACAAAACGAACCTTAAGGGACAGTTCGTGGAAATATCAAAAGTAAAAGCACAAAGACATCCCAAAGCTTTTTTACATGCGAGCCTGAGACCAAGGTAATACAAGTTTGCAAACAGGTAAGCAAGCACCGATACCACGTACCGGACTGATGTGACAAAAATCCGTGTTTAAGTTAGCCTAGTACGATTATAGGTCCAGGATGATCTCACAATGGTACATTGCTTTTTTCATTCTCACACACATTGCATTCTCACACACTCTCACATACTTAGAGTCGAAGCTGAAATCTCCCGTTTCTTGCCTTGGAATGGCGCGCTTCCATTCATCACGCAGGTCCCCGTCGCTCGGTAAACAGAACAAGGAAACTTTTCCTGTTGTAGCCTTGTACCCGGAACGACATCCCGGGACACAAAACGTGTTCGGCATCGTCGTTGCACTACCTCAGTCGCATCACAATAGCGCGAGGTGCACGTTACATTTTTTTCCCGCACAAAACAAACACAACTCGCCGCGTATCCGCCGTTCGAGCCAGCGCAACGCCGCCCGAGGAGTGACCTCAGTGAGATGGTGGCGCCACCCCGCGGCAGCCAAACGCAGCATATGAAGCTCTCCCATTCAGTTACGGAGCACTTTCGTGACCAGTAACTCTATGCATTAACTCTATACAGTAAAGCATCGGAGGGCTCTGGTGAAACCCTCCGCCACCCCCCTCCCCCCGCCGCCGCCTCCACCGCGTTGGGAGTTTCGTGTCCCGCACGCCACGAAAGAACCGTTGGCTGGTGGAGCGAGAAAGCTTTGCTTTAAAAAAAAAAACACACCAGCGTCCATCGTCGGCTGAGTTTTAACACGATCACCGGTAGTAGCGTCAACAGATACAGTATTAATCGCACTCACATTATGTGGTGGCGCTCTACCTGCCCTCGAGCACATCGCACCACCGGAGGATGAAACCGCGGCTGCGAACGGCGCGCATAAGTCCGACGCTGCAGTTGGCTGCCGCCGCGGACGTCGACGCAAGTGCACCCGCACCGTATCCTCGACTTCGTCTGGTAAGTGCCCTCAAATACGTGGTTGAGTTCAAAAACCTAATAATTTCTTTGGAGAAATGTTTCACGCGTACGCCGATTTAGCGCCGGCTTTATCGTGCGAGAAGGTTTCTCACTTAGCAAAACAAATCACCTCTGACATTAAAGCTCGGCGTCTGGCAATCAGCTGATCTGCGGCGGCGACTTCATACGCGTCTGGCGATAGGTAGATCGTACTGTGCTGCACTCAACAGTACTTAGCGTCGAGGTATTACTTCACGTTCAGTGGGCAACAGTGTGGAAATGATGCAGTTCCTGCTGTCAAACGGAACACTGCGCTCACGTTGCAACCTTTGTGCCACAACAGACTCGCACTCGCTCGTAGGTGTGCGCAGAGGCTGGGGTTGAATTGCAGATAAGGTTGTCACACTCATGAGCGGAACCATGATTTTTCGCATAACCAACGCTATCGCGGTACAACTGTCTATCGAATCACTCGCACACGCTTTGCACGAAAGGTCACGTCGCGGCCCGCTGCCTTCCTGGCCGCCATAAAGGCATGGATGAGAAGAGGGGTGCCTGATCTGGGGGCTGTGAGCACAACGTTGCCTTAGCAAGACGCTTGGCCATGGATATGGCGGCGCACACGCAGGGTTGCCTGCATGCATTCTACGCCAGTGAATACCTCCTATAGTAGACCCGCTGAAGTTAGAACCTATGCCGTCAGTGCAAGTACGCAGAACTTCAACTCGACGCCACATGTACGGCGGGATTGTTTTAGCAGCAGCTCGATAGAATGGCACGCGCAGTGGTACCACACAGGTCACGTGGGGCGCTGTGCAGCAAAGCGTTTTGAAACACTCTGCCGGAAACGCTCGGCGGTCCGCGCGAGCCACGCGCTCACGAGCGCTCCGCATTTTCTAGTATTTTTTTCTGAAACACCTAACTTACAGCTTGTACAACAGCTTCGCTGTTAAAAGACTGACAGGATTCTGCGCAAAAGCAACGGATGCGGCCAGATCACTTATGCACCATAGGATAATTGATTCCGCATAGGAGTATTAAAGATTTTGTTCTTTTGTTTGCGTTCATACCATCCTTTGCTTCGATAAGTACTAAGCATAGACCCTAACAAGTGAACATAAGTGTAAACACGCCAGGTCAAAAGATATCATTCTCGTTGTCGTCATTGTCATTATAGGCTGCTGATCTGAAGAGGACAACGACGACGACATTACCAGGCTCTTTGACCAGCCACGTATTCCTTGAGGGGATCAGCCAGTGTTCGCTAGCTAAAACAGTCCAGAGTGAATGATGCCGACAAAAAATAAACAGTGGTATCAGAAACAAAACAATGAACCTTCTTCACCTCTTTGCGTCGTCGATTTCTCGCTCTTCTTAAGGCCTGCTGCTACTTCCCGCTGGGTGGCCAGTATCTGAAGATTCTCTTTTGCCAGTGGCGCCAGTGTCAGGTGGCGCTGATTGAGTGGCGCTGCAGAGTTGGGGGGGCTTGGATTTTTCCACGGCAGCTGTGATCCATTTCAAATTGATTTACGTTGACCTGAACTCCTCGATTATTTCTGATTTGGCCGCTTTTCTCTGATACTCGGAGATTCTGCCCGCAAGAGCCAGTCCTCGCCGCTGTTTCTGTGGGCCCAGGCTCCGTGTTGCTCCAGCTGGCCCTCCTCCCGTACCTGTACGGCCAAGCAACCGGCAGAGTAACTGCGCACCGCCAAGATGACTTTCTCGAAGATGACCGGTGGATCGTCGCAGGTATACAGTGCTGTCGTTCTTGAGGCGTTGGTGAGCGCTTGTGGCGGTCATGGGTGATGACCCGCTGATCATTAACCGTACCGTGCGGAATGATTCTTCCATTTATGTTAGGATTGTTTTCATTAACTTGCAATTGCTCCGCGTAATGCCTGTGACTGTTTCATTCCCTTCGGGATCCCTCTCCGCAGTTTTCAGCTACTGAAGAAGCGGAGCACTTTCGGAGTAGAGGCTTTCCATGAGCAATATCTATGTAGAACAGGGTAAAAAGCAGGCCCGCGTAGCAGACGGAGGAGTGCAATCGTTGACAACGTCTGCGGTACTGCAGCACTGTTATCCCAACTTGTTTGCTCAGATTCTCATGCGCACGGTAAGAAGAAAGCTTTTTTCCCCAATGAAATCCTTAGTGCGGAATTAATGTGTCGATGCGAGCTAGTTTGCACTTCGTCATGGGAACAGATTAAGCGGTACGAACAACTGGACGAAGGAGGAAGGAGCGAATAAGGCTCAGTTGTTAGTGCGCCCCTTTCCTGTCGGTTTTACTTCCTCCAGTTGTGCCTGACGCTTAATCTGTTCCCGTGATTAGTACGGAGCGAGAGAAAGTGATGCCAGGGACATTTGTGTGCGTTAGACCAGAACCCGCTGTACTTCCGCACTGGCGTCGGTAGGAATGTGAGCTCTGGTCATGAACGCACCCTCGTGTTGAGAGAGAGAGAATGGTGTTTACTGGTACTGGCGAGGTTAGCCTGGCAAAAGCGCCTAGCTTGCTACACCAGATGTATAAAAAAATATGAATTTGGTGAAGTGATGATGATGGTGACGATAATGCGCATACATATGAAACCTTGTTTGGCCACCACCTACACACCCACCTCTCTTGGCGGACGTCTTTTCTCTGGTGGCCATTCTGTAAAATACCTTCTCGTTACCTGTAGTGGTGCTTAAGGATGTTAACAACTGTTCAATACGAGTATTATGTTTCAGGGCTCGCGTGAACGGCAGATCACAACTGTGACTACCATGGTCTGAAACTTACCGCGTGTATTTATTTTCCTCCAATACGTGCGTGCTATTCCTCTGATTCGGCACATCGATTGTCCACCAATCTATTGCTGAGAAAATATTCGGTACTGGTTCCGTCGACTTCCCTAAATTAAGTAGAAGGACTTCCCAAAAGCAAGGGCTTTTCTGGCCCTCTCCTTGTTATCAGACTAACATAACGACACGAAATTGATCCTTTCGTGTGTTCGAAAGGCCGCACGCACAACTGTTCCTATATAAGGGCGAGAGCGAATAAACAGTCAAGGCATTTTTGGGTTACCACATCCCAGGCCGGTAGTTTTGCCTCAGCTCGTGCTTATCAGGCAGCATTTACTTATCATGCACACATGATGCATTGTTGCTCTCTAACGCGTGCTGCTGGCTGGTGACGAGGAAATACGTTCTTTCGTCCAATGAACGCTCAGTCTACCCGTTTCTCAAGCGTTTCTAAAGCCGGGCACTTTTCAAATATAGTCCTTGCCGCAAGAAAACTATTTTTTTTTCGGAGTTTAAGGATGTCTAGTTCCAAATGTCAGTAACTGCTTTACAATTTTTCTCCACAATAACTTCATCCCGCTCACTGTACCTTTCATGTCTGCGTAGCGGTTGAAAGAAGCTGTCAGTCAGGATTTTGCTACGCCGATAAAAATGTTTTTTTAAAGCCTGCCTATAAATTTCACTATATTTCATACCACATGCTACATGCAGCACTGTGGAGGCTACATTGTTGTCAATAGAGCGCCCACTGAGGGCGCCTAACTCACCGTTAAGGGGGCCTTGAAAGGACATTTCCTTGTCCCTTCTCGGCTAGTGGAACTACAAGGCCCCGGCGCCTTTTGTCGCTTTCTTTCGCGGTGAGTTAGGCGCCCTTAGTTGGTACTCTATTGACAACAATGTAGCCTCCACAGTGCTGCATGTAGCTTGTGGTATGAACTATAGTATACGCGTCATTGGAAATGATAATCTTGTCCAATGTATGCGGGGTTCTAAGGAGAAGTGTCTATCTCTTCCTGAGTAACCCAGGACATGTGGGTTCGGATAGCGGCGAGAAGTGGCAACGATCGAAGGTGTTGCACCTCCTCATCCGTCCCTATACCCAAGTAGAGACGAATGAAGAGGTGGTAAAAGAAAAGAATCACCGTTACCCTCCTATTTTTTGTATATAATGCGCCCTCTCTCTTTGAGGGCCCATTATATCACTAACTTCTTCCTCCTGCTCATGTTTTTTTAATTTTTAAAGACAGCTAGCCTCATCAAGCAACCAGGATTAAGGAGGAGGAAGAGGGGGAAACTGGGTTGATGAGTAGGCCTGCTAGCCTGTTGTTACCGATTCTCTCCAAAGAGGGATTAACCCTGAACCCCCGTGGTTATACGAAAACCATTTAGTCAAGCGGAAGAGTAAACAATGAGCGTGTGGTTGGCGCTGCTTCCCGCAGATGTTGATCCTGCAGCCGGAGCCGCAAAAGCAGAACCCGTTCGGTCTGGGCATCATCTGCGCCATCTGCTGCCAGATCCTGATAGGCGCCATCATCGGTGCCCTGATGGTGCTGGTGGCCATCTACGCGTTCACGAACTGCAGTCTCGAGTTCAAACTCAAGACGGTCAACAAAACCGTCCGCGAGGGCGGGCGTGGTGGGTTCAAGGAGAGGGAAACCTCGGGTGAGGACGGCCTGGCCAACAGCAGCAGCGAAGACGGCGGGGCGGTCGACCCTGCGGAGCCGCAGGAAGGGTACGGCGGTTTGTGTTGAATGCAGGATGGTGAATTTGCGAAAGGGATAATCCAGGGATCTCGGGGTAGTTGAGCGGGGTGCGAAAAAAGCAATGATTGAGTGTGCCGGTGGGAGATCCCAAATGAGAGTGCAAAGGAAAGAGTGCGCTATACACAGATCATGCAGGAGCTACGCATCCGGTGCAGTTCCTACAGCAGCACTGCGCCTCCTGAGCAAAACCACTCCCACTCGTACGTTCATAATCGTGTGGACCTCTGCCCCGTCCGATCTCACAGACAACAACACAGCCCATTCATTGGCCCGCGCTCTCAACAACCAGGCCCCAGAGGAGGAGCACAGTCCAACGCCGATTGAGAACTTACAGGAAATAACCCAATATTATAGACTAGGTAGGAGGACCTTTCCCCCCGCCAAACCCAGTTTGTCTAAAATTCAGGAAAACACATTACGACGAATTCTAACGAACAGGTTCCCAATCCCAGCACAACTAAGTCATCTATTCCCTACGCAATACTTCCTGGAGTGTGTGTTTTGCGGCAATTTAGGCACACACTATCACATCGTCTGGAAGTGGGACCGAAACCCCGACCTTTCCCCATTCCCAACTTTTCCCGTAAGCAATGGGAGAGCATGTAATCTAGCCGCGCCAAGACGACCAGATTATCTTGGTTGACCCAGCGGCCAGCGCCGGGATTGCGCACGGACTTCCGGGCTGGGAAGCAACCAAAAAATTTATTGTGCCCAATAAAGTTTTTACCTCTTCCTCCTCTGTACCTAGGATACCTGCTGGTCCAGTGGTTGAACACCAAGGTTCGGCCATAGTGGGCATATAATATATCAACTAGCTGAGTTAACAATTGTTCGATGAATATAAAACTGCTTGAGAGTTAAATCCCTCATCGGGCGATAAAACAGATATCTGGGACAGGATGTCTTGTTCGATGCACTAAGGTGATAAAGTCTTGACACAGTGAGTGGGAATTACGTGGGCATCTGAAATACAAATTACAAATGATGCGAAAACTGGAAAATTTGAGCTTGAAGGAAAGATTATGATTTCCGGGCGCCAAATGACTTCCTGGGTTGGGCCAGTTCCTGCACAGGGCCCACAATTCATTTGCACTCAGTAATGCAGTTATTTAAGCGAAACATAAAAATTACATATATAATTGCCGGCCAAAGGAACCCTAATCAGTAAGGGTGGTTAATGGGAATCTCGACGTACGACTAAAAGCAGGATGTACATCTGAGGCTTAACGCACTAAAGCTACTACACCTGCTTACGAGGCGCGCCATAGACTGGAGGGCTGCTGATGGATTTGAACTATGAATTAAAGTTTATAATACTAAGAATTTCGCATTCTTCGCTAAAACAGCCTCCGCGCCGGGGAACTGACTCCGCAACCTCATTTGTCAGCGAGCTGCGTTAGCCAATACGTGCAGGAATGCCGGTGTATGCGATATGTGCACAGGTATTTCAGCACAATTTTAAATCAAACCTACTTTGTTATTGCAATCTGAAGAAACAGCGCCAATGAAATTGCAAAGAAATACGTCGTGGCTCAACACGGTTAACCACAGAAACTTTCTAGCGCCATATCTCGAGAAAGTTTCGCGCCGCATCGGGCACGGAACATGCCCACAGTTGCACCGTAAGACGAAACACAGACGCTGCTCGGCGCAGTCGGTGCTTTTGGCATGAACACGCAGTAAACTTCGCTGCAACTATGTGTCACTTTTTGATAGCACGTGCCCTTACTCTTCTGCCCCCGCACTCCTCCCCTTGGAACAAAAGAGCGATCAGACGCTTTGCCCCTGCAACCACAGTAGCGGTGGTTTGACCTTGCAAGAGCTTGAAGATCAAATAAATGATACGAGTGACGAGACGTTTTCTGTGTTCGTAAATGTAGGAATTGAGCCTTGGCTGTAAAATGAGGCCAAACAGACACAGCACTAGGCGCTGGTTGGACCTTGGAAGAGCTTGAAGGTCAAATAATTGTTACGAGTGACAAGACGTTTTCTGAGTTCGTAAATGGAGGAAATGAGCGTTGGCTGTAAAATGAGGCCAAAGAGACACAGCACTGTTTCGTTTTATTCCACATTTCTGTCCGTAACGCTGTCTCTTCAGATTGCAGAAATGCGACAACCAATCCAGCCGTTCCTTTTACCTTAGTGCTAGTCTCACGAGCCAATTCTTTCCCGGTGTGTCCAACAGTGTCCAACCGGAGGTCTCTGCGTTCTAATTATTTCTCCGTTTTTAGGCTCCACGGGAACGCACGGGTTAGCACCACTCGCGCCAGAAGCCACCGGACACAGCCAGCCAGGATGAACCCAGCCCAGCCGAAGCCTAGCGGGCGCGCTCGCCACGGGGCATCGGGCTAAGGCGGTGCGTTGGATCGAAGATGTTGCACGCAGTGGCGGCTGCGTACACCAATACCGGCTTCCGAGAACCACCGCGTACATGCAAATACAGATGCTTCAACGATTCCGATAACAGCAAAGTTTCTATTGCGTACAACGTCTATGTTTGATCACAGCCTTTTGCGGCTAAGCATCATATGCTTCAAAGACATAAGGATATAAAGTATACTCTTACCCCCCTATCTGCTACTGTAAATGATGACACTGCTGAATGGCGCAGTTACCACTCGAACACGTAAACATGTAAAAATGTATTCGTTTTTTTTTCTATTCGAAAATTGCATTTACTACATGCATACCTAAATCATGTGTGCCTGTCCAAGACTCCTTCTTCAGATCGATGTGTTTTATGAGGGGGAAATGCTCATAAAGACTTTCAGGGTCACCATTTACGCACACACGGACGCACAGCGCATCCAGAATCGAAATAGCGTACAGAAGCAATAATATATAAAATGGTTAAATACTTGAAAAGTCGCATATTGTATGAAAAATCGCACATATTCGATCAGGGGACCTGCGTAGTCTTTTCCAGTTTAATGCCCATTTCGTCTTCCTCTTCTCCCAGATTCTTTTTCTGAGCTAAGCTGCTTGTAACTTTTAAAAAATGGCGGACGATTACTGCACTCCCTAATGGGAAATTTGTGCGGAATGTGAACTCCAGTCTTCTCGGTCACGGCGCACAGATGCTGCGTCTCAGGAAATGATCGCGTGATCAGCGAACTCGCGGCCGCGCGCGCTGCTCTCCATTATCGCGCGTCGCCGCCGCCTAGCGTGCTGTTGTAAATTGTTTGAAGCTACCGCGAAAATGTCACGTGGTTCGAATGGGCCACGCAACGGGGAGGAGAGAGAGAGAGTTGCCTAATTGAAAGAGAAAGGAGAGACGTGGAGGATGCCGAAGGACTTATGTACGTACGTGCATTCCGCAGCGCGTGTTGGGCTTCTGTGGCGCCGCCTCGGCATACCGCCCTCCCCCTCCCACTTTGCCACATATTCCTCCTACGTTTTACTTTTCTCTGTGGCGTTTTCTTTGTTCGCTCGGTTACGAGGCCGACGAATCCGCCAAACCACAGTGGCTGTCGCTTAAGTGCTGAGCACTAAATCTAACGACTTGCTAAACTGCATTTATTGTGCCTGAGACGAATTTCCTGACGAGAACAGTCTAACGAGTCTAATTGATGATGATGCTGTTGTTGTTGTTCATGATGATGATGATGCCCTCAAACGTTTAGGCGCGTACCCACATGGGGGGATTGGCCAGGGCTAAATCGGTTGTTGAAATACGTGAGGACCTCAAAACACTAATTTATTTCCGGAAATAACCTAATTGTGTCAGCAGTCGTTTTTAATGCGATTCCTTTTTCGGTCATCAACAACACCATCACCATCACCATCGCAATAATCATCATCATTATAGCCGCAATCGCCCCTCACACGCGCAGCAAGGCACCTCTCGTGCGAGCAGCTGTCAGTCGGGCTTCTTTCGAACGTTGCTGTCAACGAGATCGGCGACGAGTAGGCGTGATGCCAGCACCGGCAATACGCGTGCAGAAGGCAACCTCGACGTCGGAGAACTTTCCTGTCTCTTTCCCCGGTTCCTGGATTCCTCCTGGTTCCTCTGTCGCCTCGGCCGCGGTAGAGGCGGTCAGCATGGCGACCCTCGACGCAGTCCATCCGCAGCTCCCAGCAGGGGAGAATGCTCGGGACTTCGACGGGTGGATGCCGCTGAAGATACACGCACAGCCTCAGGTATACAGTGCACTGGGCGGTCTTCCTGAAGTTGCACAACTAAAACTTTTTCTACTCGATATAGCGTCTTGCTGAGGCTTAGCGGCTAAAGGAGAGAGAGAGAGAGAGAGAGAGAGAGAGAGAGAGAGAGAGAGAGAGAGAGAGAGAGAGACGGTCTAGGTCTACAAAGGCTTCTTTTGAATATCGCCTATGAAGGAGGAAAATTTCACTTTAGAATATGATCTACGCCTGGATGCAAAACAAAAATTATTGTTCGTACCTCGGGACTGGCCACCGCCACCATCAACTCTCCTTCACTTATCTACCGGGTAGCGAGGAATAAATCCCAGAGGGGATCACGCACATAGGAGGCAGTGGTTGTTTTTAAGATGCTCGATCCTTTAACTGAGGCACCCATATTCTTAGTACAGTTATTGTCAGAGTCCACTATCTGCAGTATTTGCATTGCAGTGCCTTCTTCTTCCCGATAGAATTTAGTGGGTAATTTAGAATCTGCTTTTAGCCGTCGCTTTTGTTGAATAAGTGTCCACGTGGTCAGCTCATTGGACAAATTGCACTGATGGGGTACAGCCACCCTTGATATGTTTTGTCTGAAGAGTTATTTGAAATGTTCAAAGCGAGCAATTCGCAAAATTCCGCACATTTCAGAGAAGATCTGTGCATGCTCATTTCACCGAAAGCGTATTTGCACGGATGTACAAAAGCTCAACCTCTCCCTTTTGTACGCCGCCAAAATAGCAAAGGTAGTTTCTAGCACTTGTTTTGCTCCAACCAGCCTCAAAAACATGGTAAGCAGGTTAGCAGCCTCTACATAAGATCGTAGATTCCCAATTACAATGAGTGCCCAGAGAGTATTAACCTTGGTCGTTGGTGACTTCAAATACTACATTTTGCACACCCAATACATTTGATATACAAGCAAGTTAGCGGGCAGTATTCGATATTTTTGCTCACTGTACGCTCATTGCACAGAAGTGCAATAGGTCTTCCCAAGTGTAGAGAAGTGCGAGATAGGGAAACTTTCCGCCTGCCTTCTATAAAGGAAGAAAAGCAATGAGAGATGGGTCTTTGATGTAAGCGTGTCAATAAACTTCTTTAGAAACATTTTTAATCACTAAATGTTCAGGCATTACCTTAAGATCAGATGACGTTTATCGAATATGCCTACAGCTGACTTTCGATTTGCTTTTTTGTTGTCGCAGTATGGCCAGCCCTCAGCGTTTAACGTCTTCAAAGTCAGCTTCTACTGATTTATGGAAGCCCGCATTTGCGCCGCTTATGTGCCGGTGACAATGTACTTCGCGGACCTTGTTTTTAACGCCAATAAAGTCATCCATGCCGGAGCTACTGCCTCATTCCTTTGCTGCGACACGCGGGGGCAGTTGCAGAGCTACAAGGATTTTTGCCCCTTCACGCAGCAGCACGACTTGGCCACCCGCAACACCACTTGCGTGGGACAGGCTGCCTTCCGCGCGCAAGGTACGGTGGCGTGTGTCGTTGTGGCCAGAACTCCTTTAGACTTAGCGAAATGACGTATTTTAACAGCGAAGCTGTTCAAGCTTGTGCTTGTTCCGACGGCGTCAGCAAAAAAAAAAAAAAAAAAACCCAAACCAAGAACACGACTCATTCGGCGCGAGGCGCACGGCACGACCTTCGCGCAGCTGCGTAGGCGGAGTTAAGCCTCGCCTAGTTATGACGTCACTGCGCCTCGGGACTCCGCGCCGAGGGCATCGTTTAGACTCCCGCAAAACATGGGCCGGCCGAAGAAGTATGTAACCCCCGATGAGCAAGAAGCGCAGCGCGAACGCCGCCACGTCGCTGCTCGAGAACATGTGAGACGGATGTGAGACGGCTACGATCCAATCGCGAGCAAAACCTAGCAAAACGTAGCAAAACCGGAAGAGGCTAGGTCGACACCCAGCTCCGCTGTTTCTCCAGCCTTGCACCGCTAGTGCGAGATGAACCGGGTTTTTAATGATGTTTACAACAGACCTGAATTTAAAAAGTTGCCCTATTGAATGCGGTTAAACTAAGTTTGTCCAGTGACAGCCGCCAAGAGCGCCCAATCAACGCGCACACAATTGCACAGCAAGACAAAACACGGACTCTGTTCGGCGCAGTGGTCGGTCTAGGCGCGAGCGCGCAGTGACCTGGCTGCAGCCAGCGCCTCCACGTACCACTTTCTGATGGTATGCTATCCTTACTATTTTTCCCTACCTCCCTCTCCGCACCTCTTAGGACGAACCAGAAATTCGCACGAAGCGCGCTCGCTTTAGCTTAGCTGAGCTTGAAGGTCAGATTTACGCTACGAGGAATTGACGGTATACGAGGCGTTTTCTGGGCTTGTACCTGGAGTAAAAGAGCCTTCGCTCTAAAAGAGACCTTGTGCAAAATAGGGATACGAGCAGCCAAGTCTGTAGAATGTCGGGTTTAAAACGCTGCGCAAGCAGGATATTTTTGCGTCGCAGAGGTCTTACGCTGTATTACATTTGTTTGGACTTTTTTCAGACAGTTTAATGAAAAATTAGGTACCTTTTATTGCATAACTCAATACTGTGTGGTTTTGGCAAATCACAGCTTCAGCAAAATGCGAGGCGAGCATTAAACCGTAACAATGCTTAAATGTCTCCACAAGAGTCGTGCTTCCGTCAACGTCAAGAAAGTGACTTTGTACTGCATGCGTATAGAAATCCAAACTAATAACCTTCAGATGACGCGCCATCCTTTTGGCGATAGAGCTACTGCGCCCATAAGTTGTATTCACATCGAATTTCCAAAGACAGGAGGGAGGAGGTGCACGGGTGGATCTATTTGTTTACTTTGCTTATTTACGATATGCTGCAGTCCCAATAATGATCTACTGCAGGCGATGAATACGTTAAGCACTGTGATTAACAGAACACCAATAAGAACAATACGTAAGAATTACATAAGAACAGAAGACGGGTCATTATTCATGTTCGGAGGCTGCGCTTGCGGTTACCAGGGACACACTTTATAGACAATACAAACGGACGCCATGGACAGCACGTACGCAAACTAACAACTGATTTATCAAAAGCGCAAAATTTGGTTGGGTATCAAAACACGTAGAAAGGGTTACAAAGTACAACTGAAAAGTGGATGGGGGAAAATGTAAGCCCATTTTTTGATGCACGCAGGCGCTTGGCGTCGTAATCTGGTGAATAGCTCTTTATCTGTTTATAGGTTAAAACACAGTATGTGTACGCCTTCTTCCTGTTCGGTTAACACGACTAATTCCTGCTGATGCGTTTTGCGAAACTCACGTGCCATGTCTTTTACCGATGGCGTTTGGTTTCTTCTTTTTTATTTGTTGCGCTCTTTCTTTTAAGTCAAGCCGAACCCCTCTTCTTTAAAATCCCCTGATAAGCGCTCTGGACCATGCCTAGCACCTCAACGTGCAGCACAATAACTGACTTTGCAATTGGAATGAAGTCAATTTCAATATTTGCTTACCATTACCATTGGGGCTTTTTCATGTTCTATTCTCAGTTCTTCGCTCACAAAGGAACGCGTTCATATCCCCTAGTTGTCTCCAAATACAACCAGAGTATTATTGCCTCTACTATTCCCACAACCTATTCCGCAATTCCTAACTGCGCGATCGGGGGCACGGTCGCAGTGCAGGTGGTGCGTAACTGGGTGAGTACAGCTGTAGGGCGAATTCTGCAGAGCCCGAGATATCTTCCGCTTTCTGTTGTGTAAAGAATACAAAAGCGATGGTGATGGTGATATTTCAGCGGTGCCTGAATAAATTATGAGAAGTTCACGATGGCTCGCACATACCGAGACACACGACACACGCATCTTCAACACGTTCTGCGCACGAAAGTGGATTAATTTTTTTCTTACGCGTATTTTTCACCCGTAGGCTTTGGAGGCTTTGGAGGCTTTGGCGGCGCGCACTGAATGGCAACGTTCGGCCCAGAGACCTCCTGACGCTGCTGTCTCCGGACACCCTGGTCGTGGCGAGGTCGGCTGAGTGTGGCCGCCGGAGGATCAAAGAGTCTAGCTGACACGTCACTGGCTGTTGTTGCACGCATGGACAGTCACACGGAAATAGATTGCCGAAGATTATCCCCCGCATGTAAATCTATAAGTATGTGCATTCCATAGAAAAATAAAGTTTTTGTATATATTCGGAATAAGCCCATGTTTGAGAGAAGCGGTCGGATCTTCCAGATGCTTTCTGGGGAAGGCTAGATATGCGTACTTTTATATTTAGTTGTAATGATGAAAGCGGGTAACTTGAAAGGAGGATTGTATGGCGGAATAGAATCAGTGCCTAAAATGTTTTACTGTGAAGCTATGTATGCCTCGGTTTCCATATGCACCATACGTCGATAAGTAGACGCAGTTTAAACGTTTATCGCACCCAAAATATATATCATCGTGTTTCCTGCTTGAGGGATTCCTATTGGGGATTATTGCCCTGTGTTTTTCTCGTCCAGCTCGAAGGCCTTATGGAAATTAATTTTATGTCAGTGTCTTTAACGTCTAAGCAACTGTACATCACTGGTAGCAAGCAGGTTATGCGGGCACGGGTGGGGAGTATTGGCGGTGAGCGCGGCCACGGGAACGCTGCGAAGTGCGTCTCCGTGACGTCGGCTTGGGGATTCTCTTATTTGTCGTCTGCTTCACTCGGACTCGCTCCCACTGCTGTTTCTTGGCGTTCGGTTGACTTTTGATGCTCGTACGCACCAGATTTTGCGGATGCGCAACTTTTTATCATAATAAAAGACTTAAAATCGCATACAGAAGCTCAAGGCGTGATTTAAGGTATAGTTTTTGATACCGCTACGGAGGAAACATTGCCGACGTCGCCCCATTCCTGCGAAGCCGGTCCTGTACGGAGCGCGAAGAGTGGGAGATAGGCGTCGGCTCCTATATTCGGCAATCTTCCGAACAAACGGAACAGCCAGGGTATAATGAACGACAACGAAAATGAAAGACAAAAAACGAATTCCAGGCCTTCGGGGCTGTCGGCTTTGACAGAAGGCATTACGATTACCGGTAATCGTATGTGGTAAAACAGTTTTCGCAACCTTGCCGAACGCTCGAAAGTATTGTATCACATCGCTTTACGTTGTTTACGTTGCCATGGCACGAAAGTATGCCGACATGCACTATGGGGCGCTGCTAAAAACGTAGGTTGAGTTCCAAATAACCTACTCTGTGTATAGGCGCGTGCTGCTTTTATACCAAGCTTCTAACCAGTATAGAGGCTTTTTCAGCAAAACGAGTCACGTGTATACGGTAAAAATACAGTAACCCTGTTTGTTCCTACCTGGAGAGACATCTCTGTGCATGTCGCACAGCCATATCTTCCCAATATTCATATATTCGGTATAGTAAAACTGCACTCAAGAGAAGGAAAAGGAGGCGGAGGAGGAGAGACCGTAACAGTAAAATCGAGCTAGTTAGCGGGCGGGCTCCTCGTTCGAGGACAAGAGTAATTTTTTCAATTCATGGAACGTCATCCCTAGTCGGCCAGGATTTGTTTTTTACGCCTGAAAGGATTAGAAAACAATAAAGGACATATTAATCGGCTTCGATTCTTGTTATACTGAAAAACGGCACGTATACTATTTATTGCGTTCGTTAGCAGGTATATCAAGCCTTTAACACCGTAATAATGTCATAACTACGCGGGTTGAGATAAAGTTCGTTACGATAAGGAATTACGATAGAAATACCGGGCACAAAAGCAGCCTTCGAGTACTCTAGACAAAGTTGTCTGCGTGGTTTTGCGGTGGCGCAGCACGAACCTTCTCATTGCATTTGCGGATATGCACCTTTAGGCAAGCAGCCATAACGAAGCCAATATTTAAAGAAGGTATTGTATGCTTCATAGCCTGAAGAAAATATCCACACCAACTTTGTGAGCCTCCCAAACATCCCCAAATCTCCTAATAAGACGTCTGTGACGCCGCAGAAAAATAAATGCGTTGGACACATGTAAAACATTCATCTGATACACCACAAAATAAATAGAGAAAAGCCGTTTTATTTCCTGCTGTGCGATGCGCGTAAAGGGACCGCTGCTTGGTGTTGAAGACTGTTGAAGACTGTTGAGTCTTCATAAGAGCATCTCAAATACTTTAGGGAAGCCTACTCATTCTGAATACTAATCGAGGATCTCTGAGCACTGAACCTCGCAAATAAGCTAGAAAGGACGAATTACACACGATCATCTGACCGATGCTCTAAAAAAAGTCGTTCTCTCTTTCGTCGTGTGTGACAAACTTGTGCGGGATGCAGTTCGAAATTATTCAGACGTGTTAGAAGCTAACAAAATAACTGAATGACTGAAAATACGCTTTTAATGCTCTAAACCATAAAAACGGGCGATTTCCAGCACAGGCACCGTTGCTCCTCACAAGCGGACGACAACGACGCGTGTAGTAGCGGCGCGAGTGTAGCAGACCATAGATTTTCATACTAATATATACTAGAGGGAAATCTGTTGCCACTGTCTAGGGTAGCCGCGCTTCAGCGAGCGTCCCGTCATGTACCGGGCAGGCACGTTACACTTGTCCTTGGTATGGCTCATGAACAAGCTGAAAACTTGGCCCCGGCTGCAAAAAGCAACAATATTACTGTAAAAGAATGTTCAAATTTGTTTTGTTATTATAAAATTGAAGCTCCGAAAAGATTTGTCTGGCAGTTATTATTTAGAAGCTTCATGCAGAATGAACAAGAAAAGAAAAAGTTAACCTATTTTATTTTGGCTTTGATACAAGAAAGAAGCCGTATGGCTAGCTAAGCCAAGTAGGCGAGGAACGTCGCTAGCTGCGATGGCGCCACCCACGGCGGCCCGCGATTGGAGCGCCAGAATTTCCTCTAGTATACATTAGTATGAAACTCTATGTAGCAGACGACAGAGGCGCGAGTCCCTAAGCTGATGTCAGAGCCAGGGGGCGCCACTCAAACATCTCACCGCCAATAAAGGCGGAGTGCTGGGTGACGACCCGGACATGTCCACCTCAGTGGCAGGAAAAGTACTGAACGGACATGTTCCCGGGAAAACGTGCTGTGAAATAACGCGAGAAGGAGACAAGGGCCGGGTGTTCTCTAATATCGCCACACCAACTTCTTCCTCTTTATTCTCTACTAATCGGAAGCCGTTACTAAGCTGCCTCTTCTTTCTCAACATCCTCCCCCGGTAACTTTAAATGCTCCGAGCAAGGAATTGATGAGCGTTCGGTTTTGTCGTCCACGTAAAGTTCTTTCACTTGCTTACCTGTTAGACTAAGGTTGATGCACTAACCACTAAGGTCCGTAATTGCGTATCTGGTCAGCGCATAGAGTTTTTATTTTTGTCGATGGTTGTCTCTGGTTGCACCTGGTTTGACGTAAGCGTTGTCTGTCTCTTCTCCCGTGACCATAAATTAACTCTTGCTTGTGAACTGTTCGAGCAACGATACCTCCAGGTCGCTTCGTGCTGACAGGAATCGGCGGCTGTTGAGCTGATGTGTGCGGGAAAAAAGTGACTTGACGGCCTCGGGAAACATTCCGCATGAAGGCTTCATGTTGAGACAATTTGTCCTCGTTAGCAAACTTTAGATGTAATATTTCCGCTTGACGAGGAGATCCATACGGGTTTCCTTTCAGTGGACAAACCAGCGTACACTTTTGTGAAATGCTAACGTGGTACTGTTCGTCGTGGGGCAAGTTATTTTGGAAGTTTTGAAAGACTGTACGGCCAATGTTTTCTGCATCACGAGTTTGTTCTATTACCGGGCTTTCCATTTCAGAGTACTTGGATTGCTTCTGTTAGTGTCGAAATCTCTTTGAGGGGCCAAGAGTGCAAAACACAGACCATACATTTAGAACTCACGTTATCTGATTTTGTCGTTGTGGCTCCTTGAAAGGTCCATCCAAATATCGTTTTGATGGCTGCCAGGCTCGAGCTGGTGCTTCGGCAGACTTCTGGCGCCATGACCAACCACATGTGGTCAGCTCCTATCAACACACTGACGCCAGATGTCTCATTGCCCTGCCCGAACTTGTTCAGATACGCGATCTCTCTTCCCGAGTTCATTAACCTGTGCACGTAGGGTACATCGGTAATATCTTTGAGAATGTCCTGGAATATCTCTGGTACCTCCACAGCATCTAAGGTACATCCATTTTCGTTGTACTGGCTCTGCAGCGTGATTCTGACGATTCGGTAATTCTGCTTTTTAGCTTCACTTGTCTTCCCAAAAGTGTTGATGGACAACGCGGCTTCCCCTACGACTGGTAGCATCAAAGTCTTCGACACGTCTTCTCGTATAAAACTTCTCTGACTTCCCCCGTCAATTAGTCCTCGTATGAAGCTCCTTTTTTCCTTTGATACAGCCCAGACCCGAAATGTCTGCACTAGGACGGTCTCGTCAGTGGTGGACTTTTCCTATGTGTCTGCAGCGTAGTACGCTCGTGCAGCACGTGGAATGTGTTCCTGAGAAGTTGGGTGTTTAGGAGACACCAGGAAGCAGAGTGACGAAGCGTGATGTCCGTTGCACTGACGACAAACTATTCTCCGGCGACGGTCTGAAGCTTAATGTCCTCGCGTCGAGCAGCGAAAGCATCGTCCTTCACGGCGAAGAATAGCCTTCTTATCATCCTCTGAGACAGGAGACGTGCAGTCTTCAGCTCGGTGATCAGTATCATTGCAGAAGCAGCACGAGACCTTGTCGTTGTTGTCTGAATTGTGGAAACGGATATGGTTGGAACTCGACGTTTATTCGGAGGAGTATTCGCCTC
Organism: Haemaphysalis longicornis; assembly: GCF_048455015.1. Classification (NCBI taxonomy): domain Eukaryota; kingdom Metazoa; phylum Arthropoda; class Arachnida; order Ixodida; family Ixodidae; genus Haemaphysalis; species Haemaphysalis longicornis. Next base: position 258,267,000 of record NW_027526295.1, on the reverse strand, counting down.
GTCGAACTATCAGGAGTTGCGTCGCATTTCTCGCGGCTCTCAATCTCGATGCGCAAAAAACTAAACAGGTTTAGCAGGCGCTCCTCGGCTGAATCCGTTCTTGAAGAGGCTGATGGCGTTCCTTCGTGAGCCTTCTTTCGGTGATAGTCCACTATTATATCTTGGGGGAAGGTCGTCAGAAGATTATCAATGAGCATAGAAGCATACGACGTAGTCGGCACGTTCAATGCTGTGAGACCTCCGATGTGGCTCATCAATTCATCATAAAGCCTTCTGAAAGCTACAGTGTTGGACGAGGAAAAAACACCTTGCAGGGATGGTAGCCCGTATAAATATTGCTGCTGAATTCTATCGGTATCACCAAATCTTTGCTTCAAGATATCTTTGGCAGTCGGATAACACGCCTCGGTCGTCGGCAAATTGGCTACAGAGGCTGCTGCGTTACCTGTGAGAAGGGTTCGCAAATTGTAAAACTTCTCGATTTCTGTCAAGGTGTTGTTGAGGTCGATGGTTGCTTCAAACTGCTCCCAAAAGGGCAACCACTTCATAATGTCATCGCTAAATGGTGCTATTTCGAGTGGCGGAAACGTAGGTCTTATGTGCCTAGATTCCAGTTGTCATGTGACATTGCGCTATTTCCGGAAGCCGTTTGTACGACAACAGCTCTTGTTTGCTCTATCGTAGCCCGGAGAATCGACATTTGCATCAAGAATTTGCTCTTCTATATCCATGCAGTGCTGAAGCTCTGCATCCATGGATTCTAGCGGAAGGTGGGGCTCTAACTCAGCGTTAAGGGCGGTGAGATCTGCGTTGAAAGTGGTTAGTCGATCAAGCATTGACTGAAGGCTCACCACATCAGATGCGCCAGACTGGATGGGGGACTTAACCTCGTTGACCAGCCTCGTTGTTTGGCCGCGGCGGATATTCCGCTTCAACTTGGTCGCTTCAACCGGCATCGTTGTGGTCTCGCTTCTCGGTCTATCTAAAGGTCGGAGTGGTCCGAATCAAGCCGGGATTTCGGCACCAAGATGTGAAATAACGCGAGAAGGAGACAAGGGCGGGGTGTTCTCTAATATCGCCCCACCTACTCCCTCCTCTTTATTCTCTACTAATCGGAAGCCGTTTAAGCGGCCTCTTCTTTGTCAACACGTGCGTCGTCTAAGAGGTCCTAATCGGCGGGGTCAAAGCAGCGCGCCCACGCGCACTTTCTCAGAAGCGCCACCCCCTCGCCCCAGGGAGGTCGAAACCGCTCGGAGGAAGAAGGCACGCTTGGATCGCTGAAGAGGCTCCTTGTGCATGCAGAGAGTGTCACTCTTAAGAAAACTGTAGCAGGGGTGGCGGCCTAGTTAGTCCCAGGGGATGGCATACCGCGATAACGTCTGGGTGGACGGGTGTCGAGCGTCGATTCCACAGAACTCGTACGGGGTACGGAAACGAGTTCGCCATGCTATGCACATCACAGGTCAAATAGATAGGCTTAACGACACGTCGGTGTTCCCGAGCTGCTTGTGTGGGGTCTGTGTAGAAATGAAGGCACGACGACTGGTTTATGTGGCGGTAAGGCTGTAACGATGATAACCCATCTCGGATGGCCACAAGTTCTGCCATAATTGAAGCGAAAGGTGCCCCTGTGAGGTATGAGCACGTCTGCTGCACTTCTGGACGTGTGGGGCACACCGGGCTGGTGTGTAGGGTATTTCGGCCTGTTCCTGCGTCGACGTACACTTGATTGTGATGATGATGTCCTCAAAGATTTTGGCACGTACCAACAAGGGGGGATTGGCCAGGGCTAAATAGATTATTGAAATACGTGGGGACCTCAAAATACTAAATTATTTCAGGAAAGAGGCTGCAAAAAGAAACTTAGTTATTAATAAAACCCGAATTACCCATTAATTAGCACCCTTCAGCAATTGAAACGACCTGAAGCAGAAAGAAAATTTTGAATGCAATTATATATATATCCCTTTTTGCAAACTCCAAATTTTATGCGCCAATAGATAATATAAGTGGAATCGAAAAAGTCGACCCCAAACGCTAAATTGGGTCCTTCAAAAGCAGCTGTCTAGCTGTTGAGAAACAGCGGCAGTCCAGAAAAAAATGTTCAATTGTTTCAGGGACCTAGCACCGCACAAATAGTTCCGTAGGCGAAAGTCCTGATCTGAACAGATAGAAATTAAGCCTTGGAATCCTGCAGCGCAGCTGGGTGAAGGTCACCTCGCATTGCCGAGAACCACAAAAATGAACATTCCACCCGAACTTTAAGTGTTGGTGCTCTCCAAATGATAAAAGTGAGTCTGAACGAGTAGCGTCTAAATTCCAATATCGTATTAACCTTGAAGATGCAAATAGAGCCAGATTAGTTATTCCGAATTGAATGGGAGCTGTGACAGCGAGATTAGCTAAATGGTCCGCTAGCTCGTTGCCCCTGATGTCCGTATGGCCAGGGACCCAAGACAAGCGTACCTCCTTCACGTGCCTAGGAAGGAGGAGGAGGAGGAGGAATAAACTTTATTTCTATATTAGTTCAGGAGTAGTGGCAATAGGGGGGGGGGGGTCTTCTCAGTCCAGAAGTCCCTGGGCGGTCGCTGCCAGGTGGGCCCTTTCAACCAACCGAAGATGATCGCCGGGGTCCGGGCTGGCTAGCATGCCTTCCCATTGCTCATGGTTGGGGGAGGGAATAGGGGGGAGGGATGGTGTGTGGGAGCACGCCCAAATCATATGGTAGAGTGTGCAGGGTTAGGCACAGTACTTGCAAGTGGCGGAATAGGAGGTGGGGTGCGTGGCGTGGAGGAGGGTGCTGTGCGGGTAGGTGTTGGTTTGAAGGCGGCGGTAAGGGGTGGATCCTTCCTTAGTCAACTTGTCGTGGGTTAGGGGAAAGATGCGGCGTTCGAGGCGGTAGTGTTCGAGAATGTTTTTGAATTTTTGAGGTACAGAATGGTATGCTTCCGACGGTGACGCTGGAGTCTTGGAGGAAAACGCCCGGTAGATATGCGTGCGGGCGGCAGCATCAGCCTCCTCATTCCCCTCCAGAGACTATGTCCCGGGGTCCAGAGAATGTAGAGGTAAGGAGGGTTAGGGATGGACTGTAGGATGCGGAGGGCTAAGGGAGCTATGTGACCGGCGGCGTAATGGCGACAGGCAGCTTGCGAATCTGTGACTATGGGTCTTCAGATGTAGTGGCTGCGAGGTATATCGCGATTTCTTCTGCAGTTGTGGAGTCGTTGCCAATTACTGTTGCGGAAGTCTGTTCAATTCCTCGGTGGTCTACTGTTCTGATTGCGAAGGCTGGTTTATCGGCATATTTGGCGGCGTCAACGTAGCGGATGTCTCGTGGCTTGACTTGAAGCATCTTGCGAAGCATTCGAATCCGGGCTTGTCGGCGACCCTGGTTATGAAGGGGGTGCATATTCTTGGGTATTGGGGCGACGGAGATGCAATCGCGTAGTTCCAGAGGGATGCGTTGGCGGGCAGGTAGTTGGTAGCCGAGGCGACGGAGGAGGTGACAGCCAGTGTGTGATAGCTTGAGCCGTTCGATCTGGTTGACATGATGGGCCTCTCGAAGTTCTTCCCAGGTGTTATGAAGCCCCATCTGTAGTAATTTGGCAGTGGAAGTTGTCGGCAGTAGCCAGAGTGATAATTTTTAGGCTTGCCGGATTATTATATCGAGTTTTTGGATTTCACTATTTTTGAGAGCCAATTATGGAGTTCCGTATGTGATGCGGCTAATTAGTAAAGCTTGAATGAGGCGCACGAGGTCATTTTCTTTCAGTCCTTGTAGACGATTAGCAATGCGTTTGATGAGGTGTGTGAGTTTTAATAGCGTTCCTTGTAATTTATGAATAGTAGAAATGTCTGCAGCGTCTGATTGGATATTGAGTCCCAGAACACGAATTGTAGGGGTGGTTAGGATAGGAGTGCCATGTAGGCTTAATTGTGGGTCTGGGAGGGGTTGTCGTTTACGTCCTTGCGTGCGTTTTTGGAGGACAAGAAGGGCAGATTTTTCTGGTGCACAATTGAGGCCGCGGGCTATAATAGTTGTCGGTGGTGTCAATGGCTTCTTGGAGGGTGTCTTGTTCCCAAATCGAACCCCCTGTGGTCCAGATAGTAAGATCGTCTGCATAAAGTGCGTGTTGTATGTGTGGAATTTCTTGTGGAAGTGGCAGAAGTTGTAGCAGGGCAAGATTAAAGAGGAGTGGGCAAATGACTGATCAATAGAGTGTACCACGCGGTCCGGCACGAAAGGAGATGGAACGGATGGGGCCGAGGTTGAGGTTGGCTGTGCGATCGGTAAGAAAGTTTGTATGGAATGGTATATACGTGTGCCGCAGTTAGTTAATTGGAGTCCTTCGAGTATAGCCTGATGTGATACATTGTCAAAGGCTCCTTTAATGTCCAGGGCTAGGATGACGCGTTTGGTTTGTGAGCTCAGCGTTGTAAGGACTTCGTCTTTTAACTGCAACAGGACGTCTTGTGAGGATAGGTGTGCGCGGAAGCCAAACATGGTAGGAGGTAGTAAGCTGTTTTCTTCGAGGTACGCTGTGAGCCGATTATTAACTAGGTGTTCATATAACTTGCCTACACAAGATGTTAAATATATGGGATGAATATTTTCTAGGCTGACCGGCTTCCCGGGCTTCGGTATGAGCGTGATTTCGGCATGTTTCCACTGAGGGGGCAGATAGTTCGTTGTTTAGCAATGATTAAAATAGTCAAGCAGTGCGGCTGTGCATTCGGGGTTGATATTACGGAGTAGGTTGTTGTGTATTTGGTCTTTGCCTGGTGTGGTGTTACGAATGAGGCTGTTGATGGCGAAGGTGAGTTCAATGAGAGCGAAGGGGGCGTCAAGGTCAGAATTTTCTTTTGCTTGGTAATTGCGAGGTGGAATGTTTGGTGGTTGTGTTGCGTGGTCTGGGTATTGTGTGAGGAGTTATGTGTGGAGCTGAGTTTCATTGAGGTGGTGATTGTGGATTAGGCGACGGATGGGGTGACCGGTGTCTGCTTTGCTGGGCTTAGTACCCAGCATGGAGCGAAGGATGTTCCATGTGGACTTAATGCTGAGAGTTCCTTGAAGGCGGTTACAAAATTGTGTCCAGTTTTGTTTGTGTAAGGTGCGAGCATAGTCGGCTGCCTGTTGTGTGATGGGGGTGATGCGTGCTTTGAGTTTTTTGTTGTGCTTTTGTTTTTTTCCAGCGGCGGATAAGCCCTCGGTGGGCATCATACAGATGTAGGAGATGCATGTCCACCTTATGTTAAAGCTAGGGTGTGGGTGTGGGCTTCGAGAGTTTTGAGGATATCTTGGGTCCATCTTTCAATGTCTTGAAAGTCTTGCTGAGGAGAGGGGAGTAACGAAAGGATTTCCAGTCTGTGAGTTTAGCATGGCCGTTTTTTGGGGAATGCGGGTGTGATTAATGGTGAATTTAATGATATAATGATCACCGCCTAATGTTTCGACAAAAAATAATAGTGTGCGGTACAATCGAGAGTCGGAAGAGGAAGTTCATGCCGATATAACTGCCATCGAATCGGATAATATGATGATTTTTGATACATTCTGCGGTACTTTGCATAGAGAGCGAGCTATTGCTTAAAATTCTGCCATAAAAATGGGTGTGTAATCCGGGATTAGTAGCGGATGACTCCAATCTAGAGATTATGAAAAAATACCAATTCCAGCTTTCTCGCCATTTTGAGATGTATCAGTATAAATCACAGAAGAAGCAGGATACTTGGATAAATATTCATTTAAAACAGCGGCTAATAAGGGCGTGGGAGAAGTTTTCCAGCCGAAGGGAAGGGGTTTTGAAAGAAAAACTCAGTTATTCGCTCAATTGTGGATACCGGAACAACATCACATAGCTTGACAGAAATACAATCCAGACATGTTTGAACGAATAGCACTTGGAGGGAAATACGTTTCGGCCACGGATATGTAAAAAATAAACTCGTACCGCAAATACATATAGGCTTGGCAGCTCCAGAGGCGGCTTCGTACATGCGGAGGTAACTTTGAACCGTCAGCAAGAGAAATCGGACCCTGTGTTCAGGAACGCGTGCCTCTAAGTACAGAACTCGGTTCGAGACGAACCGGGGGAAGCCAAGGCAAAATCAAAGAATGCGCCTCTCCAACAGGTATAACGGTCGCAGTTTGTAGATAGGGCAACTGCAAAACAAGACGCACCCAAACTCCATGACTGGCCGGACGTAGGATCGGTACAACAGCAAAAGTGGGTCCCGGCGCATTCCTGCTCGTTTCCTACATAGCCTTTTCATGCGAGCAAATGCTCTCTTCGCTTTTGTGACTGATGTGTTAATATGTGTATGCCAATCAAGAGGAGACGTGTATGTAACACCTAGATACTTCAGCGAATCCACCTGCGGAATGACTTGATTTTTGTAAGCGAGTGAAATGGAAACTGTTCCTGCAACCGGGAAGACAAGTAGAGCACTCTTCGACACATTTAACGTTAAATAAATGCTGTCAAGCCATATCTCCAACAGAAATAAATAGGCCTGCAAACGGTCATATAGCGAATGGATGTCGACTGCGGCCTCAAAGAACGCTATATTGTCCGTATAAACGTAGGTTGTTACATCTGGGGGTAGAGGAATGTCACTCCTAAGGATGTTAAAAAGTAAAGGTGATAAAATCGATCCTTGAAGAACACCTCTAGTTTGTGGAAATCTTCCTTAAAATAGCCTTGCGTTCGTACGAAAGAATTCCCGATAAGCCAAAAACTCCCTAATCCAAGCAAAAAGGTATGCAGGCAGGTTTATGCGCGCTAGTTTGTTAAGGAAGATATCATGGTCGACACTGTCATTGATTGTTCCACGCGACACTTCTTTGAATTTCATCGATGCGGTGCGTGGACTTTCTGGCTCAGTACAGCTGTGAAACGTTGTGGCCCACAGCAGGCTAGGTGCCGAAGAGCAGCGGAATTGCGGAACGCTGCGAAGGGGGCCAACCCGTCACATCCATTCAGCAATTAAACACCAAAGCCTTCGCACTCTCTGTATCATAAGGGTGTATCATCTATGGTAAATGAATTTCCAATAGATCCTGACATCCCCCATTATCTTCATGGTCACCGAACCAGCTCGGGTTGTGCGCTATAAGTGTCGGATCCTTAGGGCAAGTGCGCAGTAGCTCTCAACTCTCGGGGTAGTCTTTGATGCCATTACTGGCCAATCTCTCGTCGCGGGTATGTTTTGAGGTAGTACCGCGCTCCAGGCCATTCAGTGCTCTGCCGCAGCGCCTGTCCTGCGCGATGTTCCGGCCTCGCAGCAGTTCCCTGGACCATTGACAGCAGCGCAGGCGCCGCAGGACAACAACAATGCCGGCCCCGGCAGTGCCCCGAGCACCGAAGCCGCCCTCTGGGGCGGTGGCTGCGCCGCTGCCACCGCAGCCCGTCGCCGCCGCTGCACCCATTGCGGCCCAGCCTATGGCCCAGGCGGCTCCGGCCGGCCGTGTGCCGGCGGCCCCGGTCGCCCGTGTGCCGGTGCCCCCGGCAGCCCCAGCGCGAGTAGCAGCGCCGCCACCACCTCCAGCGGTGCCGTCACCCGTCATAATTATGGATATCGGAGCCCACGAGACGCAGCAGGCGGGCGACAAGGCCACCGATGCGACGTCAAAGCCGTTCGCCGATTCGCAGGTATAAAACACGGCCGAACATCTTTGGGGTAATGATCGGGGTGTACTTCAGGGTACTTCATGGTCGAGCTTCAGGGCGCAGGGTGCGGCCTCGGACACCAGTTGTGATCTGCAGTGCCCTTCTGGTACGGCAGGTGGACTGATTCGCGGCCCTTTGGCATATGGCACAAGTGCGCGTCCATTTGTCTCGTTGAATGGCAGCTCACCCCGAATGAGTGCTCCTGGGCGCGCCCCTTTCGGTGCTTTAGCATCGTTCTAAACAATTCGAGCCATAACCGATGAAGGAAAGAAGTATTATAACACAAACCTTAGAAGGCGACGGAAACAACGTGTCAAAAGAGGGACATGATTCTTAGTGGATATTTGACCATCCGTGCTTCTGTAGTCAGGAAAGGTTTCACTTCAGTCTAAATGTGCTGCTGTGGACCGTAGCAGGAATGGGAACTGTCGGTGCTTGTTTGTACTTCGTAGATAGGAATGGTCGTAGAAGCGATGGCTCTGGCGACTTCATTCACTTCCATTGCGCAAATCCTACCTCCAAGGGCAATGATAAACATTTAAAATAACAAATTTTACGGAAAAGGCACTTTTTATGTAAGGCGACTTAAACAGCGGACAACGTGAGATTAAGTTCTCGAGCAACAGAGTTTAGTGTGTTGGTGTATATATATATATATATATATATATTGTGGCATTGTGGGATTGTCCCTGAGGAAGGAAGTTCCACTTCCGAAACTGTCGGACTAATTTATAATAAACAAGTTAACCGCAAAGTTGTTCTTATCTTTTACCTGACCGTTTCTTCTGGCCCGTTGCAAAACTCATCGAAATCATATATATATATATATATATATATATATATATATATATATACACACACGTGCGGGTAACGCGCTGCAGAGACGAATGCAGGCAAGTACTGCAGCGCGTTACCCACCATAAATTCTCTAAAATTCTTTCCTTATTGAAGTGGGTAAAAAGTGTGGGCACATTTGCACAAAATGATACTGCTACCCAGAAGTAGGCTAACGACATCGCCATACTTTACTTTACCTCACGCTCCAAGCAGTCTTCCCGATCTCGTGTACACTTCACTAATGAGCTTGCAGTCAGCTCCTACCGCTGCCTGCAGTACCTCATAGGCCTCTCTTCCCACTACGTTCCCCTCAACCTCACTTTAATATGGGCCTCGTCTCAACATCAAGCATACAAGACACTCGCCTTTGCTGACCTCAAGTTAATACGAACCTTCTATTTTTTAAAGTAGTACAGCTTGTGAAAGACCACGCGAAATACGCCTCGTGTATTTGGCTCGTCGCAATTACATTATCGTGTAATGCCAATATTAAGCTTTGAAGTTCTTTGAGAAATCCACCTTCGTGTCTCGAAGTCACCTTTGAATGTTGAAACAGGATGGGTTTGCCACTAGGTACAGTTTACGCACAGCCAAATACACTGTACAGCCGAATAATAGGATGCAACCTCCACCGAGGGAACGCTTGCCTGCGTCCAGCCGGCGTAGAATGTGCTCCACCATGCACGACCACGTGATACGCAGAAGTCTCTCGCGCCTCATGTTCCTCAACTGTCTCTTACCGAACAAAGAATGCATACCCTGTGAGAATTAGGAAACCAGAAAAGCTTCAAGTTGACTCGTGCATGCCCCCTTGTTTCAAAAATACATTGTGTTCGAGTTAGGTCCTGGATTGGCCGCCCGACGTGGCATATCTGGGTACCTACAGTAACTCCTGCCTTAGTAGAATCCCTCAAGCTGAGCAGTGCATAGTTCCAAGGACTGAAAAAGATATGCCGCTCGTTTTTGGCCTAAGATCGCACGGCGCCACAAACTGAAACATCACAAAAAAGTCTCAATCAAGTGCAATCAATCGTCGTATACGAATGGTGATAGGACTGCACACTCATGAAGACATTAACAACAGCGCGACCGCTCTTCTACGCTACATCTTTCAAGGTCATTCATCGCGTGGCAATGACCTTCAGCTGCCAGCACGCAAGCTGCGCCTTTCTTAGCCCTTCGCTTTCTCAGTGCTTGGCCGCCACGTGACAAAGCGAGGGGTAAACGGCTGCTTCATCGGCACACTATCGACGAGCGGCGGCCCGGCCGTGCTTTAGCTCAGGCGATCCACTAGGCGAGGGCGAGGGCTTAGCAGCTGATATTGAAAACACTATGCTGACCGCGTTTACTGGACCGAAGATCAGAGAAACACACGATGCACGCACACGAAAGCGCTGCTTTACCAGTGCTTGGTTCGCAAGTCGAGCCATCGATGGCGCGATGGCTGGGCTGTCCGTGAGCACTCTACAGCGCGAGCGAAATGAAGAATACAATCATCAAGTAGATATAGCTAGACGGCAGGATCCAAAATCCCAAAATCCCGAAACACTTGCGTAGTATTGCTTTCGTGTGTGATGACTAGATGTAGAAGTGTTAAACCTGAACCATTATTATTATTATTATTATTACAAGTTATAGAAACAAATGTTTCTATAACTTGTCATTTTCTATGAATAGTTACAAATGTTTCCTTCGTTTTGTTTCATACATTTTTGTGTAATTGATGCTCCATCCCATTGCTATGGTTCTTGTACGATACGTTTTTGCAATGTACCATAATTTACAGTCTCTGCTAATCGTGTAATGTAGGTTGGATACACATTCTAATTTTATTCTCTGTAGTATTTCGAGTTTTTTATTGTTCTTCACTCACCCACCTTTTTTACTGGCTGTTTATGCGTCAGCCGCTGGTGTATTTCAATGCAGCCATTTTTCCCCTCTCAGTGCGCCAGCACGAAGGCTTCGGCCGTTCCTGGGCACTTTAATAAAGGTTGACTGATTTATTATTATTATTTCTCTACATGCATATTCGTTCTATGCTTCTTTTCTTACATATAAGCCATCTTGATTCACTCCGTTTCCGTGCAACTAAACTTTGTTAACATTTTTGTATATTTTTGAAATGATCTCTGTATGACGACCACTCGCGTGGTGTCACATGTTTTACTCCAAGGTACTGTACTTGTTTTTGTGTGTATGTGTGTGTGTTTTCTGTGGGTGCTTGTATATTCTGGTGTAGGAAAGTGTGTAATTTTTGTGTGCGTGTGTGTCAGCAACGCTGTCCTTTATTTGCATTACTTGTGAGGTGTGGCCGCCCTACATTGCTTGTTTTTTTTTCTTCGTGCGCCAGCACAAAGGCCCTCCGGCTGTTCCTGGGCCCGTTAATAAACGATTGATTGATTGATTGATTGATTGATTGATTGATTGATTGATTGATTGATTGATTGATTGATTGATTGATTGATTGATTGATTGATTGATTGATTGATTGATTGATTGATTGATTACTACTACTACACGCCTCCTTTATGGCAAATCTGAGAATTTATTATATGGGACAAATATCAGGGGCTTAGAGCTTCGCCGTTTGCATCACTGTTAAATAGGTCGTAGGAAGGGTAGTGAACCCTCGTTATCGACAACTCCTAGGGACAAGGAAGTGACCTGGTTGTAAGCACCATTTAATTTAAAACACTGGTATGATTTGCTCATCATGCACTAGAGTACGGGCCGTATACAGAAACTTCGAATAAATCGGGAAATAAAGTAAAGCGACTTCGTTACAACCAGTGCTTGCTGTAGTTGATCGCCGGACCAGTTTAGCTGAAAGCAGAGCATAAATGCCCGGTCCCAGCATGCATTTGGTTCTCGCAGGTATACATGCTCTCGCAGCATGACGAGCCGACCGCGTTCAGCGTGTTCAACATCTGCTGCAACCTCTTTATGGGGGCCTGTATCGGTGCCACGGCCGTGCTGCTGGCCATGTTCTTCTTCACCGACTGCCGCTTCGTGGTGAGCGCCACGCAGAAGCCGAAAGAAACCAAGGCGCCCACCAGCGTAGCCCCCAGTGCCCGCGCTGGGCACGATGACATGGACGCCACATTTACATGGACGACAGATCAGGACGACTTAACCACAGGCGACGGGACAACCATGCTCACGACCAGGGGGCCACCGCCTTCGAAGAAAAAGTACGTCCGCGTGCGTCGTTGGGCATACTAGATTACCGTTAGCGAAAGCAACGACATTTCAGGCAGCCTACAGTCTTTGAAGACATAGCAAAGACGCCAAAAGCAACGTTTCGGCCCCCCGGACGGGAGCCTTGTCCACACCGGGTTCCGTTCGGGGGGCCGAAACGTCATCGTATTATTTCTATTGTGGTCGGCGTCTTAGTATTCAATGATGATTCCCGACCAGACACGCGTCCGTTGAAGCCTCGATTTCAGCCTACAGTCTGAGGCAATGGTGTGGTTCAGCTTCACCACAAGGCACTCGATTGAACAATCCAATCAGCCGACAGTGAAATTTCAGCGAGTGACCATGTCGTTCATAATATTTAACGCAAAAATTTGTTGTCCGCTGTGACATCACTCAATGCAAGCGTGAAGTTCACCATTGCAGAGTGCTACAGCGCAGATAACATTTTTGAGTCAAATGCACGTTGCTGTCATTTGGCGAATTTTCTTCTCCGGCAGCGTGGATTGGTCAGTCGAATGTATTATGCTGAAGCTGAACCATCGGATTGCCTTATAGTGCATACGTGGGCGTTCGCAAACGTGAAACAAGCATTAGCGAGTTTTATCTGACCGTTTTTCACGGCCCGCTCCGCTCCGATAGCAACCGGGAGCGCCATTGCGCATGCATGGCGCGCCTGGCCGCGAACGGCATTGGCTCCGGTTTCGCTGAGAGCGCCGCGGTGTACCGGAACCGGAGCAGACCATCGAAAACGGTCAGCCAAAACTCTCTATTAGTAGAGGCATAATACCCGCAATATAACCACGATTCATAATTGGTTGCGGATACAAATGCTGCGCAGCACTCGCGTGCACAGAAAAGGGGAAGGAACCCCTCTATAAACTTTCTAGCTCTTTTTCAGGTGGAGAGGGGGGGGGGGGGGAGCGGAGGTGGATGAGGCCAGTAGCTTTGCTTGCCATCAAGTGGTTATCAACTGCGGATTATTATTTTTCTGGGTGAAGCTACACAGCATGCTCACGCGGCTTCGAAATCCACTGTCACCACCATGGTCAGCCATTTTGTAATGCATCTGAATAACATCAAAAATGCGCGAAAGAATCGGAAGATCAATGAAAGTAGGCCCAGGGAATCGCGAACTGCTAATGCGTAAGCATTATACGGTTGCTGTCCCAGAAAGTTGCAAGTCCGTCCGTAATGCGTGACACGATGCATGACTTCAGATTTATAAAAAAGACCCTAAAGCCTTTTTTTAAAAGATAAGAGATCATTTATTTTATAAAACACTTTTAATTAACGGTCCTAGCCCTTAGAAACGCCAGCGCAAACATTCGTAAAGGTGGCGTATATGCTAAGATCAGCGCCTAACTAGAAAGTCCCATTCGGGATTACCTTCTTTTTGTCATTCAACTGGTTCCTCATTTTTATAACATTTTTATAACATTTTCTGCGTACTCCATCTGCATATTTATTTGGGTCCGGCTCCTCTAGAAACGAAACCGTCTGTATACGTACGGACACTGCCGCGCAGCATGCTACCTCAAAGTTGTGCTTCAACTGCACTGGCCGTTGCCTGGTCCCGCCGTGTTGTTAACTTGCTTAACTGAACTCATTGTAAGGTGAAAAAGTGGCCCTGCAATAACGAAGATTCGTGATAAAAAGCTTAACAGAACGACGTGTGAAATAACAAAACAAATGTAGAAGTAGAAACATCCTGTCAATCGTAATATTTGAAGGGGTACTGACACAAAATTTTAAAGGCGAAACAACTTCGGAGACAGATTGGTGTGACATCACAAGCATCATCTGCAAAACATCAGCGGCAGATACAGCCTAGAACATACTTAAAATCAATTTAAAGTATGCGAAACTCGAATCAACGGAGCAGCCAGCGGGGGACCTCACGCAATCGACATTCCCTGGATGTTGAGTGAATAAACCATATCCAAACACGTCACGAGTTTGTGCTGGCCGCTTCCACACGGCCGGCGTTTTTCGCTGGCTCGCCGCTGCGATCGGAGGTCGGTACTTCTGCTCTAGAGCAACAAACGATCCGATCGTTGGCGGCGGAGGGGCCGGGATTTCGTTTGCTCACCGAGCAGCTGGCCGCGGTCTAAGTTATACAGCGATTCCAGGCACTCTGTTTCTATTACTTTTTATTTACATTGGATGCGAAAACGCGCCGGGGACACGAAAAGCGCACTCAGCGAGCCGAACGGTCGCCGCGCAGGCAGCGGCCACGGCCGCGAAGGGGCGCAGGCCGGTGCGGTAGCTCGAGCGACAGCTTGTTACAGCTTCACAAAATGGGATTCATGTCCGAAACCAGGCAGCACATACGAGAAAGGAATTAATGATGCGATTGCGGATTGCATTAAAAATCGCCATCTGCACCGCTTACGAGAGCGGCAATCGAAAGTCCGCCGCAGTGTTAGCCTAACATTTGTAGGCGGACCTGTAGGTAGACCGGCCGGCTGCTCTCAGCGCGCGTCTCCCCACGCACTGTCTCGAGCGTCGCGCGCCGTTCTCTAGCCAGCAAATTGCACTCGCAGCGCCTGCGTCACGTCCACGGTCGCTTTGTAATTAAGCGACTCACGAGACCAGTACGTGGAGGCATTCGCAGAAACTGCCGGCGACGCGGAATCGAGAGTGATACGGCAGCTCTGCTCTGTGATATCCGTCCGACGGTCACGTGGACAGCTTTGTTTATACAAAATCCCACGTTTCGCAGCACCTGCTGAAGACGAAACTGCGACTGGCCGCATTAAAAATGTCTCTAATTATACAACCGTCGCACGCTGAAGCCAATGAGGTTTCCACACGTTATAAGTAGGTCATTAGCTACTTACCGCAGCAATAACAACAAAAAACAAGATGCAAACTTTGGTTCAGTGCCCCTTTACGCATCACAGGTTTTAAGCGTCACGTGCTACTAGCTTTTGCTTGTGAATTTTCGCTGTTGCCTCGCTTCAGTGCCGCCTTGCAAGTTACATCACAAGGGGCACGAATGTAAATCAGGTACGACAGTGCTTTTGAAATTGTGGAAGCGCGGGAATGAAATGTCTAACAGAAAATGTGAAAGGCAGCTTCAGTATTGGTTTTTGACTGCCCTCAAGGGACCCTGCAACACTTTTTTCGACTTCTTTTCGAAATCCTAAATGCTTTAAGAACGGGATAATCAACCCATGCAGTACCTAGATTAGGGGGTCGCGAAGTCCCTCAGCCAAAAATTACTGCTCTATGCCGATCAGATAACTTAGAAACTTGCTCAAAGGATTTTTCTCTCTTTCCCGTCTTGGCATTCTTCCACCCCTGGAATTACGTCATTACAGCAGTGCAGCCGCTATTGATCGGGTTTCCTTCAGTTCGAGCAATGAACGCTTTCGATAGCCGCTTCAAAAAGAAAGCCACAAAAAGCGAAGCAAAAACAGAAAGGTATCTGCTGCGACGAACAAATCACGCAGCGTCCTTCCGTGCTGGCGATAACCATAGCTTTCGCAGTGCTTGCGATACGAAGGAAAAAGTGAAAGCGTTTATCTGAAGTGTTGCAGAGTCCCTTTAAGACGGAGAATGCAGATGCGGAGGCGCATCGTTCTTCTGTTCTCCGGCGTTTGAAGGAAGTGCAGGTAGGCAGACAGATTTCGGGTTCATGATGTCAAAACCATCGCAAACTAAAGAAGGACTGCAGAGCGAAGGAACGATGGAACAACGCCCACCTCTGCTGTCGTCGGCTGCCCTCTGCCGTACTGGTTTACTTGGCGCTGGTTTTGGCTAGCCCAAATAGCAGTTCCCACACACATTTCGCGTGCACGATTTCCGGAAAAAACATCAGTCCTTTCACGTGGTCAAATTTATTCCAAAGCTATGGCTGCCATCTTTACATGGATAGCTTCTGTCGACGTACTAAACGACAGATTCGCGTGTAAGTTTCTGCTTTGGAAACCGATGCGTTTTCTTCAGGTCCCAGAAGAGCAACACCAGGAAGGTGGTTACGCGCTCCAGGGACCACCGGACGCTGACGGCCGCCAAGGCTCCGGCCAAGAAGAAGGCAACGGGGCGGGCCAGCCGCAGGGCATCGGGCTGAGCCGGTGCAACACCGGTGCAACACCGGTGCCGGAATCTTTCCTCGCAGCGACAGCTCAGGAGAAATAAAAATCGACCTGAACAGCCACTGCGGCGTGCTGGAAACCACGATTAATTAGCGTATGAAAGCATCCTTCCTCTCCGAAAGCAACTGTTTAATATTGATTGGAGGAGGCAGAGAAGCAGCTAATCCGTGTTATTGCGGCCAGTCACAAAAACAGTTATTCTGCGTAATGCACAATTCCTTGCAGGTCCATGAGTTCTAAGGGCTTCAGACATCGCATGCCTCCGGCTATTTCATCCATACGGATAAGTCAGGTGTCGGCGTTTACTTGGTATTTGCAGGAGGGCTCCCTCAGTTGTCTATACCACCTCTTCCCTGCTCAAGCTAAATCTTCATGAAAAACAGCTCTTCGAAAATGGAGCCCTTACACTCGAAACACATCGAAATTAGTGTACCCTCCCTCCCGCGTCCCGATGTCCTTACTGCCATACCACCAAACAAAATTCCCGGTTCAGTCGCTTAAGTATGCTTACTCATTAAAAATGAATTAGTTTACAATTGGGCCTTTTATGTAGAAAAGTGCTTGTTCCTTCCTCTTTCATTCTCAACTTCTTTCTTATTCCACCTGTTATATTCTAGGCAAAACAGCGAATAAAAAGGTGACAAGGATAGAGAGATACGCGACAGGGACTGTGCTGAACTATAAATCGGTCTTATTTTGAAAGAGAGACAATATATACAGCCATCCAACCTAAGGTTTATCTGCGCAGGCGTGGAATATTTAGTTCTTTCTCAGACAGGGTGATAGAGACCATGCTGAAGCACGCCTCAGCAAGCGTTAGGATCCGTTCTGATTCGATAATTTCCAAAGAACGGATTCGAAAGGCTGGATCGGAAAAATAACACATTAAATGAAAGCAGGTGGTGTAGTTCTAGGTATCCGTTGATTCCATTGCAGTACGTGCTCCAAACGCTTACCCAGGCATGGCGTCAACGAGACTGGGCGCACGTTTTTAGAGGAGAGTTTCTTCCGCGGCTTGGGGATTAGTGAATAATAGAGTGCTTCTATTGCTGGGGGAGTGTGTGGTTGAAACAGTGGAAGTTCATATAGGCCGAAAGGCTCTCTACCCTTGCATTGTTAAGCTGTCTGGGGATGGAATTGGTGACGCCATCCAAACCTGTGCGGTATTGCGGTTTAGGTTTTGCATAGCTTGCTGTAATTCCTGCATTGCGATGGGTGCATACAGGGTGTCATTTGGTATTCCCATATAGGGTATGGTGGACTCGCTTTGCGGGAGGGAGGGGGGTATGTATAGTGCCCTTAGGTTCCTGCATATCTCGTCCTTTGGTAGGCCCGAATCAGTGATCAGTTTGGTTGTGTTATTGGCTGTTTGTGTCTGTGTTGGTTGGGTTAAGGAGTGCCTTTAGTATGTGCCAGGTCTTCCGGGTGTACAGCTGGCCCGTAAGCCCATCGCAGGTGTCAAGCCAGTGATTTCTAGACAGGCTAGCCCCATAGGAGTCACTTTCTTTACGAATGTTCTTTAGTTTGTTTTTGAGGGCCCGCCGGTGCTTGTGTTTGCGCCAACGAGCCTCCAGACTTTTGTGTGCTTCCCACAAGTGTTCTAGGTATCTGTCTACCTGCTGGGACGGTGGCCGGGTCTCAAAGATGCAGTTGCATCTTTCTGCGCCTGGAGTTTATTAATCGTCGCCTGGAGGTTATGGATGGGTCTCGGGTCCACCCATTTAGGTCCTGCTCCGTGGCAGCCGGGGCCAGACTTCGGCACTGCGCTTTAAATCAGCCCCAGTCCAAGAGCTTCGGGGGATTGTCGCTGTGCAAGCGTATGTGATACTGGTAGTTCAGCGTCGTCTCCACTATGAAGTGGTCCCTATGCAACGCGTACGGGGTGGTGCATGTGCTCCTGACAAGGGGGTGATTGGAAAAGGTTAGATCCGGGCAGGTGTCCCTTTGCACACTATTGCCCAGTCTAGTCAGGTTGGAAGGGTCTCTGAGAAGAGTGAGGTGGTGTGCCTGGCGTCCCTTCTGCTCAGTCCTATTGTAGCCCCACTTGGTGTGTGGGACTTTAGAATTGCCCACCACGAGTAGTGTATCGTTCTTGGTGACTAAGATTGTTTGCTGAAGAATGTATCTGAGAGAGTAGTGTCTCGATTTAGGCGGGCTGTAGACATTCAGCGCGTGTATGGTGAATGTTTTCACCTTACGTATGTAGATGGTGGTAGTATGCGCGGTATAGGGGACTAAAACATAAGGCCCTTGCCGGCACGTTCCTATGAACAAGTGTAGTGATTTGGAAAAAATCTGGAGGGCCTGGGCCCAATAGTGTTTGAGTGCAGCTGGCGTGCTGGTTTCTTGAAATGCTACTCTAGGGGGGAGTAGACTCTGTGGTGATGTGGGCCTGTAGGTTGGCCCGCTTGCCTTTGTAGCCACGGCTGCGTTCTTTCAGAGGCGGGAGCGGTTTTAGAGCGATATTAGGTGTGGCTACCTGCATCCATTTCAGCATCTTTTCATGCAGGGACATGACTGTGCTCTGGATTTAATGGGTCTGCGAACCCATATGGTTCTCCAGGGCCTGAAGAATTTTGGTGGTGTCCTCCTGAATATATGCCTTCAGTGCCTGAAGGTACTCATGAGTTATTTGTACGGGGGGCAGGAGTGGGCTCGTTCAACGCGCGTCATTTAATGGGGGGGGGGGGGGGTTGCAAATGCTCAGGATTGGCTGGGACATCCGTGTCTGGGGTCGGGTGGTTTTGCATAGGTGTTTGCTGTGCCTTAAGAGCTGTGTTTACCGCCTGGAGGCAGGCGTTGTCATTCCTAAGCTGAACAATCATCTGGCTGAGTTGCTGAATCTCGCGGCGCATGGCCGCCATCTTTGCAAAAAGATCAGTTGTGGGTTGTGGGGAAGTGTGTGGTTGGGGGGGGGGGGGGGGGGAGGAACAGGGGTAGTTGGGAGCAGCGGAGCACTGACCAAACTTAGCGCCGCCTGTTTGTAGGTCAGTCCCGGCCTGACCTGCCCATAAGTGGGCTTTTAGGTCTTCCTGTCCTCGCTTGTGATGCCTGGTAGGGTGCTGCTGGGGTCGATTGCAGGTGTCCTTGAAACGGTCGTTGGAGCGGGTCTTTTGGGCTGTAGTCTCTTCGGGCAAGCGGCCGCCTTAGGAGATGTCCTTGCCGGCAAACAATACACTTTGTAGTGCGCGGGTGGTTTTGTGGGGGGTTGATCAGGCCGCAAGCCGCGAGCCGTCACCGCTGTTCGGGCCCGTGAGATGAAATGAAGCGTTTTTTATTCGAAATGAGCCAGATCTACTTAACATGAATTTGAGAAGCAAGCGTGACTTTGTTACCAGACCCAAATGCAACGCCATCACTACTATTATATATTTTACATGTCAGCTAGGAGAAGTTTATGGCCACAAGTAATTAAAAATTATGCCGTGAATTTGAGTAATATTTGGGTGATAGGTTTGAATTTGGCTGCTATTGTATTGAAACACGCAAGTTGATGCGGCACTCTTATGAAAACTATTTAAATTGACTATCAAGCATGGTGCGATTCAGTTTTAGTGGAAAAGGCTATAAGAATATGCAAAAGAGCTTCAAGAACCCTAGAAAAATGCCAGGAGAGCAGGTTAGTCCTCTTGGCACCATTAGAAGCTCTTTTCGAATTTTTCCCTAGGATAATTTTCTTGGGCGCGCCTGAAGGAACTCATGAAGTAAACAAGCTCTTCATTGCTTCCCAATGAATTTCCAAAACGCTTCACAAGAAGGCTGATCATGTCTTCTTCTTCACCTTAATGAAGTGGTTCGTACTGTCAGAGGGAGGGGGGATATTTGCCAGTACTTGTAAGCGGCGGCTATTTAGTTAAGAACTAAAATGGTAAATATGGGAGTAAAAATTAATATGATTATAGTTATTTCGTAAGGATGGCTGAGACGAAATGAAATCATTGTTTGACATCTATCAGTTTCATTGTGTTCTCTTCTTTTCGGTTCACTTCGTCCTTGACATGACCTCATAATTGCCGTCTGAGTTCATAATAAGCCAGCTCCGAAAAGAAAAAAACAAAAACTTCCGAAAACACCCGCGAAACCGTCTAAACAGTCAAGCCAAAAGCAAACTTTCATTGGGCAAATGGATTAGGCTTATTTTGATGCGTGAAACTGCAGCATATGGCTCATTTTCGATACGAACTGCGATCTGCGTACACTTTTTCAGGGCGTTAATTACCTTAACTATTTTCTTTCCAGCTCTTTTTTAGGGGAAAGTTGCCGAGTTTTTCTTGTCAGTTCAGTTTTATCCGACTAAGTTTCGGTTTCTGGAGCTGTCTCAAAAAAAAAAATCAAACAAAAAACGAGCTGGTCTGTTTGCACACCCACTGCTCAAAAAAAAAAAAAAAAAGTTGTAGGAGAGGGCGGAAACAGAGACTCCAAGTAAAGGAAGCCCTTGCTTAATGCCACATGATGTGGAACATCATTTCTGTCTGCAGCCGGTGTACGTACGATACGCGTAAAATAAAACGCAAACACAAATATATGAATCAGAACACGCAAAATTGAAAAATACTGTTCGTTGAGGTCCAATAATGGAGCGCTATCGGTATATTCAGAAAGCCACATTTCCGGACTTGTTTTTGTAACCAAGCCACGCGTTATTTTGACTTGTATAGAAATAAATCGCGCTATTTGCGTGTTTTGATTCATATATTCGTTTTCGCGTATCATTTGCCGCGTATTGTACGTTTCTTAAGGTGTCTTCGATTTTTCTGCACTCGCTGCACTCATTCAGGTAGTGCAGCACTCGCCTCTTCGATTTTCGAGCGCAGCGCGCACCGCCTGCACTTTTCTCTTCGATTTACCGACGGTGCAGAGTGTGCAGGATGAGTTCACGGCTTTCCCTGCACTTCCCCGAGAGGAGGTGCAGTAGCAGACTACAAAAGTGCAGGACCGGTTCTGCAGTGGCGGCGCCTGCGCTGAACTGGCTGAACTCATTCGGAACTCGTGCAGAAAGTGCAGGCCAAATCGAAGAGACCTTTAATTTTGGGCAGTATCCGCGCGCGGGCATGCGCCATTCATCTCGCTCGTGCACCGCAGCAGGCTCGCACTTTCTTCTACAAATTCCTATATTTGTTGTGCGATTATTATTAAATAAAATCTCTAAATCTTAGTTTCCTAAATTGGGCACAGTAGCCCCAATTACGCTTTCGATCCTGGCCAATTCCCCAAGTGGGTATGCGCCACAAACAAAGGAAACAACAACAACAACAACAGCAACAACTCTCGGCCTGTCTCCCCGAGAAGAAGTTCCACCGCTGCCGACTGTTTCGTGCCCTGGGCGCCACAGAGACGCGAGTGCACGGCGGACGCCCATCCTTCCGCCGACCGGAGGACGCCATGGACAGGCTGCTGCTGCAAGCGGAGAGGTCCACCTATCTGGGAAACACGGGATCCGAAAGATTCGAGTGAGCCCCGTCGCGATGCGAATGAATGGACCGCGAAAGAGCGTTAAGGCCGCGGCTGCCTTACGGCTAGAACTGGGGATTACGGAGGAGGCAGGCTATATCTGAGGAGCGGTGAGTTTGCCGTCGCAGCACACGGCTTAGAGGCCAGAGAAAAAGAAATATTGTGCAAGCTGCAAGTAATGTGTGTTTTCGTTGGGCCGTGTAGGAGAGCAGCGAAGAATGAGCATAATTTTCGGCCCGTAGTCGTACGGAAATAGTCGGCGAGGCCCCGGAAAGTCGCGTAAAATTTCAGCATAGGTTTTCGCGGTAATCTTTTCATTGTTAGAGTAACGGAACCCAGTAAACTTGGGTCTCCATTTGCGTGATTGCAGGTCATGGTGCTTAGAGGGGAACAATCACGAACTCACTGTATGCCACCATACAAGTCAAACATTCAGTGGGCACGTGGTACCACACTTAGTTTATGCGCTAGACCAGTGGTTCTCACATGGGGGTCCGCGGGCCCCAAGGGGTCCGCGGGGCATTTCATGGGTCCGTGAAACCCTCCCTGAAACTTTTCCAATTCCCCCTCCTTCATTCTTTTTTTTTTTTTCCTTTTTACTAAACCTTGCTGGAAACGCAGAAAGGTGGCTTCGCTACATGACGTTTAGTTTTTGGCGTAGCTAGTGTAGCGTAGCCCATGGCTTAACGTTGTCTTCTTGCATGACACGCCAGCTCTGCGGAAAAGCCAGACGCACGAAAGGTAGCTTTATGTGTTTGGGTTATTGGCTGCAATAAGAGCAAGTTGTTTGACAATAACACACACATCAGCATAAAAAGTCAGCATAAAGGCGGGCATTAATAAGTATGTTGGTCTTTAGCTGCGAGTGCAAATTCTTGGAAATTATGACACGGATCAACATAGTTGGTCGTGGGGTTCCCTATCCCTTTTGCAAGCTTGGAAGCTTGGGTCCCCGACACACTCATGGTTGAGAACCGCTGCGCTAGACATTACCTTTGACTGCAGAGAAAAGTCCAGGCTCATAAGAATGGCGAGGGAAACGCCCAGATGGGCAAATACATTACAAATGCAAACGGCAGGTGTTCGGACATGCTTTTTACAAATATAGCATAATGAAAGCTTATAAAATCGGAATAAAAAAACACAGAGAGACACGCGCATTTCCCGACGCAAATAAAAACACGAAGCGCATGCCTAGCAAGTACACAGCATATATATATATATATATATATATATATATATATATATATATATATATATACAGGAAGAAATGCCGGCAGTCTACAACGCCAAATAAGGCATAGGGGAATGGTTGGTACCCACTTTGGGCGCGTGTTTTTCTTTCTTTCTCACGTAATAATAATAAAAAAATAATGTAACGTCACTAACGGTAAAAAATAGTCTAACCATTCCCCTAAGCCTTCTTTGGCGTTGTAGACTGCCGGCATTTCTTCCTGTATTTCCTAACGAGCCCCTCATTTCCAAAACCTATATATATATATATATATATATATATATATATATATATATATATATATATATATATATATATATATATATATATATATATATATATATATATATATATATATATATATATATATATTTATATATCTTTATTTGCAGGAACAAACCACCCATGGTTTTTCTGAGCCATTAGTTCCATTTGTACCCATCTTCCCTCTGTTTTCAGGGTGCCGTATTTTTACATTTTTACAGTGCTTGTGATGTATACCCGTTTCCTACTCGCCTAAGCTTTAGTTTGCGTTAGCCAAGCTTGCCAAAGAGGAACTCTTGCTTTTGACACCGCTGTATTACTTGCAAGCTATGTGTGGTGCGGGAAACCCTGCTTCGACGCCATCAAGCTGTCTAGAAGCGGGCAGACATCTATCAGCTCGTGTGCCAGCTCAACGCAGGCTCCAGTATACGAACGGCTCTACTTGTTCATAGCAGTATCCCCCTGAGGTATGCTTTATTGTTTACAAATATTGCCTGTGGCGCTCTTCCTGTGAAAACATCCGGCTACTGACATCGTTTCGCTGTCGTTCACGCGTGTCTTTTTCTTTTTTCTGGCAGAATCTTCCTTTATTGTGCCAGATGGAAACCGCGAGCCTTGAGGTCACGTAAACAGCTGGTTCTTTTCTGTCGGCAAGATGGGCAGTAGCGCTGGTGAAGTCGAGCTCATTTCGGCTCCCCGGGCACTGACAGCCGACCTACTAGAGGTTTGACGAACCAAACGTTTATTTAACGCGCGACAGGTTGAACAAATAACCGAGTACGTTCCTACCTTAGGTTCGGAAAACAATAAGAGAGGACAGAAGCAAAACGCAGCTCGGGAGGGATTTGTCTGGTGCCGTTTCCGAGAGCACCGGGTAAATTGAAGGGGATGACATTGGCTGAACGACTGTCGTTCGAAACATAATTGCGAGAGTGCAGTGACTCTGCTTTTCGGTGTTCCTCCCAGCGAAAAATTTAAGAGCAAGAGTTGGTTTTAGCTCTTCTTTCGAGGTGCTACGCCAGCGGGAGAAGAAAAACAGAGGACAGCTTAGCTTTTACGCGATAAATGAAATAATACTTATAATTAAAAGTTATTGTGTATTTTATAGCACCATTTGCTCAGACGAGAACTAAAATTTCTAAAGGTATGTTGAAGGAAGTTCGGCTTTATTCCCGCGTAAAAAAATTGGGGGACAGGGCAAAACAAGTGCTTTGTTTTGCATTTGGCTGTTATTCACGTTGATGTAGTGTTCGATTTGACGGGAACTAAAAAAATGCACCAAGTGAGTTACTGGTGAAATTTTCCTGGTATTTTCTTCATTTGGCCGATGGAATATTTGCGCTGTGCCATATTTATTCCTTAAGAGAAAAAATCTGAATGTTTACAACCAGTGTAGTAGCGAAAAGGTAGAGTTATTTTGGGTGTTAGCGTGATAATTAGAGGAAATTCATATAAAAAAGGTTCTGTGGATCAGGTAGCGTGCACTTCTTGCGCAGTGGATGATTAAATAACTTTTGATTCTTTTGCAGAATATTAAGAAATATTTTTATCAAGCCAACTGCAGGGTACCCGTAGTGCCATGCGGACCACGAATTAGGTAGTATGAGTTGAGTGTGATCCATTTATGAAGGAAGGTAGACGAATGTTTTCAATGCCAAAATAGACAGCATCGCAAGTAACGCTTCAATCAGTCGTTTCCCCCGAAATTTTACAGCAACGCAAACAGGCTTCCTTTTCAAGACTTTGAGAAAGCGCGCTAAATGAGGAAGAAGAAAATAGGTTTCATTTCATTTGATTTCATTTATTATACCCTTGAGGGCACGGAGACATTACATAAAGGGGGGGGGGGTGATAACAAGGTTTCCAGGAGTACCATTGAACAAAATAGGCGAAAAACACGAAGGAGAACATGAAAGCTGGAAAATACAAGCAAAGATTACCTTAAATAAAAATTACACAAAAAATGTACAAAGGCGACACAGGTAAGTCAAGCTAACAGAATTCTAAAATACAAACAGCAGTGTAAGCACCAGTAGTACCATCAACTCACAACAGTAGAATTTAATCTTTAATACATCACGTGAACGTCTTTTCAGGTTCATCTCTAAATTGTTTGTTTCGGTACTCGTGGCGATGTCGGCGGGTAAAGCGTTTTATAGAATAATGGCGTTAGGAAAAAAAGGACGAGACAAATGCTGACGTTCCGCCCGTTATCGGGGCTATTGGGAAAGTGTAATTTAGGAGGGGTGATATTCTGTAAGGCGGCCTCAGTAACGTGTGTCTTGATTAATCACGATCAACTCTAATGTGTTTAAATGAGCCATGAAGACAAAATACAAGTCGGGTTTATGAGAAAGACTGCTTAGTCCCGATAACATTGATACCAGTATCATCGCAATCTTCGAACAAATAACGGAGATATTGAAGAAAACGTGTGAAGCAGTCACGACCCCCTAGCCAATTTCCCGTAACTTTTCTATGACGTCACGGAACCTTGTTTGTGCGATTGGCGGCCGCCTAACTGACCTGTCGCGACGACACATGACTGGACGTCTGTATTGGGGCCGCTAGTTCCATTTGACCGCATCACTTGAATGCTAACGTGCAGTCTGAAAATTATGTTTTATTGTTGGACCGTATGACGTCATTCTTGCTCATAACACGTCACTGTGGCGCAAAATTTGAAAGTTTTTAAATACTTCTTGCTTTTTTTTCGTTAAAAAGCACCTTTCGGGGCTGTAATGGAGCTGAGTGAGATACTGAATCCTAGTTCTCACAAATTAAACCAAGTTGTATTTTCTCTTCATGGCTCCTTTAAACACAACTCCAGTGAGCAGGCTCGAAATGGCTATGGCGTTGTCGGGTCTTACCTTTTTCTCGGCCATGCACGGCCTCGCATTGCGTTCTCAGCAAGTTCCTCAAGCTCCTGCCCGCGGTGACGCTCGTGGTGACGTTGGTGATGTTCGTGGCGCTCGTGGTCGTCTACAAGAACCGCCAAGAGAGGCCCGCGTACGTGGTGCAAACGCGAGACTCGCAGATTGAGGGCAGGCCCGTACAAGTGGAGGGTGAGCGCCTGCACACTTGCTTATACCCGTGCCACACGTACACGAAAAATGACATTAAGTGTTTAAGGCCTTAAGATACCGAATGACGTTAATTGGGCGGGCCGTGCTACACGCGAAAACGCAAAGGCATTAAATGTGTTAGGCATGATGGTGATCATGACCAAAAAGAGAAATTCACTCATATTTTTAAAGCCTTTAATGTAAGGAAAACGTTTTACAAGGGTAAAAAATGTTTTATGAAAGAAAACATTATGAGAAATAGTGTTTTTTTAAATGGGGTTAGCCGTTTCTAAAAATGGCTTCAGCATCTGCCGTCGCCTGCCAGTGGTAGCTAAATCCGAAAAATTTAACACGACGAGTAACATGATGTTTTTGCCTTGTGCCGTTGTTTTAGTGAACTTCGTCTTTTTCAAAACTCCGCCACCAACAGTGCACAAAAAATCGTCTCATTTCGGAGTTCAGCTACGTTTCCGAGTCAACACTTTGGTGCTGATAGTTTTGTTGGTTTCATTTGGCGCTCATCGCGTTCGAGAGTAGGCAGATTTTAGGCATCCGTGAAGGTGAATGAGTTGTGCGGAACTCCTTAAATCAATAATGAGATTAGAGCGAATGGCATTAGGGTTTTGCATGTAGCAGCGAATTAATCACATTAAAACTTAAGAAATTAGGCACTTAATGTCAATTTTCGTGTACGTGTGGCACGGATTCTCAGTTTAAGACGAATTGAGGAGGCGTGTGTTTAAGTAGGGTGATGAGTGGTTTACGGTAGATTTTAATATCACTGTGGGGCCCAACCTAACGCACAGTTTCGTGAGGCCGATTATGCGCATGCACGCGAGACGAATAAAAGGCGTGGACCGCAACCCATTGAGTTTCGTACTAACATATACTAGAGGGAAATCTGTCGCTGCACTCGCGGGCTGCCGTGGGCGGCGCCATTGCCGCTAACGCCGTTCCTCGCCTACTTTTCTTAGCTAGCCATATGGCTTCTTTTTTGTCTCTCAGGCAAAATCAACGAAAAAGGGTAACATATTTTTCTTGTTCATCGTGCATGAAGCTCATAAATAATCACTGACAAATTATTATTTTTGGAGGTTCAGTTTTATAATAACAAAACCAATCTGATGAACCTTCTACAGTAATATTGTTGCTTTTTGCAGCCAGAGCCAACTTTTCAGCCTGTTCTTGAGCCATGCCAAGGACAATTGGAACGTACCCGCCCGGTAGATGACGGAACGCTCGCCGAAGCGCGGCTCCCCTTGATAGTAGCGCCAGATTTCCCTCTAGTGTATATTAGTATAAAACTCTATGCCGCAACCAGCCCGCTAGGCCTGATTCCGACCAGCCACGCTCCGACGAACATGTGGCAATAAACGTCGATCGCCCCTGGAAACTTGCGTTCTTCTTTGCACGAAACACGTAACACGACCATTACATTGGCATCGCGGCAACACAGCATTTGCCTAAAAGCTGCAAAAATTGCGTAAGAAGTCCGCTAAAGAGGGCATACAATCCGCATTTAAATGCCGCCCTTGCAACCCCTACTATGACCAGCCTATAGACAAGCAAAATAAAACCCACAGTAACCTGAATATGAAAGAGTCGCACTAATCTTCTTGCAGAAATGTTTGAAGTAATCAAAAATCTCCACCCTCGCTAAAATTTTCTAACAAAATTTGAACGCGTAGAATTTTTCTAGTGTATGTTGGAGTGGGAAACTTATTTATGTCGCTGAATGCAATTAATTGATTTTTTTGTAGTTGTCAGCGGTGATGTCCGGTGTGCCAAAAGATTCTGTCTTCGATGCCTTCAAGAAGCATGTGTTTATGTGCATGCTATTTGGAGAATACGCACCTGCAGAGGGACAGCAGCCGATTGGTTTCCTTCGAATTCAGAGCTGATTGCCGGTGCAGGAGTACTTGACGTCAAACGCCTTAGGTACCGTCGGCACGGCTGTACGGCTTAGCTCGGTGGAGGATCTTCCGGCAGATTTCGCTAGCTGAACTAATTAACGAAGGAGTTATATCTTGCCGTGGCTGAGATCATTACGGATGGGATTGGGCAGTAATTGATTGCTGCACTGCCTTTCTATAATTAGGTTTCCATTTTCCCTTCCTCTCACTCTGTCTCACACACACGCTCCCACGGCCACGTGCACGTCCTCCCACACACTACATTGCGAGTATAGCTATAAATTTCATGAACATTTATTTTGTTCATCAACGGTAAAATGTTATTGGAAGTCTCGAATTTGTCACGCCACTTTGGTTCCCGCGTAATCAGATTTAAAATGATCTGCCTTTACTAGCCATTACCCGTGACAGCTTCGAGATCAGCACTCCCAAGCTTCCTCCATTTTTTATGGGTGTAATGAGCGGATATGTTGTTGTCGGGCGTACAGGCGTGCAGGTTGTGGAATTTCTGGGCATCCCGTTCGCCGAGAGCACAGCGGGCTCCAACCGGTTCCGCAAGCCAGTACCGCGCACGCTACGGAGCAAGTTCGTCGCGCACCGTTGGGGCCGACCTTGCCCGCAGAGGAACGACGCCAGGCTGGCATCCTCGGTTCGAGGAGGAGGCTCAGTTCAGGCGACCACCGCAGATCATCGTAGGACAGTCTCCAAAGGCCGGTCATTCGAGGAAACCGCACAATCCGGCACTTCTGCAAGCGGGAGCACCGATCAACACGCCGGCGGTGGGGGTATCGCCGAGGAGGAAGGCCACGAAACTCCATCCGAGGATTGCCTCCACCTGAACATCTGGGTGCCCCGAATGGTAAGCCGACTTTGTGGCGAGTACGCGAGGTTCCTTCGGTCAAAACGAACATCTGGGCAACTTGGCGTAGCGGAAGAAAACTCAGCATTGATGGGCATTTCAGACAAACTGTGAAGGGTGTAATGTTCGGAACAATCCAGGTCGGAACAATCCAGGTCGTGTGCTAATCTCGTGTAGAAAACATCTCTATTCTATTCTGTTGGGTTCCCCGAGGGCCACTCCCGATGCGCTGCCTGTTGCCGAATTGCGTCTACGTAGTTACTTGGAGCTCATGCGGTGCTTAAACCTTAAGCGGCAGTTGATATGGTTGAGCCTGTAACTAAAAAATAAAACGTGTAGGATATTAAAAAAAACGACGCTCACACAAACGCGTAAGACTTGAAAGAAGCGAAGCTGTACGCTACCTTCACGACCATCACGAAAGTTTAAGTCCACGATTTCGGCCAATT
Source organism: Haemaphysalis longicornis (assembly GCF_048455015.1). Taxonomy (NCBI): domain Eukaryota; kingdom Metazoa; phylum Arthropoda; class Arachnida; order Ixodida; family Ixodidae; genus Haemaphysalis; species Haemaphysalis longicornis. Next base: position 258,237,960 of record NW_027526295.1, on the reverse strand, counting down.
TGCGTCTTCTTCAATGCCGCAACAACCTTTACTCCATGGTTGTTGCTTTAAGTGTACCTTTTTTTCATTTTTTGTAAGTGATAATCTTTTGACATCACCTTAGAGGGGCGTACGCTATGACATGTCTTTCTCCTTCCGACCAAGTGTTGCCACTATTACGGTGAACGGTGGATCTTTTTTGGCCAGTCTTGACCAATCTCCCTAGGTGGCTATCCTTGGATTGACAGACGTGTTACCGGAGACTTTATGCGGTCTTCGCCAGCCACGCTCACACTAGGAATTTTCTTGGTTTTGTAAACTACCGTGCAGTCGCCGCGAGGCTCGCGCTCATGTGAGTGCACTCGGAAATTTCTTGGTATTTTTAACTGCGGACACAAAAAATTAAAGTTTTTTAACAGCTTCGCTGTTAAATGTCCGCTATCGTAGGGTGGTAGCCCACAAATAAAAACAGGAACTATTTTATCGTCCTGGTTCTGTCCGTCTCCGGGCGGACCTTGCAGGCGCGGTGACAACAGCAGTCGACACCTTCAAGCGTCAAACACGACTACAATATTTTGTCCACTTGTTTTAACTCACCGGCAAGCGGCCATGACACGTCCCGCGCTGCACAATGAAAGTTTTTACCACCATCATCGTTTTAATCCGATAATTGTATCTACGCTGCATCGCTCTTGAAAGCGGGTTATCGCAACAATGTCGATATCAGAAAGCTGCTTGGCCTTTTTCAGCCGACCTGAGCATCGTTAAGACACGGAGCGACCGTGGTTAAGATGTTACGTGTCGAGGCATGATTGCTGCGCAAATTATGTCGACCCACGAAACGAATTTCCATGCGCTTGTCTTGCTGTATGTTGTTTATAGGAATATACACGGTGTTGTGTCCCTAGCACAGCAAATATAGCGTTCCTTAATCAGAAATAGATTGGCTCCCCTGGTGTATATGTATTATTCGGTTTAATCCGAACATTTAGGGAGAGGCCTTCATGCTGGAGTGGACATAAATAAGCCGTTGATGATGATGATTGGGGTGGTGGCTGAGTAATTGCTGGAAAATGTTTTGCACCAGGAAGTAAAACCGGATGTAAACGCACACTTGCGAAGCGCCCGTCGTTTTCGGGCTTCGCCGTTGCAGAAATAATTGTTTTTAACTAGCAAAAGCTTGATGTGGGGAAGTTGCCTCGAAATGAGTGTGAAAAGGGTTTAAAAGAGCAAGAAACGAGGGCACAAGAAGAAGACATAGGCGCCTTGTCTGTCTTGTTTGCGCCTATAAATCCTTTTACCTCGCTCTTTCCAACGCACGCACACGGTTAAACGGAGCGCTGGGCTTCAAAAGCTTTGCCAGACGCAATGGGAGAGCGACCGGAGCGATTGGCGACTGCTTTTAGGACGTACCGCTAAGGGGATCTCAGCGGTGACCTAGAGGCAGCTATGAGCCCTATACAGTAATACTTGGTTAACTCGAATTCGCATTTCTCTAAAAATCAGCTAAGTCAAAATTTTCCGCGGCGCCGAACCATTTCCTATACGTCCCGCGTATTTGTTGCCCTTTATTTCGAAGTCTTTTTGGGCCGAACTGCGGATATCTCGTAATATTGACTGAGAGTGGAACGAAAACTTCGCCGCCGCGGGCCGTTTCACAAGATTCGCGCGATGCTTCTGCACCTAAGTCACTCGATTTTTTTTCTCTCGTTTAGCCACGCCTACCGGAAAGCCAATGTTTTCTCCGAACGTGAAGTCTGAACCTAGAGGCATATCAACTTCGTCAAGTAACCCCCATAGCACGTCATGAGGGGAGGGGATGGCGAAGACGGGGGCGACGGTGACGAACCTCCTCGAGAGGTGCCGACATCTGCCGAAACGAGGGATTTGCTGCGCTTGCTGCGAAATAAGGTTGAGTACAGCGGCGGGGAAGATCGGTTCATGCAATGTGTCAAGCAGCTATAGAGGACTCCTTACTAGGCCCGAGTGCGACCGCAAAGCAGCCCCGCATTACGCAGTTCTTTTCTGCTAAGTAAAATTCTAGCGCCACAAAACTCAGCCGGTGAACGTCTCTTGTATGTTTTTGTCGCCTTCAAATATTTATGAAAAGCGAGATTGGAAGCTGCTGTTGAAGAGCTGGTAAGTAGTAGCGTCTTTTTTCCAAAGAACTCGATATTTAATGGCAGTTCGCGCAACTTTGCTTATCTCGAAAATCAGTTTATCTCGAAATATTTCAAGATAAACGGAGGAATATTTCGATAAATATTTTGAGATACTACTTCGAGTTAACGAGGTATAACTGTATTAGAATAAAGGTGACTGCGGGCAGCAGTCAATCCCGCGTCTTCGCGGGCAGCAGCCAGATATTGAAGGTGTGAAAGCCTTTGCCACTGCCCAACTAGTCTATTGAGCGCGTGGGGAAAATTTACTACGATCGAAAGAACGAAATTCATTTGTCAGCACTGGGTATCAAACCCACACCCAACCGGTTTTGAGTAGCGTACTTCAGGTATCCTCGGCTCCGGCATCAGAGCGAAAGCTAAGTTCCCTCGTGGAAGTCCCCCGAGGCGAAATGCTTTTGTTACTCAAGATAGTGTCGACTTTTGAGACATGGTAACCCACCCAACACTGACGCCCTCGTTTGGGGCCCTCGGTCTAAATTTCTCCAGCAGGCTTCAAACATATCCTCGGGCCCAGATTCTGGTGATCCAAGTGAACGCGCTCCCAAGAAGCCCGTGATGGTCTTCTTCCACGGTGGGGGTTTCCAGGAAGGCTCCAACAGCGACCCAAGATACGACGGCAGGTGAGACGGATGCCAACGCCACACCGCAGCGATTCGCTGGCCGTGCTGCATGGAACGCAAGTGTCTGTGACTCTGTCTAGTCCCCTAAACTTATTCTGTACACCTGGTCCCGAAAAAAAACAGTACCTTTTTTTTTCAAGATATAATTCACAACTGCTGAGGATATCCACAGAGTTGCTTCGTTTTTATGCCTCATACGTTACATTTTTCGTATCCCATACGTGCCTCGTCATGGACGTCATTGGCCGTAGGCCAACGACGTCCATGACATTGCGTTACTCGTGCATGACATTGCATGACATTGCGTTAACATTGCGTTACTCGTGTATTCAGCAATAGATTGTGTACAGATAGAGAAAAGTTACGGGATCTTTTGTCATCGTGACGTCCTGATGCAACCGTTTCTCTGCATATAGGTCACCACGGTTCATGAGGTCGGTCCGCTACCGGAAGAAGGTGTTCGTTCGGCTTCCTTGCTCAACACTCCGCTTCTTCTCTCCCTATGAAAACAAACAAAAAAAAAAAAACCGAATGATTTTTTCCCTTCCACCTCCACTTTTTCTGCTGACCTCTACATCCTCCCCGTTTTTCCTGTCCCTGCAAATAATCCGAGAGGAAAAATCCCTCGGTCTGCGGAACGCCCTATGCCCGTTTTATGTGCGTAAGGGCTAAGTAAGAATAATTACGAGCAATTAGGCGGCATTAGTTGAGCGCGAATACGAACGCCAATTATGGTGTCGCACGCGGGAAGGCAGGACAGGAAGGCTTGCTTTTGCAAGCCCTCATTTTCCTTCCGGTTCCGATGTTAATGAATTAATGACACGGGCGCTACTCTTTCAAAAACAAATCTACACTCACACAAGTTAGGGGAACAGAAAAATCGGAGTGTTACCCTTCAGAAGCGTGCATGCGAAATATCCGAGGCTAGTTTCGCGAAACAGTTAGTACGCAAAATGGCCTTATTACACGCTTCGTCCGTTTTTTTTTTACCACGCAAGACCAGTAACGACAGAAAACCGAAGCGCCATGAATTGCGCCAGCTGCGCACCAAACGTTTTTATTGGTCTAATCTCGTCTAGCGGACTCTGACCGACGGTTAAATAGCACCCTCTTATTCGTAACAGGTTCGGTTAAACTTCAGTTGCAAGCAATTGTGAGAACCGGAGAATGTGAATTCACGTGACGGTTATGAGAACACCCGCCACGGTTGTAGTGACGTGTAGTAGTAGTAAAGTTCTTTATTGGTAAAGGGAAGGCGGGTTGTCCAGAAGGGGGAAATGGGAATAGCAGGGAGAGAAGAATAAGATTTCTTGAATCTTCAAGGGTCACGTAGGCAGCTTCCAATAGAGGATCTAATTGTCCAGTTTGAGTTACCGAATTGGTTGTAAGCCCCGGCTCACACTACTCGTGCCAGACCACTCCCAAGAAAAAAAAATGGCCTAGTGCGGCGAGGAACAGGGGGGTGGGGGGATCATGGTGTGGGGGATCATCTGGTGAAGAACCATGAGGGAGTGCACTTTCGAGAATATAGCGGCGGTCTGCAGCGCAGTGCCAGATTAAATGATGTAGGTCCGCGATCGAGGTCGCTGATCAAATCGCGAAACGTGGAGGTGGTGAATTCCCGGTGTGAATCCATTTCGATAAGATGTGGGGGATGACAGCAGCATTGGCGAGAGTCTTGATGAATATTTCGGCTGGGCGCGGTTGAGAAGGGACGCCGTTGAGATAGCGAAGCGGGGTGCTTGACGCTATGCGGCATCGGCGCACGTGGCGAGCGTAGCCTAGTTGCAGGCGTAAGGTGGTGGGCAAGACAGCAACAGAGGGTTGGTCACCCAGCGGAGCGGTTACGAGGAGGCTCTGCCTAGGCGCGGAGTGCATGGTCCGGTTTCCATGTCCCTGCATCATGTGTTCTGGTATCCATGCCAGGCGAGTTTTAATGCCGTTCTGAGCAAATATGTTGACCATAGCTTGAATTTGATGGACAGTAAGATGGTCAGAGAAGACCTTGTTGAACTCCTCAGTTGCTTTTCTTGGATTCGGTGATATTACGAATGCGGGAAGGTAGTAGAGAAGAAGCATTCTAGGCAAGATGGACAAGTGAATGCAGTATGCCGCGCAACTCGGCTTCAGTGGTAGAAGGGGAAGTATGTGCTCTGCAACTGATCCGTCTCATTCGGGTCGCGCTGGACAGTGCCACACCAGGCCCATTCGGTGTTGGTCCAGGCTCGTGATGCTAAAGATGTTAATTTCGTCTGGGAAGCTTCCATAGGAGGCCTTTTCAAGGACGTCGATAAGGGTATGAGGCGCCAATCCAGTTATTGTTCGGAGCATAGCCCTATGTAGCACTGCTAATTGCTTCTTGTGACTGCTTGATAAGGTATAGACAGGGGCACCATAGAGTAGGCGGCTTAGAATCACTGCTCGTGCTAGGGTAATGCAAGCCGCTTGCAAGATTTCGAATCGTGCAGCAGAATCCCTTTCTAAATGCCGCGCAACTCGCCCCATTGACAAATCGAAAAGCGCAGGCCCAAGGATAGAGCATTGCGGTACCCCCATCTCCAGGTAATAGGTCTCGGGGCTCCATCCCGGTTGCGTGGCGTATGGGGCGTATGGGGCGGTTTTCCAGAAAGGACCGCATGCAGTTTTGGGCTCGCTTGCTTGGAAATGCTTGTGCCGATTCCATAAGGATTGCAGTTTGGGCTCACGCGATCAAACGCTTTGCGCATGTCGATGGCAAAGACATAGTCTCGGCTGCCTGTTGTGGAGATTGATGACTCATCGCAGCAGCCACAGACAATCGTGCGTAGCCAAGTGCGGCCGGAAGCCAATTTGTGATTGGTGGAGCCATGGCCGGGCGTATTTCATGTAGTGTTTTATGCGGTTATTTATGAGACGGTCTATGAGTTTGCAGATTGTTGGAGCCAAGGAAATGGGCCGAAGGTTACACAGGTTGGAGGGGTCTTTGTAGGTTTTGGGAAGGGGCGGACGAGCGTGAGCTTGAGGGTGTTTGGAACAGTGCCCGTAGCCCAAACGTCATTGATAATGCCCATAAGCACTAGGTGAGTAGCCTCGTCCAGGTTCCGAAGCTGTTGCCAAATGCGCCCATGCTGTCCCAGAGCCGAACGTGTTTTGCCTTGGTGGAGCATAGCCTGGGGCTCCGCATACGTGAAGGGGAGATCTATAGTTCCTCAACAGGCTCGGATACCGGTATTATGGGTAGCGGGGGATGCGGAGTCCGGGATGCGTGAGGAAAAAACCTAGTTAGTAAAAAGGTGTTTCAGCTTTCATGACTGCAAGCACCCCGCTTGGGTGGGTGTCGGACGTTTTTCTACTCGTTACTAATAATTTTGGTTGTTTTTTCAATTGACTTTTTCGAAATAAATTTTTAAATTTTGCCTAAAAGAAGCACAGCTTCAGAACCTGGTGATACCGGTTAATATTTTTGGAGCACTGTAATAGCAGTGTCAGGTTTTAACTTGTTGAGTTGCTAGTCTCGTGTCGCACAAAGTCCAGTGTCGTCGGCGGCGTTGACCGGGAGCGAAAAATCAGCGTGAGCTCAAAACTCCGTAGCGCCACCTTGCGGCGACCACTGAAACCCTAGGTATCGTAGGGCGCTTTCCCAACAGATGGCGTGCAAGCGGTAGCGGAAAGATTTCACGGGTCGGAAAATTTCCTTGCGATGCGAACGGGGCTCGGTAGCGCCATCGCGTTCTACGCTCAAAGCTGTAGCTTGGGCATCCCCGAGTTTTTTAGCTTAGACTTGTGTTTCACAGGCCTCTTCTAGCGTATGCAGAAGGGTGATTGAAAGGGGATCGTCTTTCGGGGTGGCGGCGCAGGTACCTTTCGGCACTGGGCGGCATTGTGGTGGTGGTGCCAAACTATCGGGTAGGGCCACTCGCTTTTATCGGATCTGACGGAAGCAGCGACGAAGAGCCCGGAAACCTCGCCCTCCTTGACCAGCGAATGGCCCTCGACTGGGTGCGCGCCTACATCGACGATTTCGAGGGCGACACCACTGCCATCGTCGCAGCCGGAGTCGGTGCCGGAGCCTCCTCGCTTGCCCTGCACCTGTTGAGCCCCGAAGGGCAGCACAGCCTCACGGATGTGAAGCGGTTCGTGCTGCACAGTGGGTCGCCGGTGGGGCCCTACGCCGATCAGAGGGCAGCCCAGCAGGTGATCCGATCACCCCTGCCGTTGACCTCCAAGGGCCCTCTGAAAATCAAATGTCTCAAAAATTGTCGCCGAATCTGCCTACTAGGAAATTTTGACACAATGTGTAGCATTCGTAGTTGAGTCATTTTAGCCGCACTTTTCTTTAAGACTGTTCTCCTTTTGGGTTGCAGCGCTCCATCTGAACGCGACCGGGAAGAGTTGAATGGATTTGTGCCGTTTGTGCAGGACGGACAATATTTTAGCGCCGCGCAAGCACACAATGCTAGAGTGCTTCTTTTTCTTGGTGTATAGTTTTTTGTTAGAACTGGAGCCGCTCGCGTCAGCATGACGCAGGCTTTTTTGTCGTTTGTTTTGGTTTTGATTTTATTTTGTTTTGCCTCTCCTTGAAGCCTTTTCATTCCGTGTTATTTATTTAGTTCTTTAAAAACCAATGTGTGTATTTTTAAATCAAAGAACGCTCCGATGTTCGCCTGTGTACTATGGTTTTTTTTTCCTTAAATCGGCCATAGGCTATTTGAGCGTTAAGGAATGCTTATTCGTGCGAACCGTGTAGCCAGTGGCTGTATGTTAGAAATGTTTGCCCTATATGTACTTTTTATTGAGGCTCGATGTTTTGGAACGCAGATTGGTTTAGCGCAGCAGGAAAATTAATTGCAGCATGAAAAGTGCTTATGAAAATGTCAAGCCTCAAGGCATCAGGTTACTAGCCAAATAATGAGGCTACGCATGAATAAAACAGAAACATGTGAACGTAAGAAATGCTCAAGAATGATTCTCTGTGCAGACAGCGTTTTTTTTTTTCTTTTGCATGGCCGCTGTAAATGAGCGCTGGTCACGCAATACACACTGTAGTAGCAATACGTGGCACGACAGTACAGGAGGAACTTGGCAGTCTTAGTTTGCAACAATCTCACAAATCGTCTTTACGAAGCTCACTCACTTGCGTTTAAAAGGCAGAAACAAATGTGAAGAGAAGTTAAACAGCTACTCCATTCTGTTTTGAACACGGTCCCATCAATCGATCTCATAGCCGCTTTAAGGAACCGTGACGGGAATAGCAGCGAGCATTGACATCGTTTAACTTGATTCTTCATTCGAGTTTGTTGCTCAGAAAGACCTGCAAGGTACTGAAGAATCCCATTTCGTTAACTTGAACACTCGCTTGCGTCGATGCGCACTGTCGCTCGTTGCACGGCCATGTCTTCTGTAAAGCGTGCTCTGCCTCTGTTCGACTCACTGTGAGGGGAAGACTACAGTCAGGGAGTCTGAAGAGCTTTGCCAAGGGAAACATCTCGGGTCAGCAGCCTGAAAAGGGAACAAATGGCGGGTAAAATGGGTGAAACTGATCAGGAGAGTAAATTTTGATCGAAGGAAATAAAATCACAGCCTTCTCATTAAAGCATGTGAAGCGTTAAGATGTTGGCTAGACCAGGATGTTTTTTTGTATGAAGGCTCAGTGGCCGTGACATTATCCACCAGCCGAACTCGTTTAAATGAACACTGAAACACAGGTTTAGTCTCACTGTGACTAAATGCCCCAATTCATAACTTATTTAGATTTTTGCCGACGACAGATGGTGCTCACCTTGTTTAGAAATGAATAAATTTGGCAATAGTTTGGCCAATTGAAATGCTTTTATTCCACAATATTTAGTGTCACAAACTGATCCAATAGAGTCCTGCCCAACTCAAGAATTCAGTACGTTACTTTAAAAAAGGAAGTAGATGTAGAAACATCCATGCAACTGACAAACGTTGGGACCAGTGAAGCTAACGGCTAACTTGGTCGCGCATTGGATTGCGTAATAATCTCGCGAATTTTACCGTTGGCTGTCGTACATATTGTTACGTGACGCTTCACACGCACCGGAAACGACAAAGAAATAGCAGCATTGCGGGACGCTTGTCGGTCCTTGGATTGAGGAAGAAGAGGAGAACGTTGATCTGCCGGCTTGCGGTATTATTGCTCGCTCCTGTAAATAGGGAAAATATCGTAAATACATCTTATTTTCATCCGGACGATAAATGCCGCAGCCCTAAAAATAGTGGGTAGTAATCTCATTATTTTCATAAGAATTCGGGCTATGCAAACATACCAAGGCATAAGATTTGACAGAAATCAAAACTGAGACAAAGCCTAACGCCTATGGTAGAAAGATGGCCTGTTTGGTAGTGTTATCTAGAGTTTGTTTCTTTGTAAAAATATCTGTGAAGCAAAAGGTTACCAGTAATATTTTTACGTTCACATGTCTTTATCTCATTTTTTTTCAGAAAAGATCGTAAACAATCGCCACCTAGCATGTCTTACCTTACAATTGGGAGTTAACAAGAATCAGGGAGATCTGGACGAGTTAAGACGAATCCATAATTTTAATTTTAACTGCGCAACGGGACGAGGACAAGAGAGGGGCAGTTCGGCAGTTAAAACTCAAATCGTAAGTTCACGAGTCTCAGGGTGAAAAAATGTATGGGGCACTGATACCGGTTTCCCCACTTTTTGCATTTTCTGTGCTATTCGAACGGCTGTCGTCAGGGTATGTTATTAATTCCGGCAGTGCAGCACGGTAATCTAGACCACCCCTTTCTGCGTCTTCATGGTCGTTGCTATGACCCCCACCACCAGGGAGTATTTTCCCCTGTGGAGGTAGAATTACAACCAGCCTGTATTCTCTGAGCCTGATTTAGTGCCACATGCGGTCACAAGTTAGGTGGCATTACCGCGAGCATAAGACACTTTTTTACCACTCCGCGGAAAAAGTCACTCCGCAGGCAGCGCAACGAGCGTTTAATCTGCATTCGTTTACTCCAAGCATATGGTAAAATCATTGTGCGTGGTTGCGGGCCTCCTGTTAGAGAACTCACCAGTAGGTTTACTTTACTTTTGCTGAGTGTAACTGATGCATTGTGTCTTTTTACTAATCATTGGTACGATTCGGTAGTATACCGGAATGTTACGGCGCCAACAGACGATGGATGGAGGAAGAAATCACGTGACTGGCACTGTCTTGTGCTTGCTTCCTCTGTTCGTTGTCTGTTTGGGCTGCAACACTTCAACATGAACACCCACTAACTCGTCCAACTATCGACTTCGATTTATGTATATATTCGAGACTTGGGTACCTTCAGCAAGGATTTGTTTTTATGACTACTCCAACAAACCACGTTACTACATAAAGAATGCCCTCTTGCGAAGTGCCTCGGACAGAAGTAATGCCCTCCAACGCGGCCTCACGTTCCTTCCTTTCTACAGGTTCACCAAAACCTAGTTACCGCGGCACGGGGCGTGGGCTGCAGTGGTGGCACGATGGCCGCGGTCATCCACTGCTTGCGCAAAGTCTCGCCTGACGTGCTCATGCGACTCGGGGAGGCACAGGGTGGCGCCTCGTTCGAGCCCACCTTTGAGAGCCAGTACATACCAGACAGGCCGACCGGCCTAATGCTCAAGATACCCCCCTCCAAAATACAGGCATGCCTCTCACGCGTTTTTCACTGTTGCAAGTAATTTTTACGGTGTTTCCGTGAAGATGTTTGTACGTGCGAACCGACTTTCGTTGTTCATTGACGATCGCTATGTCGCTCTTTTGTAGACTGACGCATTTACTTAACATCGACCTTTTAAGCGGAGACGTGCTGGTGGTTAATACGCCAAAAATAGGATTTATTTGAAGGTTAATATTCTTTAACACGCAGAAACCTTACACTGCAGCCTTCCATAAAGCCGCAATAACAAATACAAACCCTTAAAATATTATCGCCAAGAAAAAAAATTTATGCACCTGAACTACGTGGTGCACTGTAGTGGAAGGTTCTGTATTAATTTCGACACCAGCTGGGAATATTTAACGGGCACCGAGCAACGCAAAGAAGGGAAAATTTAGCATACGAGTATCTATACTGAGCAAATTATTACGAAAAGAGCCATGTCTAGGCCACTCATTTTTATTTCACCACGCTCATTCACTCTTATTAGGTAAAGCTTAAAGACTGGAAATGTTCTCGAGTGCAAATTTTTTTAGAAAAATAAGCTGTGTAATTATTTAAAATTATTTTTCATTAAGACTAGGCAACTATATATTCACCTAATTTTCATCTGCATCGCCGAATTTAAAAGTGACGTGAAGCGGTGTCGCAAACATGACATATTTTTAAAACTGAATAGCTTCAGTTAAATTTAAATCACAGGTTTTTGTATTGCAGTATGTGCAGTTCAACAAAACCTTATAAATATTGCTCCTCGCGCCCGTCGCCTTTCAGGTGCTTATGGGCAACGTCGCGAACGAGGGCTTGCAGGCGCTAGCCGCGTTCAAGAAGAACTTGCCCGAAGGTGTGGCCCCGGACAAAGCAGTACACCAGTTCCTGCCTCGGGAGCTCTCAAAATACGGAGTCCACAACGCTGCGGAGCTGATTCGCATGTACCTCAACGACGAGGCTGGTACGCTCCCCCTTACGCCACGCTTTTGCGTAAGAGACAGAAAAAAGATCCTTGCTTCTTTATTATCCCCTGAGAGATGTAATGGTTCAAGACAACAGGACCCTCTATTATACAATACAATATTATTTCAGGAAGCTCTTATCAATAATCAGGCAATGGGTTATTTTGTAGGATTGCTTAGAAAATGTTTGCAAAGAAGCCTTAATGGTAATACAATTACTCTTAAGGCTTTAAAGAGTTTGCAGAGAAAGCGTTCAGAGTATAACAATGAGAGCAGATATAACGCCGAACCACGAGCATAGCCTGTGGTGAGGAGAGCGTCGCGTTTTTTTCCTGTGCTGTTTTGTAAGCGTCTGGGACCCCCGTAGAGCCACAAAACGCGTTCGCGTCTTTCCTCCCCTACCAACGCTGCAGCCTGTTGCGCCTTCGGCAATAACGGGAACTCTTCTTAAGTGACAAATGCACGAATCTCGGCCTCCTCGGCTCACAATTATTGAGAACAACTCTCGCCATTATTGAACCCGGTTGCACAACATACAACGCGCACAGCATAGCTGCACGCGAGCACCAAATTAGGAGCTTAAGATGGCCCAAACCGATAAACAAGAAAAATGACGTGAAAAATAGGAAGCGTGAACTGAAACGCCCCAGATCAGCGATGAGACGTATGAATGCAGAACGCTAGGTAGTAGTGAGAAGTTTAGTACTTCTCTACAACGTTTTAGGCGAGCCTCGGCGCGGTTACCTTTTATCGCCCGTACCGGAATTTCAATCTCCTGTTAGACGGAAGGCACCTGTACAAAAACCCCTTATTTTTCGGTAGCCCATCCCGAATGAGCTTGTCCACAAAGTAAATAATGCAGTACAAAATAATCTAACAACAACACCAACAAAAAGCTGTGAGGATACTTATAGACGCTTACGAGTTTGGAATGCGAATAGATTTTTGTCAAATTGAGATTCGCTGAGTGCGTAACTTGGAGACGAGCTCAGCGTGCCGCGAGCTGAAATCAACCTGGTTTAACCTGGAGGCTAATGGTGTAAAATAAAATGAGCCAAAAAATAAGCAAAATAGCTACACAAAAAAGATAAACGAATAAACAAAGAATAATAACAAATTCGCTTTATTCGAAATTTCCCTTTTTTCGAGCTATTCCGCCAGCCCAAAACGGACGGTACAGAGAGCAAATAGTAATCGTAATTAATAAAGTACTGCTGCTTACAACGAAACCAGACTTCTGTCTCAACGACTTCATGATGACGAGGATTTGTTATATGTAACAATGACGGCAGAAATGACAGAAAGTACGAACACGTGAATTACGGGCGTACTTCAAGCGACGACCTTATTATTTTTTTTCGTTTTCAGAGTTGACATGGGATGACGTGCAGAGGGGCGTCTCCCATCTGCTTGGGGACCTGTTGTACGTGTGCCCAACATCTTACCTCATGCAGTACTTGAGCAGGGGCTTGAACAACAAGGTAATAACCGAGGTCTGAACCCTTATTGTTCCAATGCGCGAAAAAGAAATTCAGTAAAAATTTGATAATTGTGCGTGAAAACCTTTAAGTTACACCAGATATAAAAAACATTGTGGTATACGTGAGTATTCCGACACGTCCGTCCTGTTGGCTGCCTCTAATTAGTCCTAACTTTCATTAATTAGTTGTCCTTGCGCGCACCTACATTCACTGAGCTGCTTACACGCCATGAACGACAAATACTCCTAATTACGCACACTATCGAATAATGTTCAAAAGATCAAAGGGGATGTTTGTAGTACAAAGTAAAGTGAGAAACTCTCTCGAAGGCAGGAGAGAAACCCCGCCAAACTAGATGGCACGACTGATAAGATTGTGTCATACGAGCACAACGGTTACACAAACTTGCCTGCGTGAACTTATTGCTCCATGACGAAGTTATGGTCGTTTAGGAAGATATCTTCACCAATCATAGCCACGACGAGTTCCTGCAAAGCGTGCTTTTTGGGAAAGTACGGTCGTTTGGTGGCAAAGCGAACGTTTGCTCGATCTGTAAGCCTAACGAGTTAACAAAAAACTTAAACCCAATTCCACCTAGTGGGAAATCTGGTGACACAGTGAAGCTGTGGGTTGTCCTTACGAAGATTCCGTTTATCATCGGCTTTTTTCTTGTGCGTAATGTTGTAGTATTCCTAGCGGCTCATTGCTATATAATTTTTCGCGGATAGTTCCGGTAAAACAGGAGTTACAGTCGCTTTCTGTAATCATACTCCCTCCGTTGATGGTCATGCATTATTTTGTAACATTTACCCCTTCGCTGTGAACAAAGTAATTACGACAGGTAAATGAAACTAGGCGTAATAGTAAACTCATCTTAGCAGATAATTGCTATATAATTTTTGGGGGGATACTTATGATAACACAAGACTTAGGCCATGTTCTGTAATCATACTCCCTTCGCAGATGGCCATGCTTCGCTGCGCAACAGGCAATGTGGAAAAGCCAGAGTACGAAAACCAAGCTTACACCGAACTTTTTAAAGTCCGCTTTACCTTAAGAAACAAATGCATTGTTGAGAAGATATTTTTAGGGGCGATATACGCCGGCATAACGGCCATGGTCGGAGTAACGCTTAGGGACAGAAAACGAGCTGCCTGGATCGGGGAGCAAACTTCAGTAGATATCGTAGCTGAAAAAAAAAAGAAAAACAAATGGACTTGGACAGGACATGTAATGAGATGAAATAACAACTGGTGGACCCACAAGGCAACAGTGTGGATGCCGTGAGACGGGTCTAGAAGAAGAGGAAGGCCAATAACTCGATGGGGGGACGAAATAAGAAGATTCGAGAGCAGGAAGAAGTTTAATTTTTTCGTAAGAAGTTTAATTAGTAAGAAGTTCAATTCCTTCTTAGAAAGGGCAATGCCCGGTGAGCTGATACATGCCTCTCCCAACCTGTTAATCAGTTCTGCCTGTATAATCTCTCGTGCGATACACTCCGCGCATCTTTTAGCCACAACGGTTCTGTCGAAGAAGGGCGCACATTCGCACGTGGAGCAGTGCAGTGCTAGGAACCCATCGCGCACGTTTATTTTGAGTGTGTTATTGACCTTGCTTGCATGCTCCCTTAACCTGTCATTTAAACATCTTCGGTTTGACCAACGTAAAACTTGTTACGACGCAGTGGAATTTTGTACACAAGTTCTTTTACGCATTAATCATGGGACATCCTATGCTTCGTGCTGCTGCTTTTTTTCCCTAAGTCCTCTAAACTATTTAATCTTCACTGCTTCAGAAGATTGATTGGAGCAGAAAACACGTCTCTCACGTCTGAGCGCTGGGCCCCTTTCTTCAAGTTGCGGGATAGTTGGCGCATGTGGGGGATAACCGCAACCTTCTGCCTGCTCTTCATAGACTCTCCGCATGGCTGAGCCTTCGCACGCCGCCTTCCAAGCATCCCTTCTGCAACGGGGGCGAGCACAGACGCAGGGTAGCCAGCGCTCTGCAGGCATACCGTCTGGTCGTAGAAGCCGGTGGCAGTAAGGTGCGGACATGATTTTTCGAGGGAATTCTTGAAGCACAGAATGGATATACTACTTTTTACAATCTTCGAATTAGCGGAGTTGTACGGTAGAAGGGGCTTCTTTACGCGCAAAATTCAAAACCGAAAAAATCATGTCGAAAAATCATGTCCTCCCCTTGCTGCCGCTGGCTTCTACGGCCAGGTGTAACGCCTTCACAGCGCTGGCTACCTTGCAACTGTGCTGGGCGCCGTTGTAGAGGGGGTACCAGAGTCTATGAAGAGCAGGCACAAGGTTCCGGTTATCCCCCACATGCGCCAACTATCTCGCAACCTGAAAAAATGTTCCCAGCGCTTAGACGTGAGAGACGTGTTTTCTGCTCCAATCAATCTTCTGAAGCAGTGCGGATGGAGCGATACACAGGCCATTGGGAAAAGGAACTGCGGCACAGGATGGCCCATGCTGAATGCGTAGAAGGGCTTGTGTAAAAATTCCACTGCGTCGACAGAAGTTTTACGTTGGGCAAACAGGAAGATGTTTAAATGATAGGTTAACGGAGTATGCAAACAAGGTCAATAAAACACTCAAAGAAATGTGCGCGATGGGTCCCTAGCACTGCACCGCTCCACGTGCAGATGGGTGCTTTTCTTTGACAGAACAGTTGTGGTTAAAAGATGGTGAGACCGTATGGCACGGGAGATTATTGGGGCAGAACTAATTAACAGGTTGGGAGAGGCATGTGTCAGCTCACCCTCCATAGCCCTGTCCAAGAGGGAATTAAACTTCTCAGGCATGCGCCGCTGATGAACAAGCAGTATAGTGTAGCTACTTCGCATATATATGTGTATCTCTTTTCAATAAACTGTCGGTACCAACGCTTATGTCTGTCAAGTCACCTCCCTCTTTGTCCGTGTGCCAGTTGAGCTGTCTTCACTAGAGCAAGTTTAACCAACATGCCCAAATAGTCACTTTAGGGAAAACCTGCTCCAGAGAGAGAGTGACACGGTACGAGACCAGCAGAGGCTCTTCAAGGCCACCGCGCGTCTGGTCTTGAGAGAGAGAGAGAGAGAGCGAGAGCGAGAGCGAGAGCGAGAGAGAGAGAGAGAGAGAGAGAGAGAGAGAGAGAGAGAGAGAGAGAGAGAGAGAGAGAGAGAGAGAGAGAGAGAGAGAGAGAGAGAGCTTTATTGGGTTCGTCGGGCATTTCGACGTGGTGGGTGCTCCTACTCCAGGGCTTCCGTCGCCAAGGCGCCGGTGGCTGCTACGGCGACTGTCGTCCGGCACTGGTCATCGTAGTCGGCTTTTGACAGTGCCTTACTCCACTGCTCCTCCGTTAGAGGGCGTTAATAAATTTGGTCGCACCCTGTTGCCGTATGGATGAACACGTTCCCCCGCATCTCCAGACTACACAAACTTTACCTAGCACGATACCCGATGCTGTGTCCCAAGAGCAAACAACGCTAGAACAGCTCCGCTGGTATTACGACTCGAATGCACGAGCTCTAAAACGAGTTTTGTGCAGTTCGTGACAATAACATCGCTGTCGTAAATCTTTGCAAAGACCTCAGAGCACATAACAAACCTAACTATTAGATTATGAACCCTTACACTTCCCAATTTAGATCATATATATTTTCTGAGCATGCTTGGGGCCCCGTTCAGTAATTCATTATCTATTTTTATTATGACTGACTGGGCAATTCGCAAAAATACTGCTAGTGCAACCGGAGAATTTCTCACCTCTGCATGTAAATCTCAGCATGGCCAACTTACGGGCTCTGCTTTCTTTCAGAGCTACATATTTGTTAACCGCTCAGGCGAATGGAGCTGTCCTGCGCGCAGCTTTTGGAATCGCTGATGACTACTGCGCCGCAGGGCGAGGGACCAAAAGCGGGCGGAAGCGAAGCCCGGCGAGACGCGCGGAGAAACTGAATTAACTGACTTAACAGCACAAGTTGTCGCGGTGACCGATTTTTCACTTTCTTGTGTGCATTCCCAGGAAGTAATATTCGTTGTGTTCTATTTGCGAAGCATGGAGCTACATGGCGTGTCTCGGACAATGGGAATTGAGGTTTTGTTTCGCTGCTGTAGACGCCGGGGGGCAACTTTTAAAGCGTTACATTCTTTGCCGAGCACCTAACCCCTCCCTCCAGTCCCAACCGTGTACGCCCTGCACTTACACAAAATTCATTATTGACGAGTTAACACATTTGATCCTTATAATAACCTAAATCTGAAAAAAATATATCTGAAAAAGAAAACCAAAAGCTACAAAAAATAGAAAAACTGAAAAAAATTATGGCAATTATTATATGGACCTAAACCGAAGAGTGAACACAAAAAAAAAGAAAAAAAAAGCCCGAAAAAAAACGAGGAACGGCAATTAAAAAACCTCGTGAAAACCTCGTGAACTCCTGCATTTGCAAAAAAAAAGCATGATTGGCGGAGTTAACACATATTATTCTATAATAACCTAAATTGAGGTCATCTGTTGAGAGGAATTTTTAAATACAAATACAGAAATTTTGTTCTCTCAATGCGCCTCTTAATGCTTTTGCTTTTTTCTTCAGAAAAAAATGGGCTGCGACATTTTTGGCTTTATTAAGTGCAGCAGGTCACAACAAAGAGAACAAAAATCGGCGCAAAATTAGGTGAGCTAGGGCTTCCATAAACTGCGTGTTACAACAATCACTGGGGAAGTTTCTTCAAACAATTGTCTGTATCAACTTTTTTTTTCACAAATCAGTTAATAGTGGATATACGCTGCAGCCAAGAAATTTTTGTTGAAGTCCTCTGAACTGTTTGGAACTAAAACAAGCGCTGCCCAAGACTTGTTGACTTATAGCGTGCAGGGATGTTTAACTGTAGTACTTCAGCAAGCAGAGCTCAGGACTTAGTAAAACCCGATGTGTCTTAAATTTGTGTTTTAAACAAAGCTAATAAAAAAAGCCATTACATTTGCAGAAACTATGTCTGTTGAGACCATGAACCTCGTTATACTCTCAAGCACGGATACAGCTTTTTTTTCATAATGATTTACTGATGTCCATAACTTTCGTTCAAGCTTGAGGACTCGGTATCTTCTATTCTGTCAAGAAATATGGGTTATTAACACGTTAGCCTCCAATTGCTATGTTTAAGGCAGTAAATGTGTTTCAAACCTGCGTACAATGAATGCAAATAAGTATCGCACTAATGGTAACGGTGCTAATTGGTGTTGCATTTTTTAAAAGCATTTTAGCATGCATTTGTCACGACAAAACTCTTTCAGATTTTGAGATCATGGACGAGAACAGCAGTCTCAGCTCAGTGTAAGGAACGTGTTTGCTGCCTTTGTGAACCACAGTTCAACTTTCATGATGTTTCTGCCATAAAGCATGATTCAAAGCGCCGTTTCAATGACATACTACTTGACCCTTTGAAGAAAGCATTTTGTGTCTCGAGCACTGATAGCCCAATACGCATGTCTTAATATATGTATATATTTTTATAAAGTGTACGGCAGAAGAGAAATGAACGCACAATGTTCGGGCTCCAGAAAAGTTGGACAACTGCCTAAAATAAGAAGGCGTTTTTATTACTTAAAAAATTGTAGACAGCAACGTTCCCAGGATTCGAAGTCACCTTATTTTGCAATAAAGAGAAGGAAAAGATGTATTTAGATGCATCTACAGAAAATAAAGACGGACTCAGGATGCGTTAGGCCTGAAGAAGGTGATTCATTGACTGAAATTCGCGCTTTTATTGCCGAAGAAAAGAAATCCAGAACACTGAGCTGTGGTCGTAAGCTGGGGAAGTAGAGGTCATGAGAACTGGCGTGTGTTGAAGGGAATAGCATATCAAAAAGAAAAAAAAAAAACAGGGGCAGCAAGCTTCCGCTACCAGTGAGCGAGGACAGTTGAATTGTGAAACTAGGCGCCAGAAGAAAACGCCGGTCACTTCCCAGAATACTGAAACTCGGCGACCCCCCGTACAGCAAAGCGGGACGCAAAAACAAATGAAATGAAAAAAAAATGAAAATGATCGTACGCTGATAAGCGTACGATCTGCCGTGTTTCCTTTCGTTCGATTTAACTCATGCCTACTATTCTCCCTCGAAGCAGAGAGAGCCTTATACACAAAATAAATGAATAAATGAAAGTGTAAATCTTTGATGCCTTTTGATGCTATGGGGATAGCGCATGTTCGCAAAATCAAACCAAGGAATGTTTTCTGCTCTTGAACGTCTTTTCGACATAGTTTTGTTTTATTAGTCAATGTAGCAAATAGCCTTTGTAACGTGCTTTGATTTCCCTAGAGAATGCAATATGCAGAAAAAGTATCGACTGTGTTTTATGCTAGGCCATATTTTACAGCTGGCAGCTGTGACCTGCAGAATACGGCTTAGCAAAACGGGCCCTCCATGCAAGGCGAAACATGGGACACAATGTTCTCAAAATTATGTCTCTTTTCTAACCCTGTGTTTTTTTTACTACTTTAGGTTAGTGTATAGATTTCGCAATGTTTGAGACGAACATGTCTGGCATAAATCTTAAATATCCGTAGAGATTTTAAGGGTTTTTAGGGGCGAAGCCCCTCAGGGGCTCGGGCTGTCTGCGTCTCCTGTCGTCGCCATCTCGTGCAGTCGCGGTACTAAACCACCGGGACACTCGTTTTCCAACGCCTTGCGCTAGAACGTAACGCGTACTAAAAGAAAAATTTATAATGAATAAAACCGGTGCAAAATAAACTGACAGGATTTAAAAATTTGTGAAGCGTTCCCTGTCCGCTTCAGCAATCGTCAAGCAGAAGCAGAAGCTGTTTGTAGACGGGTTATAATTTGTGTTATACTCAAATACCCACAGTTGGCGACCCTAGGTCTAATTGGGTCGGGTGGTCGGTCGAAGCAAGAAAAGGCAAGAAAAGGCACCTGCTGCCGGGTCCTCGTTGTTCACCGAGGTCAAGCACCCAGGGCGAGGCGCGGGCATTGCATTGCGATCGCGTTGAGCCCCGCCACTACCACAAACTGGGGCAGATGGGGAATGCAAATTGCTTAAATCCGGTTCAACGCAAGAGAGGGCGCCACTGCCTCAGTAAGCAGGTGATTGCTTCTCCCACCGGCGCTTTTCCGGCGCCCAATCAGCGCGCGCGCCGCGTGGTAAGAGAGAGATTTACAATCCTTGAATGCTCTTTCACACTGCATGCTTCACCCTTCCTCCGGTTTCAGGTTAGTGGTGATGGCCCGGTATTTATAACTCATTTATTCTTATTCCTTCCCTACGCTTGGAGCTGCAGTGAATTTACTATTATGCCTGCCAGCATGTCATGAAGTTAGTGCCTAATCCAAATTACCTCTCTTGGCAGATGATAAAAACGGTAATTAAGTCTACTGTTATCATTTTGTAAAACACCAACTGAACTTCCCACAGGTGTACTCTTTTCGTATGAGCCAGCCGCTGTCGTACGGCGCGGCCGAAGCCATGACCAGGTACGAAGACGTGGACCTGCTATTCGGTCGGCCACTGCGACAGTCCGGGGCCACCGATGCAGACAAAAGCCTCAGCCGAGAGGTCATCCACGCTTGGAGTTACTTCATCAAGTACGGGTAAGTACCGCATCCAAATATGAGAGTGATTATTAAAGGTGTTAAGATTTTATGAGGCCATAAAGTCGGCCTCGCGTCGCATCAAATTTTAAAAGGCCCTGATACACGTCTGCAAAATGCGTTCATTGTGGGTTAGGGAGTTCCCTATTAGAAATTACGTCGCTTCCGTTAAGACATAATTTCCGGTAATGTTACTATTGGTTACGTCACTACCTTAGGCATCGGTGCAGCGCAGGAAATCTCTGTGGCTGTGGAACAGCCGAAAGGAGACTGAAACGAGCTGCGTGCACTCATGAACATCGCAAAACGGAAGCTGCAGCAATGCTTCTTTGACGCAGCAAAATGAAAACACATTTACAAAAACAAAAAGAAAATAAAAAACATGACGTAAAGGCTAAGCCTTATCATAGACAGTGATTATTAGAAAATGATGGTTAAACTGCGGGTTCATACGTATCGCCAGTTCCGCTTGCATAGGCGCAGTCTTACACGGCATGCCTTTCCGGCACTGTAAGTGATGCATGCACGAGGCGCCTGAGCTTGACCGAGCGGCGGAGTACGCTAGAGACTGGAGCGCAAATGGTCATGATAAGCGGGCATCTTCATCCCACCATAATTTCCCCATCGCTTAGACTTATTGAATTTTCTTCGTTCCAGCAAGCGCATTGGAGTTGAAGTCGGCATGAATTACTGAAGATGCCATAGACGCTTCGGGCGCATTGCAAACATGTGAAAAGATCCCTGGAATTTTTTTTATGATTGCTCTCTCAGATCTATGTTTATTATGATTGCTCTCTCCATTGGTACGGGTATGACAGTAACTATAAATGGAACAGTGGCTACGAACGTTAATTTTAGTGGCGGCAATTTTTTAACTCACTGTCGATTACTTTATTTTTAGGGGCAATTGGACGCCGCAAATGCAAATAAAATGTGCCATGTGAGCCTTAAAAATAGTTAGGGAGCTGTGCACGACACACAATATATTTTGGTACCTTCGCTATGATGGTTATAAAAGGGGCGCATTTTCGCTCTTGTTTTTGTCCGATACTACATTTAAGTATCTGGAACGGGGTTCATAAATGTTGCTAACAACAACAGTGGTGCATTACGCGTTGCTTATAAGACAACAGAACGATAATTAAATGCCTTGTGACTACCCAGGAGCCTCCCGTTGGTGAACACGAATTCGTCCGACGGCCCCGTCGAGTGGCCGGCGCGTGGAGACGGCCACGAGGCCACGACGGTCGACATCAGCTCCAGCGGGCTCAACCTGGTTGCCGACGAACACCACGCCCATTGCCTTCAAATGCAGGCCCTGGCTACGGACGACGTTGTGTAAAAACAGTCGCCACGTAGCTTCAGCCACTAACGACCTGGGTCGGCCTGCTTTCATCGTTAACCAGCGATAGGGACAAAAGCGCAACGCTAATTGTGTAGCAGGCGACGCATTGTGCGTGTTTTGCTTTCTTTTTGTTTGTAAAAGCACATATAGCAAACGTTTACTGTACGCGTATCTAGTTCGACGTCCTCGTTTTTAACTCCAACACCAGACACGGTCTTGGCGCCATCCAGCGGCCAATTGAGGCGTTAGAACTGGTTATTTTAATCGATAATGAAGGGTTTTGAACGTTTCTTTTGTAGCCATCGGTGCGCGCGTAATTTGAATTTTCGTCTTAGCTGCGATGTGGGAATTACAAAGTTCAAAGCACTTTTTGTACTCGTTAATACACCTATAGTTTCTTTATTACTGGTTCTAGTCTCCTACCGCTCCATTGACTTGGATGTCATAATGTATCTCAAACCCACCCAGCAGCGTTCAAACCCATTCGACACTGAGTTCATGCGAAAAAAAAAACAACCTGTGGCTTTATTTGTACCTGCTGATATAAATTACACACAATGAACGCTTATTGCAAGTGACCCCACAATTCAGAATTAAGTCTCCAACACCTCTGTGCTGTGGAACCCCACGCTGAGCCCCCTGTTGCGGATCGGACACCTCGTTGCGGGTGCGCCGCCAAGAAACGAAGCCGTGGGACCCCTAATGGAACGACCCTTTTAATGGCGATGACTTGGTTAAGTACAATGATAATGATAGTGGTGCCCTAGAGCCAGGAGCCTCATCTTCTTCCTCTACTATTTGCAACATACTCCCGGCCACAAAACAGATGTGAAAAACATTAAAATCTGGCACAGGGCTTCTGGCGAAAACATAGCACTGCAGTTCCTGGTGAAACGCCAACGTTCAGGCCAGTTAAATTTAGATAGCCCTTTTCTTCCTGCGTTGCTTCCGGTTACTTCGTTTCTTCTGGTGCATCCAGGTTGTAAGCCGCGTTGCTTCCGACGTGTGCAGATGATTATCATGACCACAGTGTCTGCTGTGGGGACGGCGCCTGTAGGCATTAAAGTATGTCCGTGAGCATGAATGAACTAGCTGTAGATCCAAAAGGAACTCTCGTCATCCGCCAAACCTCTACGGCATTTTCGTCAAAAGGGACAGCAGGTGTTTCCTTAAACCACAAAAATCTGAACAGGTCCCGGTCCTCTTTTCGGATCTCTACCTGCAGGAACGCCTTCTCGATGTCTGCTGTCATCGGTATTAAGTACCATCTGAAGCGAAGGAGAACTTGAAGTAGATCCGGGTTCAGGTTCGGGCCGGTTTCCAGACAGCCGTTCAACGATCTCTCTCCTTTGGCGTGGGAAGACGCATCGAAGACGCCTCATCTTCTTCCTCTACTATTTGCAACACCCCCCTTCAATCGCGGATAGAGTTCCTGTATACAGCTCCCCTAGGGGAGCAGAGTTGCGCGTCCATCCGCCATCTTGAGTTCCAGGTCGTGCGGGAAAGCCACCCGTCTCGCATGTAGGAGCTGCCGCCGGGCCGCCGCGCGAACTAAAACTGGCGCACGATAGTCGACTGCTTATCAGCTGACCCGCCGCCGCTGCCGCCGCTTCCGCAACCGCCGATGCTCAGTGGAGCAGAACTGACTGAATACGGGGTCTTGTGCGCAACGCTGAAAGCGGGCTTTCCTGTCGAACTGGAACCCGCGGCATGTGGCACTCAGTCGCGCAACTCTTGCGCTACGCGATATGCAGGAACTCTAATCGCGGAAGACCAAGCCCGCCATCTTGGGATCCCTCAAGTCCCAGAACCCCTTCCTGCAATATAATATTAATGGAAGCCTCCCCGATATCAGAGAGCAAATTTCAAGCAGGGAATCCAGCCTTGCGCCGTACCCACCCACGCGGTGAGCTCATACGACCACGTCAGTTGTTGATCTCGCGCAGCTCTTGTCAGCACGACAAGGTCACACAGAAGGAGTGATCCAGCAATGGCCGGTGCTTATCAGATTCCACACTTCCCGCCGTTGGGCCCTATCTGGATTTGCGATGGAAAGCCGACGCAGCAGCAGCCGAGCGATCAACATAATGCAGCGACGACGCCGACTCCCGAGATTGTTGCGACATGCGGAAACTGGGACATCCGGTGACCGAGACTCGGCGAGAAGCACAAGCTCCCTCGAAGCAGTAGCGGGGAACAATCAGGCTGCGCAGAAAGGAAGCACGAAGAACAAACATTAGACTTGGAAACAACAACAACGTGCAACAACAGGAAATGTATCGTCAGATGTTCATGTGGGCTTATTTTTCTTTTAGCGAGGAAAGCTTTCGGACATCGCACGCCATGTTGCAAGCGGCGACCCCCGGCTGGGAGAACACGGAACTGCACTCGGAAGTGCTCTCGTCGCCGAGATCGGATTAGCGACAGCCGGGTAAAGGCCGCAGCCCTAATCAAGCTGCCGCCACGCCTCACTAATCAGCTAGGAGAAGAGCGCGCGGAAGAACGCTGGACGTTCATGCGCGTTCGTCTTTAACAGGTTGTTTACCGTTGTTTTTTCCCCCAGAAATAAAAATGAAACTCAATCCTAGCAGGTGAGCTCAGGTTTAGGCGTAAATGCAATTTGTAGCGGTCAAGAGTGCGAAGATGGGCTAGTCGGTAAGGATCCATGATTAAAACAGAGCAAGGGACAGGACCAGAAAAGCTGATAAGGACGGACGCTGACTGACGACTGAATTTTGTTGAAAGAAACAGAGAAATAGGTATATAAGAAAAAGGAAGAATGGAGGACTCGTGTGTAAGCATGCCGTCAATCACGCTGCATGCTAAAGAGAAGTTATTTGGGCGGCGTGGCTGCGGTGGGTGGCACCGCTGTTTAGTAATCTCCATGTAACCTTTGTTTGCCTTTCTTGTTTTGCTAGTGCTCTTGCTTTTTCTTACATATTTCGCTGTTTCAATAAAATTTAGTCGTCAGTCAGCGCCCCCCCCCCCCCCCCCTTGTCAGCTTTTCTCGTCCGGTCTCTTGCGCTATTTGTAGTGGTGACAGGAAAACGCGGTTTCTGGAGTGCGTCTAAGGCTGTGTTCAGACTACCGACGCAAAAGCCACATCGTGATCTATGAACGTAAAAAAAAAAACAGCATGTCACGCAGTTCGGTTGGCTGAGATGTGAAATGACGTCATTGTTTAAAGTTATTACGACTGTTGCGGCAGCAGTCTGAACCCGGCCTAATGCTTGCGGCGTTCTTGATAGAGCTGAATGGCTTTGGTATTCATTATATTGTGCGTTACGCGCGTAGGTATTGATGTTTTCAAAGTTATGTGTGTCTCGACGACAAACGTAATTCAATAAATCTTCAGAGCGGGAAACGCGGTTCTGAGCATAATTTCATGTGTCAGTGAAGCTGCTCTGTAACATAGTGAAAGCAAATTGCCTTTCTTACTCACTGTCGCTTTTCAAAGCGACTTTAAAACAGGCACTAAAAAGTTTAAAAACGAATTGGTTTGTACCAGCAGATAACAATTCAAGGCTCACCAAAACTTTCTACATACATTTTCTTTACATTTAAAAGCCTCTTCCTTACTGTTTCCTTTTTCGTGTTTGTTTTCATCAAAGCGTTGCGAAACGCCGCTCCTATATCGTTCCACCCTCCAGGCTATGTGCTGTCGCAAATCACCCTGCGTGAAATGGTGTAAGGCGGACGACACCTGTATTAATGGTTCTGTCATTTCTGTCATTACGCAACTATTACTGCAGCGAGTGGTAAATTTCTATTAAGGGCACTGCCGATATAAACCATTTACGCTAAAGTCGCTCTTAAGTCGCCCTTTAAAAACTTGGTCTCTGCTAAAAGCGCTTGTTTCGGTTACTTGCGTTCTGGTTTTCTGTTTACTTTACCGAGATCTTTCAACGACATGCAAACGGGGTTCCCACGATTGCGCAGGAATTTACAACTCAACATTTGCCTGATAGCAGGGCAACTCGGAGATGGGTTTTTTTAAAAAACATAAGACGAATTCGACTTTCACGCGGGAAAAGCCCTGTCGCTGCGGGGAAAGGGGGGGGGGGAGTGTTTCTAAACGATATGGATTCCTTTAAAGTGTTTAAAGTTGCTGTAATCGAAGCTATTGCCAAACGATCAAAAGTCGACCCTAGGACTATATCGCCTGTTATGTGTATTTTGGCCCCGTCCACTGATCGACTTGTTTTCTATTTCCTTTTATTGGCTATTTGGTGAACGTAGCAATTTTACACTGACGAAGTACTGACTTATTCATGAACGTGGAATAGCCTATCTGCTCTCGTGTTTTCCCAAGCGTCTGTGCCTCTCTGATCTGATTCCATGTTTTTCTGTAATGCTTTGACGCCAATCTCGCCGTTGCCGCTCTAGTTGCTAGATTTTGCGAAAAAACAAAAAGGGTTTATAACACTGCTTTCTCCGACTGGGATAATGCAACAAGGCTTCATTGGTCACAAAAAAAGGATCGCTTAGGTAATTTTGTTTGCACGGTCTTCAGCACTTATATATGTGGCATGGGAACTTCAAAACAATACCTCGCTTTTGCAATTAACAGTTTCGAATGGGTTTTTTTAAATCACACAATAGAGATTGTACACAAGCACCAAGATTTAAAAAGCTAGATTAGACATTGAACAGTGTTCCAGCCAAACATATTACGGTTCCTCCTTATTTCATGATGGCCATGCTCAGTTAGAAGCTAAAAATGTTATGCTGGCCACTTGTTCTGCTTACGCAGACCGGTGCGTCTTATCTTTTGCGAACGAGAACGAGATGCGAACGAGAAACGCATTTCGTTGATTGGCTGCGCTCGGAAGCTGGTTCAAATTCGAAGATTGGGAGTGATTGCACTCAGTCGTTTCTAATGAACGCCACGGGCGCTGTACGCACCCAGAAAGGCAGGTGAAGGTGAAGTTCTTCATTCTAGCTCGAGCGGGACGCGCTAGAAGACGACCCACTATCTGCTTGAAGAAAATGGCGTTCAATGGAACCCTGTTACGTGTGGCCTACATAAAGGTAATTTTTTTTTTCAGAGAGGTTGCTCTTTACAAACATTTAGTTAACTCGAATCAGGTGAAAATTCGTCTGGCAGTGGCAATACGTATTATTTACGTTTAGTAGCTGTTCTTTTACAATTGGCTATCAATGATTAGCAATTCAATGGTCAATAGACATGAAAACCCAGCAGCAGGTGGCGACTCTTTTTTTTTTATTTTTTTACTATGGCTGTCAACATACATTCTGTTTGTACTGGTGGATTGTGGTTTAGGGCGACTATCTTAATGTGTGGCGGCAATGTGCAGCTTGGCCCTTGCCATCAAACAACCTAGCGCCAGTCTAGATTCTGTGTTTATCTGCCGTCGGCAGCAAAAGAGATAACATCATGCGACTTGCGGGGCTGCTGCAGTAACTAACGGCAGTGACGTCATACTGGTTTGCAGTGCAACATAAAGCGAAAGCTTGCTTAGTGGGGCCGATGGCGTCCTGTCAAAAAAAAATTAATGCGTTTCTCCATAGACCGGTTGGTGTACCGAAACGCGCAGATAATTTATTTCGACACACAGCACGTGCGTAAAACCTGGCTGCCATCGTGTCAAAGCAGTTACCCGAAAATCGCCAAAAAGAAACTGTTCTATACAAGGCAATACACGTATCGATTATGTACAAGGAGTACAGTAGTATACCTCACAAACCACAAATTGGTATAAATTTGGATCATTCATAGACGCGTTTACTTAGTGCGTGAAAAATCGTCACATGGGATCGTTCTTCGTTTGCGATTTGGGACTTTTGACGCTCGATTTGACGCACTTTCAGCGATGGTTGGACGCACTTTTAGAGAAGTTTTTGACGCACGTTTGACGCAGTTTTGGTGTGAGAAAAATTTTGCGCTTCTCTCAACTTTGTTTATGAATGGATGGTAAAGTTCTCATGCAATCTGAGCCTTGAGAGTTTCAACTTAGATCCATTTTGTAGTTACTATCTACGTTTTGCTTTTTTGCACTCAGGTTATGTAGGTTAAACATGTTAACAATGCGCTAAGTCTGGCCCTGCAGACTGACGAGCGTGTCTAGTCATTGCCGACGTCAGCGAATCGGCGGGGAAGAAGGCCTGACATAAACGCCGCTTTTAGAGTGCACTATTTAGTTAAAAACGCTTGTAAATGGGGCGGAAAGACTCACGACGTGTTCTACGCGTTCCATATTTTAATCAGAAGACGTGATAAGACGATGTTTACCACAGTCTTCAGGTCGCGCCTTTTACAGTGTTTCCTGGGCTTTTTCACATAATTGGGGTACCTCGTTTACCAGGAATTGAAGGAAGTTGTTGCCATCACTTCCTTCGGATTTTTTTCTTGAGACGCAGGACGTGCTTTCAGCTGACACGCACGTTGCTACTAAGCTGGAAACGTAAAATCTTTGGCTACAAAGTTTACCGCATTCTTTGTTTATGCTTTCAAAAGCCTGTGTGCATTTTTTTTTTTTCTTACGAGAAGTGCTTAAAGAGTGCCGGAAATCAGCCTTCGCTATTTGTCACAACTCCAAAGCCGGAGCCAGAAGAGAACGCTGCGTCACATGTCCTCGTGTTTTGATGATTTCACATTTCACCTAATAGCCATTGCCACCGAAAATGCCGCGTCAGTCTTTCTATCTAGGTGGCATTGGTTAAAGAATGTGCTCAAGTATCTCGACGACGTTTAATTTCTCCTCTTCCCGAAAACATAAAATCATTGCTTTTTTTACGGAATAGATACAAAGCCAGTCCACTTACACTCGGGAGGACCACGTTATTATGTATATTTTTTTATATTTAATCTCAAAATCTAGGCAGGCAGTTTCCCGTATTTTATGTTTTGGGGGAAAAAGCGAAAGTCGTCTTTTTTGCCTTTTCGGACATCCTTTGCTTTCTTCCCTTTTTTGTCCCATTACTGGTCCCTCTTGTTTATTTCAGGGTTCAGTTTTCCTGATGACCAAGATTTTATTACTATGATGAAATAAATTGTACTACTGAAGGACGGAATGTCGCTTGGCCGTCCTTTTCGCTGCATTTACTTGCGCCTACTTACGGCAAGGGCGCACTACATCAGCCGAGCCGTCATTTACCTACCCACATTGCTTGTAAAGCGCAAGACGGCATGCAACTGCCGCGTTCAACGAGTACCCACTGACGGCTGTGCAGTTTCCCCCCTACCTGGACGCTCCCCGACTGGACTCCGGAAACATCGTGCTCACTGGAATCGTCGGAAATCTTCTAATGCTCATCGTGGATGCCCTGAAGCTCAAGTATGCTTTCCGTTGTTTCCGCCTGAGGCTTTCCAACATCCGCATTTTCAGAGCACAAATTTTTAACACCGAAGCTGTTCGGCAAATCGCAATTTTTCGTGTCTGCGGAATTGCCGATCACGTGCACGTGAGCGCGCGTACGTCAGTGCGGGCCCAGCTACCATCGAGTGTCCGTGGTGCGGGCCTTGCGGCGACCGCCCGGCAATCAACAAAACCAAGAAAATGCCTAGCGCTCGAGTGTGCGTGCCTCGCGGCGGCCACCCAGCGTCCCCTGCGCACGTTTGTCAAGTCAAGCATACCCACCTAGAGAGATTGACCAAGATTAGCAAAAAAAGAGAAGAACTACAGCGTTCGCCGTAACCATGGCAACACTCGTTCGGAACGAGAAAGGCACGTCATAGCGTACGCCGCTCCAAGGTGATGTCCAATGATTATCACTTCTAAAAAAAAAAAAAAGAAAGAAGCTCACACTTATAGCAACCACGATGAAGTAATGTCGTTGCGGCGGTGGAGAAAGAAATCGGCTGCAATCGTGGACATAAACTGTCGTAATGGTCGTGAAGGTTGCGTACTGCTTCGCTAGCTTCACGTGTTATGAGTGAGTGTGAGCGCCCTTCATTTGTTTTAGGATTTGTGTAGACGTTGGTAAGCCCAAGTAAGCGGGTTCGAACATGGAAACGGGGGCAGGTTTTCTTTACTTCCTTGCCTTTCCTTTTTTTTGTTTTTGTTTTGCAGAGGCGAGAAACGAGAACACGCGTGTCTATAGATTTCGGCCCGTGTTAGAGGTCCCCATTTGATCTAAAGTTATTTGTAGACATCTTTTGCCGCCCGTCTCATAGCCCAGGTGCCGCTTCGGTGCGTAAGACACCTAAAATTTGATTTTTTTGGGTGAGTATGTTTCGTTTATAGCTCTCAAATTTTGTTACGGCCACTTTCGTTCTGATTTCAAGATGCAGCGGCAGGAATACAATGCAACGAAATGTATTGTTCGACAGCTGCACGTAAAAAAACCTGGCAAACACATCTCTTTCAAGAGCTTACCGGCATAGATAAACATGCCGACGCTTGCCCCGTTACGGGAACCTTCGTTTTACAATAAACCGCGGTGGTTTGAATTTGCGCAAATCTGCGGCCTTTGGCAGGCAGCGTCCTCTGTGTGAGCGCGGAGGCCACGATACCGCCCTTTAACTCCTTTGCGGGGGAGAGATGGCGCTGCTGCCCGAAGGCGCATTGGCCCTTCTTCGGGGAGTTGGAATGTTATATCGTCTACTTTTGAAGAAAGACAAGCGCTGCGCACACACAACTTCACGCGTTTACATTTATAACCAACTTGAAACATTGCTTGACGTCTGAATGCCTTTATTACAGCTTTTATCCGGAAGCGCACTCGTCCGAACTGGTGGAACTGCAGCGATCAAAGTATTTCACTGCAACCGTTGCATCATTCCATCTAAACCCCCCGTGCCAGCGAGAAAGCACAAACTGGTCTATGAAAAGTGCGCGATGTTCGAGCAAATGAGGAAATTTATTACTCCGGACAGTCTTTGTTCTAGATTGTACGGAAACGAGAATTGAAGACTTAGAAAGACTGAAAAAATCTCCTCCTTTAATCGCCGTCTACTACGCTCCAAACTAAAGTTGACATTTTCCTCGAAAGTGATTCTGCATCGCTTGGAACCCAGAAAGCATCTTTCGAACTAATGTTGCAACCCGACTGACGTTTCGCATATAATCTTCGTTTGTATTATGTCGTTTAATTTGCTGTCCGTGCTTGCTTGGGTTTCTCTTTTCTTATTGACTTCGGTGGGTGCTATGTGCTGCAGTAAACCATGTCCGCCACGTAACACAATATATTGAGGGACTTTTCGCCAACAAGGGGAGCCAACGAGCTGCCAGACACAGAAATGGATCCCTTGGAACATTTTAGGAAAGCTGGTAGAGCAGTAATATGTGTAACTTTACTCTGAGCTTGACAATCATACTCGTACAGCACACATTGACATGTGCCTTTTCTACGACAAAGCTATCTCTCTAATCTTTTCCACCGTAAAGCAAAACTGAATACATTTAATCGCCTGGTAGTTCCAGCGCCTATTTGTATTTACCGTCAATTTGATTATTAGGCAAGCGACGAAGACATGGAGGAAAGAATACGAAGACAATTCCAACTCGCTCATTCGCCTCCGTTGCCAACGGTGAGGGGACTAACGTAGTTGTTGCCAGATCTCAATATCGAGAAATTTAACATCGCGATGTCTGGCTTGTGTATCCGCAACATTTTCGCGCGTTTTCGTTTTCCTAGCTGGTTTTCCTAGCTGGTAAAAAAGCCTGCAATAAGAGAAGGAATAAAAATCCCGGGCCATCTCCACTAACGTGAAACGTGAGGAGGAGCTAAGCATGCACTGTATAAGTGTATTCTTGGCGCTTTGGCGTTTTTGCAAACAGAGATGAAACCATTAAAGGGGCGAAAGTATACAGCTTTGCTGTAAAAGTATCTTGTCTTTGAAGCACGAAGCTTTCTAGCGCAAGGCGTAAACGAGAGTCCTGGTGTTTTTTTGTTTTTTTTAGTACGCGTTACGAAGGGCTCCATCGCGAGGCGCAAACGAGTTTCCCGGTGTTGTTTTAGTACACATTACGTTCTAGCGCGAGGCGTAAACGCATTTCCCCGTGTTTTAGTACAGTGACTACATGAAACGACAATTAAGACGACGACAACAGGAGACGCCTACTTCCCCAGCCCCTAAAAACGTTGCAGGCACCACTACGCTGGGTGTCTACCATGTACGAGGCATAGAGGATGATTCAAGACGTCGCCAATGAGAACAGGCCAGATTTTATTACGATGCCAGCTAGCGAGATGGAAAGTCACTTGCGACCTGAACCACAGCCGACTACACACTGCACGACACTCTAAACTCGTTCTTGCATGAAGTGCTCTTGAAAGTAGGCATCGGGCCTGCAATTTACATGCTTGTTAGAGCAAATAACGTTTAACCGCATTTCAAATCTCGCCACATGTTCATGGGTGGTCGCTTGAAAGGCCCAGTTTTACCTGACACGTCGAATTATTCAAGTTCAGGTTTTATAAGCAGTCTAAGACGTAATGACAGACGTCAGCTCAACTGCGGAGCGTCGCTTCGGAATGGGATTGCTCCATAGAATGGGCGAAAATGTGCCTACTGCCTCTCCTACATGGGGTGCGAGCAGACAGTGCATGCGCATACGTTTTCTCCCAGCTTTGAAGAGGGAATGTGAGGAGAGCCTACACCTGGCGATCGTCCTAGAGGGCGTGCCGTTGTTTTGCTCCTTCCTTCGTTTGTTACGAGGTCAGATAGCAATGTAAACAGGCAAAGGCGGGTTCGCATCATGATGCTTCTTCCGACCGATAGGGTGACCTTCATGCCACCTCCCGATGGCCGCTACGGAGTGCCCCAGTCGGATGGCAACTGGTCGGGGCTAATGGGAATGTTGGTGCGCAACGTGAGTAAAATGCATCATTTTTTATGTTTAGGTATTATCCGAAGCACAATACGCATCGCGTATGTGTTTCTCTCACGAATAGTTGTTTTTCCGTAAATCTGCTTCGCTGGCGTAATGTGAGTAAGTGCAGCTGTAGTCAGACTCGGAAGTGTTTCTGTACAACTCAATGCTGTCGCTGACATCGGAGCACTTCTAAATCATAAGTATTTTCAACCTTCTTTCAACCTTGAATTGATAAGTGTATTGTTCTAAAAGAAGTGTGCAATAGTTTGAGAAAGGTACGTTGGTCCTCAGGGGTTGCCGAGAACTTCTGTGTGGTCGACTCTCGAATGGGTGCACTCGAAATTAATGGAAATCACGAAGAAGCCAGAATTTAGCCCAAAGCTCATGCTCTCAGCACAGGGACACGTAATAAGAAAAGAAATGGGGACCCTGTTTGCATTCATCAGAAGCACAGAGGGTCAGGACAGAGGTCCTAGAGCTTCAAGATGCTCTTGTAGACATTTGGCTGTTCAGCTTATAATCAGGGGCCAAATTGATAAAAAAAGCAGCACAATTTCGCTTTAATGGGCAGAAAGGGCGTGTCGTAGTGGACAGCAGCATATTAATTCAGGGAACATTTCCAAACGATTTGCTTTCTTTGCGTCCAGTCATCTCTCTTAAAAACTGCTTTCGAGACTGGGGATCAGGCTTGTGGCCGCACGCTGAACATAAGAATTCTTTTGCCGGATAGCCACCACTGCTATAGTGGCTGGTATGATTAAGCATGTATTTATCCCTAACGTTTAACGACGTTAATGACAGTTCTTCGATTTATTTGTTTGTGAGACCAGTTGCTCACCGTCAGCAAGCCGAGCAAGCAAAGCTTTCCTTTCGTTTTTTTTTTTGTCATCGGCAGACGACTCTTTGCTCGTGGGATGGATATAGGACCATTAAGCAGCTATCATCATTTGACGGTACAGCTCATTAGTGCCTTTATTGGTGTTCTTCAGTGATTGACCATGAGCGAGCATATTTTGTCGGCCTCCCAGTTAGGCACACGGAATAAAGACTGGCGAAATTGGAGGTGTACACGCTGACGTTGCAGGTGGTTGCTTTCCCTAGACGCTCCACGACAGTTGTCGCGAAGCGTATACGTGATGCGTGGCTTGAGCGTCTCAACTGTTGGTTCTTGTCAGGAGGCAGACATATCGCCTGGACCTTTCCTAATGACCACCGAGCGAGTGCGGGCAGCCAACCCTACTTTCCCCTGGGCCTACGAAGACATGGTGATCTTCGCCGGGAGGCCCTTGCGCTTCGCCAAGAACGTCTTCGGTTTCTTGAAGGCCTTTTCCGGTCCTGTCTGGGCGGCGACGGCCAGTACTCTCTTCGCCACCTGGCTTGCCTTTGTGGCTGTTCGGGCAAAGAACCCATCAGAAGGGGCTTGGACCACGCGTTTGTCCAGCTCTTTCGGGACTCTCGTCAGACCCCTCCTTTCCCAAGGTTTGTTGCTGTGCTTTAATTTTGCTACTCCGCTTTATAATTGCCCGTCAATGTGTACTCGGGATGGGCATATCAGCCAAGCGATGTCCGCTGAAACCCAAAAAAAGCCTCCCTCTCTGTAGTTTTCAGCGCTGCGCACTTTCGTCCCCGCAAATAAAGATAGCGCGATAGCACCATTGATTTACTCCCTGTTTCCGGCACAATTTATGTTTCAAATCTTACATGCGCAAAGCTAAATGGCAAACAAATGTCACCTTAATGCGGTTCCTTAGAAAAGAAATCAATGTTTTCTTTAAGGGTATTGAACGCTCTTTCCCGGCATTGGATGGCACGTGGTTTTCATTCTTCACATTAAAAGAATTAAGAGCTGGAGAATAATAATAGACTTCTTAACAAGTTCTGCTCGCTTTTTTTAATTTATGGCCTATTTTTGACACTTTTCCGGCTGTATTCTGCTTCACTATTTAAGTTTAGACCTTATTTCACTTTCAGTAACATTCACTTCAAAAAACAAATCTTGTGGTTCAACAGCCAAAAACAATTCTGAAGTGAATCTTTTCTGACAATCCCATACCATGAGGTAGAGGGTGCCAGGTTGGGAATAGAAGTAAAGGTAGCTTAGAAGAGGGTAGGGTATATGGCACATGTAGGAGAGTGCTGTGGGGATGGGAACTCGTCTGAAGCCGGTGAAAGTGGAATAAAACAAAATAATTTTCCTCCGTATAAACCCACACTTCATAGAGCAGCTGAAAAGTTCAATAAAGAAGTCGGTAACGTATGTCTGCTGTCATCTAAAAAAACTACACAACTCGTTAAAACTACGCAACATGTGTACACCCACGTACTATTCTGTTTGCGACGCTAACAGTTTTGAAGCCAGTATTTCACGCTTTTGTTTACAGCGATTGATATGCATGGGTTTTTAAAGAATACATTGACGTGAGGAATAGACCTCATCTCACCACTTTAGCTGCTGAATTCTATAATATGTAGTCATTCTATTTTAGTTTTCCTTTTGCCGACTTGAATCTTTTTTTTTTTCAAATAAAAAGTGCCTTCTAAAGCGCCCCTGCACTCGTACTACACTATTCACCTGAGTGACATCGGCTGTGGCGGCACCGTGATAGTATGTCCGTAAAGAAAAACTACGCCGATTGCGTATCCATCTAACCTCTATTATGTGGACATGAACAATGACGCAATATAAACCACAAACATGACGAGAACCTATAATCAATAGGGTCATAGCGTCAAGTCTAATTGCTAAACTGTATAACGTTGTCGCAGAAGCTACTAAGGAAGCCGCAATATTTGCCGGTCGTGCCCTCTTGTTCAGGGCTTCACAGATGAATTAAGGCTAGACGTCTGCTGAATCTATGGTGGAGTAAGAGATAACGCGCGTTGAACTACGCGAGTCAGCCCCAAATAAAAATATGAGCAGTCCGTTTCAGGGTCCCTTAAAAATTGCGCACCTACTATTGTCATACAAAAGGGCCTGTAGCGATCCCTTCATGTTCTTGCGACATACACCGACCGCATGCACGCAGGGGCCGAACACCTGCCGGATGCAACGCTTCCGAGGGCTCTGGTCACAGTGTGGTTCCTCGGCATCATCGTCCTCCGTACGTCGTTCCTCGGGGAAATGAAAGCGGCTCTCGTCGTGAGGGCGGACGTGACAAGCATACGTGGCATGGAGGATGTCGCCAAGGACGACAGAGTCACGCCTATCGTCCTGAGGAGCTCAGGCTTCTACACGGTCCTAAAGGTAGCCCACCGTCTTTTACAGAACCTTCCGTACGAATGACTTCATCGCGAACATACTGCATGACGCATGTTCGAGTAAGAAACGTGAGAGTGCGAAACGAAACAAAATGATTGAAGTGAACGTCCCGCATGAGGCAATATATTTCATATAGCATAGCTCCAGTCCCACCGTGGCCATTTCTACAACTGCGATCCACTTTTCTTGAAAGCTTCGCTGCCTTTAGCATTTTCCCACAGATGACGATTTCTCGGTTTGCTTTAGAAACACGGGGGGAGAAAATTGGCCGGCGAGCAGTGAAGCGACTCAAGAATTATTATGCGTTGCGAACTGTTGTATATACAGGGGCGCAAGTGGATTCCAGAAGATAGAACTCGCTGTCGTTGACTGATGTTACATGTTGCGCTGAATAGCGCTCAGTTTAGGCTGTGGCTGGTGGGATTTCGCTGCTCGTGTGCATGAGTAAGAAAATCAAAGCGCTTTCTTTTGCGTATGTGTGCTT
The DNA here is from genome assembly GCF_048455015.1 of Haemaphysalis longicornis. Taxonomy (NCBI): domain Eukaryota; kingdom Metazoa; phylum Arthropoda; class Arachnida; order Ixodida; family Ixodidae; genus Haemaphysalis; species Haemaphysalis longicornis. The sequence goes on along the minus strand of NW_027526295.1, from coordinate 258,201,620 downwards.
ATCTCGTGCTGCGCAATAGCTTAAACACTCTTGCCTTTGGATATTCTATCCGGCAGACAACGCAAACAGAGGCATTCAAGAGTGTCCTGGAAAAGGTTCGACGTCGAAACGGAGAAATGACCAAGGACGAAATGTTCAGCTTGGCAACACTGAGACGAGTCTTGAAGGTACAACATTTTGCCATTTCTAAGAAGCCGCTGGAATTTTTTTGTCACTTATTGCAGAAGAAGGAATCTTCTACCGCTCATATAAGTATATTAAAAGCATTGAACTAAAAATTAGAGCATGATAAACCTAGCGACAAAGAAGCAGCACGACGGGACGAGCGCTTGTCCCGTCGTATTCTTTTGTGTGGTATTTACAATAATACTATTTTTAGCACAAATATATACCAACTTGCAACAATGTGTCTTGAAGTTGTTCTTAAAGGGAAGTTTTCAGTACGCATGTTTTGTGTTCAAAGCGTAAATGGGTTGTTGCTGGTGCTAACGGGGTTTATGGTTAGTATTAAATTTAGGCTTCCTTATGTGCTACGGGGCGTATTGACCTTCAGCCCAGTAGGAACGTCACTGTTTGGCTTGCGTACACACCCGATTCCAAGCGCAATAGTTGTCCATTCTTCAGGCTAGTAAATATTTCAGCGTAAAATTGTACGGCAAATTTCCAGGCGGCTGTGTTGCATGCGTAAAAATCAGCACCTCGTGATTTGCCATCCATCATCCTGGAGAGTTTACTGACCGACTGACTGTACGCAACACGACTTCCCAAAAATATTTTATACATAAGGCAGGCGCCTGCGTTCACGGCACTGCGTGATTCTGCCTATTGCTGCTCGCATGATTTTGGACTCTCTCGGATGTTTGCTGCAACGGAGTTTAGCTTCATAGTTTCGTCATTGCTTAGCTCCCAGGAAATGCGAGGTAGAGAAACGGCGACCTTGACATCTGAGCTATACTAATCTGCATCATATACTTACACCGGCTAGCTTGAGCCGGCGCCCTTCGCAAAAAAACGTGCTCCAGCGGGCACTGATCGGACTGGATGCAGGGTGAGGCCGTGATGATCTTCGTCGAGAGTCCCGTAGCCGCCATGGTGGACAGCCGATGCGAGCGGCTGGGACCACTGGACGCCGAGTTCTACTACGCTCCGAGGCCCGTCACCCAGTTGCCCATGGCCATGTTCATGCGCAAGGCACTCGACCCTGCACTGCAGAACGCTGTCGGGGCAATGTGAGCAGCTCTGGCTAAGTATACGCGGGCTCAATTTCGCGACGTCTGCTGGAATGCGAAGTGATGCCGGTGCCGTCGGTCCGGCTCGCTGAAAAAAAAATGTTTAAGTGGCTATATAATTCACGGAAAGATATCAGCATATTTAGCAAAGCACTACCAGGTGCTGATGTGGGGACTTAACGGATGCCAGTTCGCCCAGTAACTATGACTTCGCCGGCGCGCCTTCTTGTGACTAAATACTGGCTGCTCTCCCTAAAAGCTGATGGGATAAGTTGTGGGCACCCTTCCACCCTTCCACCACGCTCCACCCTTCCTGTCACCAGTCGCCTTCAAAGCATAACTCGCTTGCTTACTTCTGCATGTTTATGTTACCAAGGTAGTGCAAACCTTAAATAAGACCCAGACTGGTCTCTACTGGTGCGAGAACCCCTAACAGCTGCAAGGCGCATGTAGTGGGCGTACACAAAAAGAAAGATGTGGTTGATCCCTCTTTCATATTAATCGGTAAAACGCGAAAGTGAACTGTGCCTTCACAGGATCAGTTGAATGTTTATTCTGCATCGAGATGAACTTGTACATCGCTATTTATACTTCGTCGGTATGACACCCTCAGACGCATCAACATTAGACAATAAATTGCACGCGCCGGAGCAATGCGTAAACCCGAATGAAACCACACACGCTCGCAAACAATGCGAACGAAACCGAGGAGTTTGCCTGCGAATAGTTTGGTGAACTCACGGTCCGCTGCAGTGAAAAACATTAGAAGTTGCTTAGCTCGGCTATGCCAGGATATACGTAGCGTGAACTAAAGTTCAGATGGTTATGCTTAGGTTCCCTGGTTGTCTAGCTAGGCTTAGCTGATTATCATGCTTACTGCTGCTAAAACGATTTCCAATTTAATCCAATCCGGTGCAGTCCAGTCCAGTCACTGCTTCCCACGCATGCGCAGCACGGCTCTCCAGGAGCCACGCGAAACGGCTATCAAGCCGCTCCGGCGCACCGTCAGACTTGGCTACTGCGCAATGGAGGCGCACAGCAGGGCACGCGCCGGCGCCAGTGCGTCTGCTGTGGCTATGACGTCACTCCTCTAGAATGCGCAGACCGGCGAATGTGTAGACCCAACTCTCTACTCACCCGTACACCAATTGGATTGGATTTCCGATCCAATCCAATACAATACAATTTAATCCAATCCAATTCTCCTTGCGATTGCGCAGCACGGCCCTTCAAGGTCCACGCGAAACTGCTCAACCTCGGCCAGTGTGGCTTACGCTAGAAAAACATGATTTGCGGGGCTGTATATTGGGTGTGCTTTGCGAGCGACGACTGGCGCGTCTCTTTGGCAAATGTGCGGCCCCGCGTTCCTGCTCCGTGGCGTGTACGGCACACGGTCGCGTCGCGACGAGCTCAGCTGGCGCCAACTGTCGGCGCTCATTAGCATCGTGATGCACTACTTTGCTTCACCTCTCTCAGACGGCAGCACCATCTTAATCTAAATGGAGAAGGTTATATGAAGGATATATGGCGCATTCATACAGCTATCTACGATTAATCTCGTAGCGCAGTCGATAAAGTGCTCGGCACCTACCGTTGCGGCGACGGCGTTCCCGGGTCGAATCCTGGCGCTGACGCGTCGAGCTTTATCTGGCGATGTCATTTCCGTGACGAATATGACGTCAGTAAGATCTTGGTGGACCCAGGCCTAAAACAATATCATGTTAAAAAGGTGCGTGCCAATCCGCCCTTTGGAAGTAATTGGGAAGCGAAGATTTATACACCACCTACCACGGGTGGCTACGGCCCGCTTGCGTTAATCACACCTTACACTGTACCTGTAGCCATCCTGTAGCACGTTCTTTATTATTTCATTTCCGCACGGCGTCCAGAACGGCCTTATGATTGGTGTGGTACACACTCAGACTTTGCGTTTCCGCCGCAGTTATACTCTTCGTGAACGTTAAGCCAATGCATGTTCCACGGATGGTAGTCGGTTGTTCGGTATCGGTGTTACACACGAGTCCAAACTCTTTGAGGATAAAATGAACAAACCACTGGTTTTGAGGTTTCGCAATGTTGACGTTAAAGTCACCGACGACGATCATGGGCGTAGCGTGGTCATCGGTAGTGAAGGCACAATGCGTTCGCATGAGTCGTTTGATATCGGTCTCGGGTGTGTTTGCCGCGACGTAGACAGTGTACATGGCGATGCCATCTCTCGTAGTCACGGGGCACACGTCGCCTCGGCCGATGTCTTGGTCCAGCGTTTCGAGCGTGCGCGTCTGGACGTCGTTGCTAATTTCATCCCTCACGTATATTGCAACGCCCAACGCCCGACTGGCAGCCGCTTTGTTACTAACTCCTATTGCATGCGCAAGGCGCGCACACGGCCGCTACACGTGCCGTGGGAGGAGCGCACAGTGGCATGAGAGGTCGTGTGAAGGAGTTGCGCAAGGCGTGCATGGCCTTGCGGCGCGAAAGGTCGCGTGGCGCTATCACGTGGCAGTCAACGAGAATGCAAGGGGGAAACCTGCAGCTGTGCTCGGTGAGTACACCGTCTGTCTCCCCGTCTATTCGCGCGCTCGTCACTCAATTGGTAAGACAAGGGGCTCTCGCTCCGTGCCTCTATTCGTTCCAGGTTCGATTCCTGGCTGTGCGAGTAATCCTGTGACTCTACGTATCAAAGACACGCAGAGTCACCACTCATCACTTAGTACTGTAGACTGAAAAAAATCTCAGAAGCAGACGAGACAACCACCTTCTTAATTTCTAGTCGCCCCTAAGAAAGATTAATGTCCTCCAATGTAGCATGTAGTACTCCTAGCTTTTTTCTTTCGCTGTTACTCTCTCTCTCTCTCTCCCCGAAGCCGTTAAAATGGCCGAATAGAGGTCGGAAATAATTTGTGGAATGAGTTGGGACGTGAATTGTTTTAAATACATCGCGGCCTGTCAGGGATCAAACAACGAGCTAACAATGTTTAATTAGTATAGTAAAATATGATGCGGACAAAAAAGAAATTTAATATGAAGGTAGGAATTTTGAAATATGGCACCGTTGCGTCAAAGCCGCAACCACGACAGTGTCTTTGTCACCTGGCTGTCTTTCCGCAGTAGTGAGCATTAAGCTTCACGTCATCTGGACATCTCTCCTTTCCTGTTACAGTAAGACAGACCTTTTGCCGTTTTCATGATATGTAAAACAAATCCGTTTAATGCGCAGGACGCGTTCCTGCAAGAAAATGCAGTTGATTTTTTTTTCTTCTCTTACTAACATAATGGCCACGCAATGGGCCGCCTAAAATGTTTTTGAAATGTGCTTTAATCCAAGAAGCATTTCGCTTGCTTCAACACGAAAAAAAAATTCCCCGCATTTCCCCGAGGGGAAGAATGTGAAAGTGCGAATGCACGAGCTGAATTTGCGCGGTTCGGTAATGTTCGCGAAAGAGAGATCACACACACACACACAACTACAAAGAAAGAAAGATGCATTTATTCACAGACACCTATTTGTGTTGTCGTTGTACTTGATTGCTAGAGCGGATCTCATCTTTGAAATTTCGTGTCAGTACTCCTTTAAGCGGGTGCATTAGCCCTTCTCACGCCCGATTCCTGGCCAATCCCCCACGTGGGTATGTGCCATGTCAGCGGCCAGGCAGCGCGCGCCCATCTCCCCCCGTTGCCAAGGAAGACGAGGAGCGCGCGCACCCGCAGCTGTTGCTATGCGGACGGCCGCGGACGCTTCAGGCTCGCTTAAGAAGTGCATTCGCACTTAAAAAACCCTAATCGACTTCTGAGTATTCAGGACACCTTGCCTCGTTAAATGCAAAAACATGTCCTTCAGTCAACAATGTGCGCATTTTTCGCTCTCTTTCCATACCCTATAATCTTTAGTCTACGCGTTTTTTTTTTTTCATGCTGCTATAGTATGTGTGATAAAGTGAGTTGCTCCTCCAGTGACCTTTCCGCTCTTTTATTCATGACGGTATATACCCATACCGATTACGGGTTAGGTATCGAGCAGGACAGAATGAAAGGATATATGGCTTACTTATACGCTCTTTGCGTGCGCAGGATCGAGGTGATGATAGAGCGGGGCTTCCTGGCCAAGTTCTACCGGGACAGCCGCCTCGAGCGACCCCCGTGCCGGCAGCAGACGGCAATGGGTCAGAAACGGGCGAATGCGTCTTCCCAGATGGACTCTCTGCAGGGAGTCTTCCTGGCGTGGTTGGCCGGACTTCTCTGCGCCACGGCCGCCCTCATTTTCGAAGGCGCCTGGCAACAACACTTTGAACGAACGAATGCGCGCCACTGAGACCGGGCTTTTTGTTGTAATCGGCGCACCACGTTCTGCAAATGTTCAATGCGAAGAATTCGAAAAGAATGAAGATCTCGACACCCTAACAGACGCGGCTGTTTGTTTATGTAGCGCTTTATTATTTGTCATTCTGTTCGTCTCAAATCACCAAGTAGGAGTCCCCAAGTTCAAGTTATTGTTGTCGCCCAGAAGACGTCTTGCCTGGCGAAGACAGTTACTTTGTCTGCCGACAATTCACCTATATTGCGTTTAGGGGATCTGTTAAGGAAAGTTTACTTAAGACTTAAAAACTGTCACGCAGGAGCCCTGGACTGAGGGTTTCTTCCGCTTTCGAGCGCGAACCCTCTCTCACTTGAAATGAATGAAGTTTCACCACCACCACCACGCAAAATAAGTGTACAGTCATGGACAATTCAAATACGAACCGCGAAGCGCATGGCTGAAGATACCGGTGCCGTCACCTGGCAGCGGCCGTGGAAAACGCACGGACATGCGCAGTTGAGATGTCGGGTGCGAGATTGCGTGTCCCACTGCGATATGTCATCCTCTCCCCGCTCGCATGCTTGCCTTGTCGCCATGCCGCAAGAGCGCTGCAAGCAGTGAAAGTACCAGCGCTGCTGCAGCTGAAGGTGTTGGTCGCGTTGAGAGCAATGGGCGCGTATTCGCTGGCAGCTGCGGCCAGAGCTTGCGTGGGAAACGCGTGCACGCTCTCGTAAGGCATGCTGTTGAGATCATTATGCTTTCTTGAAGAAAACAATCGCACATATATGGAGCCAAAATAAATGTATGCCGCCTAACTACTGACGGCGCTGCATTGTTCTGCGTTCGTGGTGCAGTGGCTCGGGAATCGAACGATGAACTGGCCGATAAGATTGCGCCTTTGTTTAACGGAGTCATGGCTGAGTCATTTCGCAGAGTTGGTGCTAGTAGCAAACAATAGATATACCACCACAATTCATCTTCAGTGATATAAATTAACTGCAAGCATTGTGTGATCTGGTTAAATTACTGGCAGATTTCTAATATTAACAAAAATTAGGAAGATAGGCAAGTCCAACCATTTTATAGGCCAGTTGCCCTTGCGCAACAATTTTGGCACCCTGCTTTTCTCGTTTATTATTTTTTTTTTTTCAGCCACGTCAGTGCTTGTAGAAATCTGCGGAGCGGGCAGCACTGAGCTTGGTTTGGGAGTGACCCAGGTGTCCATCGTTATTGGCTTACGTTACTGAACCCCGCATGCAAAGCTATGTCGGCAATGTGACGCCGGCACACACCGCGAGCAGGCGCTCGTGTAAGCTGAGCACACAGTGGCCGCAGATACGCAGATACTATCTTGCAGCGCACCGCTAACAATTCTTTCAGCGCTCTTGCGACATAGCGAGAAGGCAAGGGTGCGAGTGAGGAGAGGATGGCATATCGCAGTGGGACACGCAGCCTCGCTCCCGACATCTCAACTGCGCATTTCCGTGCGTTTTTCATGGCCGCTGCCCGGTGACGGCACCGGTATCTTCGGCCATGCGCTCCGCGGTTAGTATTTGAATTGTCCATGACTGTACAGCCGGTAAAAGGCTTGTCTATAACACAGAGTTCGTACTCTCAGCCCTATTTTGCCCCGACGGAGCGGGGATTTGAATAAAACTACTGCGGAATTCTGAAGTCTGAGCCTTTCGCTTTTGCCTCCGACATGTTTGGAACGAGTATGTTTCGGCAGTTTTCGGATGTAGCTGGTTGAAGTTGAAATCGCTGTTATAGACAAGCGTTTTACCGGCTGTACGTCTGAAATTCGCAAGAGTTGTCATAAGAGACAACGAGCGCCTTATTCAAGTATAGTTGGGCTACGTATGTACTGTTTTTTTTTTTTGAAAGCACATTATTTGCTATTTAAACGCGTATAGCCACTTTCAATTGCGTCCATTCACTGTCGTTGCGCGGCCTGTTGTGGCACCGTTGTTGTAACCTTTTGCCAGTATATACATTGCGGTTCTAGACTCGTCTAGTTGTATCGTTGTTAGTATTGCTCATTTGGAAGCCCGAATGTATTTTATAACGTTCGTTCTTGTAACGCAATGTTGTTTGTTCCCGCACATGAATAAAATCACGGTTGTCTGTTGTAGGAATAGTGGAATATTACCGATATTTAAAAAAAAACAGTTTAATTTAACAGCAGAGCTGTTGAAGCTTGAGCTTTGTCCGTTGGAGTTAGCCAGAAAAATACCAAGACAAACACACTCCCCCAGCGCGAGGCGCCCGGCCCGACGTTCGCGAAGTCTGCACATCCGATAGTGACTTACCAGGAGATAACCCAATACTATAGGCTAGAACATTGGCGATAAACCACATTCCCCTTCCCTCCCCCCCCCCCCCCCTTCGCATAAACAGCTCACAAAAGAGCAGGTAAGAATCATCCGCCCGACAAAGGCCCACCTAATCGCCTCTAACCTATACTCCCCGCTGTATCTTTTGCAAGGAGACGGGTATACCCTACCACGTTACATGGACGTGCGCAGGGAGCCCCAAACTGAAGCCAATACGTAGCCCTTCCTGTGAGCTGTGGGAGAGAGTGCTGTCGAACTCCCACCTCGAAGACCAGCTTCGGCTGGGGAAGATAGGCGTCGCAGCGGGCAAGTCTCAAGGAGTCCTGGACACATGACCCCACCCCTCTGTGTTGATTGTAATAAACGTCTATTTCCCCCTCTCTCCCTGTCTCTCTCTCCTGCCGCAAACGCAAGCAGGTGAATGACGACGACGACGACGACGACGGCGGTGGTGGTGGTTTCGGGGATGACGTCTGAGCTGCCTTCTCTAGATGCCTGCACCAACAAGTTCTTCAAAGATACATTACGCTGCACATTTTATGTTTCTCAAAACTGGTCACAATGGAAATAAAGCAGATAGCAATGCAATGCAATAATCCGTGTATACTTAGCATTGCCGCGGCTGTGCGCCGTAAGCAAGTTAGCTAACTTACAGATTTCGCACCAGAGAAGGTGTATTAATTTTATTACTGGCAAATAATTACATATTGTTTAAAATTAGAAACATTTATATAACCTATATTTTGTAACATTGCCTGCTGATGTTTTTTGCTGCTACGCGCATGAATTCGGTCATGGGTCCCGCAGTAATCGTTAATAGCCTAATAATAAACATTCAGCATTTGACCAATAGTCGCTAACAAATCGCACACTTGGTCGTTAATTTATCATCACACAGTGCTACCTCTGACCTCCCCCATACATTACGGGCGATTATGTTTCTTTTTGATGAATGTGATGCCCTAGAATGGTAGCACGGGAATTAAACAACACTCAGAGAAATTATCGAGCCTCGTTTAGTGATAAAACGGTTGAGATCCTCTAGAAACAATCGAGACATACCCAAAATGATACTTATCTGAGAGGCAATTAAGATCTAGCATCCCGAACATATTGTCCCAGCTCTGAGTGGTTGTTTGCATAAAATGCACATCTCGAAAACTTCGAAACAGCCTGCCCTGTCGGTCGAACTCTTTATCTTTCCTCTCGATGGGGTTGTACTTCCTTTCATACAAGTCTGCTTCTGTGTTCCTCGGGCCGGAACACAAAGGCAAGATTGAGCAGGAAAGAGAAGGACAGAAATCCCAGCAGTGCTTCGTCTTCATCATGGTACATTTTTGTAAGGGCTGGGCCCATTACAGTGTCAACTAAGGTCGGCACTTGTACTGTCCACGCCATTTCCAAATTACTTGTCCGATGAGTAAACACGCCATTTTTTCCCTTGCATGTGCGATACATTTTTTACATGGCCGAGTATACTGAATGGAAGAAAGGAAATAATGTATGCTTTGTATCATTTTTCTCTGAACTGTGTAAATACAGCTATCCCCTTCAGAACTTTCAGAGGTGGCGTTGAGAAGGTAGCCGGACTCTCCGGAGAGCTCAGAGGAGGTCTGCTAGCAATACTGCACGGGTGATAAAAATGGCATTCAATCAAACGGTGCTGCGTGTTGCCTACTTAAAGGTGAGCCTGTGTACGTCCTCGCGAGTTTAGGCTTGTCCTCCGTCATCCTCCTTGTTCTACAGCTAATTTCTTCTGTACAGCGAGCTTGTGACGGCATATAAGAGGTTTTGCGGATGAGTGTGAGATCAAGCATCAAGTTCTGACCATTAATGTCGTAATTTTGAAGGGCCGACAGAAAATTCACATCATATAATAGCATGAGCAAAATATCGAATGAAGGGATGAATGCACTAATGAAAAAAATGAGTTAATTGGTTTATGACTGACTGACTGAGGGAATGAATGAATTCAACAGGGATGGCCAGCCTTCCTGCATAGCAGGCAGTCGCTTTTGTCAGGCCACTAAAGTTAGGCTGTCGCAGACAGCTGCAAGAAGGATATATTGCTAAGTGAAAGAAGGGTCAGAATAAAAGACACAGGGCATTGCATTTCGGGAGATAGAAGGCCGCAACCTAGCACAAAGACCTCAGTTTATGAAGATATTCATCTGCCCAGCCGTGCACGGCTACGGGACGACAGCAGAATGTTCAAACAATACCGCTTATTTTTATCCTACGATGCATCATCATGCACATAGACGATTACGTATTTCGCCCTCTTCCTAAACAAGGCAAACTGAGGCGAGAAATCCAGCTCTCCACGTAGACGCAAAACGCCTCAGCCACTACGCCGACTTCTCAGGTGACGACAAAAATATTCATTGATACACGCGCTATGGAATGGAAGTTAAATTGAATTGATTGAATGTGGGGTTTAACGCGCCGACGCAACGCAGGCGATGAGGCGCGCCGTAGTGGAGGGCTCCGGATTAATTTTGACCACCTGGGGATCTTTATCGTGCGCCGAAATCTCGTACACACGGGCGTTTTTGCTTTTCGCCTCCATCAGAAAAGCGGCCGCCGCGGCCGGGAATCGAACCCGCGACCTCGTGCTCAGCAGCGCAACGCCTTAGCCACTGAGCCACCGCGGCGGGTAATGGAAGTTAAATAGCGCCTTTCATTTATTGTAAACATTTTTATCCCGTGTAATATGACATCTGTAGAGTTACGACGCACGCTTTGCGGGGTTAAAAAAATAGTCACCTGCAACACCTTTTGGCAAAGGGCATTCACCGAATAAAGAATTAAGTTCAAGTCTCCAACCAGCTGACTAGGGAGAGCGGCTATTCCGGGTAACTTATTCCTAACCGCGTCCAGTATTTCTTAAACACAGTGATCGACCTAACTAGCCTAAGTCGGTGTCGATTACATCACGTGAAGTACACAGTGCTCCGGATAAGATGCACGCTGAGCGTCTGCGCCGAAATTGAATAACTCATCCTTAAACCATTTTATCTCTGCTCCGCGCTTTACCATTCCAACCATGAACCCACCCACTGAATGTCAACCTAATGAAACACGGAGAGACCAAAAGAATAATGTGTGAGTGCCGATATCAAAGTGGACGCGTTTAAATCTCCTGTAAAAACGAGCCACCGTCGAAGTGTGCGCATCGAGTGCAACCTGGACGTGAATGAGTGTAGTGCAACGCTCCGCTGTCGAGCGGCCGGAGTAGCCACCGGGAATTAAGGTGAGCTCAAATTGCACATCAAAAAGCTTGTGAACATCTATGCAGATCCTTCCGTATGTGCTGACGGCGAGGGATGACTCTGGCCATGTCGTGCTTACTGGGATTGTCGGGAATCTTATGATGCTCGTCATCGAGGCGCTGAAGCTAAGGTTTGTTGAAATGTATTTTCCGAGTAGTCTTTCTGATCACACGTCTGTGTGTCTTTGAACAATTACATTTTTGGTCAATAAGCATACAAATTTACTTGACATTTGGGAAATTACGTGAACCAAAAAAGTTCCTACAGCTCTGGCGCAATGGTTTAAATGCACAGGAAACCTTTCACTGAATAGAAGAGGCTAGAATGGTACCACGGGATGAAATACTTCCCAAAATGTGAGGGCAAGGGAAGGGGCCTGCTCAAATGGGCAAGGAGATATATGCATAACAAATGAATACAAGTGTGGGGAAGGGCGGTAGTGAAAGTTGATAAGTATTTAACGAGCAATAAATTAAATAATTTAAAGTGGTTGCACAAACATTTATTAGCATCGAAGCTGCTTAGCAAATAGTAAGAGTTTGGTGTCCGCAGTTTTCCTCGCGGCGACCACCCCGCCGGTAAAAAAAAATACCGAGAAAATTCCGAGAGCTCGTGTGTGCGTGCCTGGCAGCGACCGCCCAGCAGCATCCCCGGCGCATGCTTGCGAGTGTACCAACTTAAGAAAACTGCCCCCCCCCCCCCCCCCAAAAAAAAAAAAGAAAAAAAGAAAAACTCCAGCGTTCGCCGTACTCGTGGCAACACTTGCTCGGAACAAGAAAGACGCGTCATAGCATACGCCCTTCTCCAAGGTGACGTTCAATGATTATCACATCAGAAAAAAATGAAGGAAGCCCACACTTCTAGCCGCAATGATGAAGTAAAGGTCGTTGCGGCAGCGAAGAAGAAGCAAATCGGCTGCAATCGGGGATTTAAACCGTCGTGATGGTTGCGAATGTTGCGTAAAGCTTCGATACCTTCTAGTCGCACGCGTTAGTGCGAACTTCCTTCATTTTTTTCTATTCTTCGTGGTCACAATTTCTTTTTTTTTTTATTCTGGAGGGGCCCCTCTGGCTTTTTCCCGCTTGTTTTGTCGATACGCCTCTTTCTTGCGCTCAACGTAAATAAAACTCAGCGGAAAAACAGTTTCCCACTGTAACCGTAGAATAGCCCTCATTTCGTCCCGATACTGAAGAAATCTTGCGTCTGGTGAAGTTTGTTTCCTACGTCTACAGTAACATGTCATGCTGCGAAGTGCCAAGAAAGACAGCACCGGTGGGTATTAGGAGTAATGTTGAACCTGTGGTGGAGCAATTTCGTGTCGTTGGCGTGTCGAACAGAATGATGGTCGACATTCCCCCGAACGACTTGTCGAGTGCATGAGATGCTGGAATGAACCGCTTCACCGAGCCGTACAGTCGTCAAGAAAGCCAGCACGCAAGCAAGAAACCAGCGTTTTTGGTATCATGCGTGAAGGTCCTGTTCAATCCATCAATGTTGCGAGTGGGCAAACAATCCATACACTGGCATGGCGCAGACGCGTAATGTTTTCCTCAACTTTATGTCAACTAATTTGGCGGCGCATTTTTGGCCAGTCCTTCGCACGAGTACCAGCAGGGGATACTTTCTTTTAGGTAGGGGAATCAGATGAGCCCTCAAACTTCCCTAGCCACGAACTATGTTTTAGACATTTCTGGAGGTTCTGGTTAAAGCATATCCGAGGAGCCACGATTATTTTTCCCTCATCTTCAGAATTTAATATTTTCTATTTTATAACAAGCAAATCATTTTCTACAGAGTTGCCTCGATTGCCGCTTCGAAACATGTGGGGCCTAGCTTCAATACCCACCCTGACTAGTGAATTTTACTTTTCAGGGTTTTTCGAGAAGTGTTCATGCACTCATGCACACGCACAAAGAAATTTTAAGCCGGGGTGTAATCGTCGCCAGTGTTAAGAGTGCCCCGCTCTATGATAAAACGTGGCCATCGCGACTGTGACTACTTAACACTCAGCTCCCGAACCACATGCAACAGTTGTCGGAACATCCAGCGCTGGAACTAAAGTTTCTGATCGTCTGAAACAGGTTTCCGCTGCAGAAATATTTATTTCAAGTTTCTACCAAAATTACAGGGTGAATTTCATTTTGCCGCCAGACGGTCGCTATGGTGTGCCTAGGCCAGGCGGTGGCTGGTCGGGGCTCATAGGGATGCTCGTCCGTAACGTGAGTGAACTGTTTACTCTCTAGATCATAGACAGAGCAAGTGTCTCACGATATCTACTCTTTCGCTCTGTGGCATTCATGTATTTTTTTTTTTTGGGGGGGGGGGGGCGGAGGGGTTGGTGTTGTTACCCTTTTTTTAGCGTCTTTCACTTTTCATTTTGATTCAGCGTTTACAGGAGCCATTTTCTTTTCAATTGTATTTTTATGTCCGGACACTGGTGGCAGCATTTCCTTGCTTCTCTTTTTTTAACGTTTCTTGTTTGCCTTCATCCTGCTGTACCCCTAGTGTCTAATATTCACCACTCATCATCGTAGTCACCCCTCATCTGGCGTAGCAAGCCTTGTCCCTAGCGGGGCTGACCTCACCAGTTCTCATTAAAGAGCATTCTCTCTCTCTCTCTCTCTCTCTCTCTCTCTCTCTCTCTCTCTCTCTCTCTCTCTCTCTCTCTCTCTCTCTCTCTCTCTCTGCTTAATTTCCCTTAAAGCACACCCGCTGTGAAAAGAAAGTGCACGTTTCCTCTTATACATTAAATACCCGCCCCGAAAAACAAATACGCTAAGAGGAGCAAGTCAGTCGTTTGATGGTAGAAATAAGTAAGCGGCACATACAAAAGAGAAAACTGATACGAAAGGGCATTAATGGTTGCAAATATTTACAGAGGTGTAAGCTTCGAAACATTGGAGTTTCGAAGCTTACACCTCTGCAAATATTTGCAACCAATTAATGTGTCCGATGTTATTCACAGCATGTTTACAAGAAGTATTCAGAACATTGGATTGGGAACAGGTGGGAGTAAGGGTTAATGGAGAATACCTCAGCAACCTGAGATTTGCTGATGACGTTGCCTTGCTAAGTACCTCGGGGGATGAATTGCAAAGCATGCTTACCGCACTGGACAAAGAGGGCAGAACCGTGGGCCTGAAAATTAATAGGCAGAAAACTAAAGTAATGATCAATAACCTCGGAACAGAACAGCGGTTTGAGATAGGTGGCGAGGCCGTGGAAGTGGTAAGCGAATATATCTACTTAGGCCAAGTTGTGACCCGGATCCCAACCATGAGGCAGAGATAATTAGAAGGATAAGAATGGGGTGGAGGTAATGAGGTAATGAGGTAATGAGGTAATCAATGGCAGCCTACCATTGTCCCTGAAGAAGAAAGTGTATGACAGCTGAATCTTACCGGTACTCACCTACGGGGCAAAAGCTTGGAGGCTCACTAAGAGGGTTCAACTTAAATTGAGGACGACTCAGCGAGCAATGGAGCGGAATATGATAGGCGTAACATTAAGGGGCAAGAAGACAGCAGAGTGGGCCAGGGAACATACTTGTGTTAAGGACACATTAGTAAAAATTAAGAGAAGAAATGGATGTGAGCAGGGCACGTAATGCGAAGGCAAGATAACCGTTGGTCATTAAGGGTAACAGAGTGGATCCCTAGAGAAGGCAAGCGTTGCAGGGGGCGGCAGAAAGTTAGATGGGCAGATGAGATCAAGGAGTTTGCGAGGATGAATTGGTCACAGTTGGCACAGGACCGAGGTAATTTTGAGAATAATGGGAGAGGCCTTTGCCCTGCAGTGGGCGTAGATAGGCTGGGGATGATAATGATGAAGAAGCTTCGAAAAAACTGGCGCAATCAATGGGAAACTGTACATGGAGGGCTGGCCGTGGTTAAACCGGACTTGCTAATGACGCAATGTTCGGGTATACAAAGCGCAAGGCTCGCAAGGAACCGCTTTAGGTGCGCAAAACATCGGTGAGCCAATTCATGCAGGAGATAAGTGTTAACGCAACAAACAATCCTGAACATGATTCCTGATGAGGTGAAGGTGTAGTCATTGTTTTCTTTATTTTGCTTGACTGTATATATTTACATTAAAAGCCGCGCTGTAGCTGATGGGCTGTTAATGCAGAAAAATTGCTTTCTACACCGCTTTTTTGTATCCCCTTCATGGATTCTTTTACTTCCCGGATGCTTTTATTGAATGAACGGGTTGAGGGGACAGGTCAAAAGAGGACACTCCTTCTTGCAACTTGAAAGCCCACCAGTTTCTGCAGCTACTGTTAGATGCAAAAAGAAACGCTGTAAAAAATAAAGATCCAACTTCGTCATCTCAATATCCAGGTATAAAAAAAATACCAAGTTCTTACACGGCTTGAGTGATGACGCCAGAAAACTGAGATGCAAACCAACGCGTATTATCGAATCAGTTAAAGTGGCCGTTGCTTACAAATGCCAGAAACCCTGTTATGTGCTTATTGCACTGGTGGACTCGAGACGCCAGTATTTTGACGACATCTTGATTGCAGGAGAGTGTTCGGAGCGACGAATTTTTGCGAGACAACGTCGTAGGAGATTCATGCGCGGCCGGGTCGAAGTGCTAAAGGCTAAGCTACTTCTTCCACGCTGGCCAATAGTCACCTTGTTTATGCTAGAGGGGTGGAGTGTTTGGTATAGACGAGACAACTAACTCTGCCTATAATCAAAGAAAGCGTACGCATAATTATGGTTCTATCACAAGCTACGCACTACACGTACGCGGCTCCGACGGCTGCTCTCCTCGTTATAACTAGCGATTTTGAAGTGCCCCTAAGAAAAAAAAATGTGGAAAAAAATCGGGATGTCTTGTGGCGTATGCAAGCGGCATATCGAAGGTTTTTTGTTTTTAATTTTGAAATTGTATTCTTGTTTAGACAATTTTGCCTTCCCTTTTTGCTTGTTTTTTATAAGTGTTTCTTCATTTCATGTTCTATCTCCCTCTCTCTTTGTATTTTCTTTGTATCTCCCCAATCCTGCATATTGAGTCCTGATTACTGTACTTCAACTGTCACTCGTGTTACTGGCGGAAGCATGCATCCATTTGATAAACACTTTAATTTGACATTCCTATCTCAAGATCTCATTGGCTGTCATTCTACCCTGCTCTAAAAGTGACTAATATCGCAATAGAAAAGTAACGCCAGACAAGGCGTCAGCAAACCTCTAACCTTATTTGTACCTGGGGCGCTCTCAGGGTTTGAGCGCTGGTCTACTGTGTCGATTGCACAATCCACGGCCGCCGGCAATTATTCTGCCGCAGGAGGCGGACATGTCGCCGGGGCCCTTTCTTATGACGAGCTCGCGACTGAGCGTCGCCAACCCTTCCTTCCCGTGGATCTACGATGACAACGTCATCCTCGCCTCTAAGCCACTTCGCTTCACCATGAAGGTTTTCGCTTTCATGAGCGCCTTCACGGGGCCGGTTTGGGCCACAATCGTTGCGGCACTGCTCATCATTTCGATCGTCTTTGTCATCGTATCCTCTACGAAGACACCGAGGAGCAACTCTGGAACAGCCCAAGAGCAGCCGAACTGGTCGCCGGTGTGTCGCAAACACTGGTCGGCCGCTTTGGGCACGTTCGTGAGGCCACTCCTAAACCAAGGTCAGCCCCAGTGCATCCCACTGAAATGCCACTAGTGTAAAAATGAAGCTCCAGGCAAACAAATGCACGCATTATTCGTTTGAGCTGCAAACTGAAATAGGCAGTAATGCATTCAACAACGAATAGTTGACCAGTTGAGGGGAAGTTCCCAAGGTGGGGTAAATAAAGGGATAGCCACACAGCTTTATCAGAAAGCTTCCAAGTTGACCAAAAATTCGTCTTTGTCTGAGATTAGAAACCTGGCTCGCCACCTCCCTACACCAGTCGTCACCTCCCTACAGCAGTGTGGCACTGTAATCCCTCCTTATAGCGAAATCGCTTCACTCGAAATATCGCTTTATTCGAAATTTCTTCTGGTCCCAACCCAAAGGCATGTATTTTAGACCGCATTACTCGATGCTCACGAAGAGCTTGACCCACTTAGAGTGTGGTGGCGAGCAGAGGGGCCGCCGAGCGGCGACCCAGCGGCGAGGCAGGCTGTCAACATGGAGCGTCAACGCAAGCTGGTGTTGCCCCGGCGATCTTCTCGAGCCGGTCAAGCTCGATTCGCCCCATTTGACTTTATACAATCAGTCCAAGTGCGTGGTAGGGACATTGAAGTTTGTTCCTAGGCATTGGTCAATGGTGAGGACGCGATGGTGCGCGAAGACCGGCACACTCGAACCGTAGAATTTGCAGTGTCGTCGACAACCGGGCGCCAAAAAGCTCTTGTGTTGCAAACTACACGGCTGCACAACTCGGGAAAAAATTGCCCATTGATCATGGAAAGCCCCTAGTGTAAAACCGGTCATGATAGCACTGTGTACCCCCAATGAGCCGTCAATATGTTAAACCTCAGACTCGAGCCACGGCGTTTGCAGCGCTTTCCAGCGCGAAACTGTCGTAGCATTCGGTGACGCCCGCACGTCCATCTATAAAAGTGGCCACTTCCGCTGCCACTTTTATGTGCGGGGACCACAGCGTCATGCAATGTTTGGCCAAATTGAAGCACGGGTTGCTCGCGCCCGGCAACACCTTGAAAAAACAAAGTTCACTGCCTTGTTTGCACCTGAATAATGTTTTGCTTCAGTGAATATGCTGTGCTTTGATTCCTAGCAGCTGTGGCGCAGTTTAAGCTCAAAAGCCTTGGCTTTTATCGAGTGGTCGCTTGTATCGAAATACCGATTATAACAAAATTTTTCGCTGTCCCGCTGACTTTGTTATAACGAGGGATTACTGTATATTTAAACGACACAAGAAGCTGAGGGGCAAGTTTTTCTCGACAATTTTAGTGGGAAAAACCTAAAGCAGGGTAAGATTTGAAAAGGGAAAACTTGATTTACACTCTGAATGTAGCCATAGACCTGCAGGTTAACTGTAGCATTTCCTTTTCAGACACTTGCACCTCTTAAGGTACTTACACTAAAGCGATGGACGAACTGTCCCACACTTCGAGTTGAAGTCAGCTAGACCTCTAGTTGCAAACGCCTAACGCCCATGTAGCTTGAATCGAACGCCCCGGTTACTGGTTAAAACATCCGATGTTCTTCGATTGTCCAGTTGGAAAAGCATAGAAATTGACCCGGGTTGACCCAGAGCATTTCAAACTTACACCAGAGGCGGTATTATGAGTTGTGTCCATTTCGAAAATGTGTATTTCGTGTCCATTTTAGTCGTGACGTAGTTGCACTAGCCAAGCCTCTGACCAATGGGCAGGCTGTGTCACATCTTATCTGCTTTCAGCCAATCAGGGCTCGCTCCAAACGGACACTTCAAAACAGACATGGAATGAACAAAACCGAGAATCCTGCCCCAAGACGAATTTTTTCTAACTGCGAAGTTTTCGGGGAAATCTGTACAGTTTTTGTTCTCTTGTAGGCTGCGTTTTTAGTGGATGCAGGTCAACCTCTTCTGCAACATTGAACAATGCATTTTTGTAATTAGTACAGTTGTAAGTGTTGTTTGTTAAGGCGAACGTCGCCTTGTATTGAACTGGCGGCTATTGCTCCAGCTAAGCGAAACCTTAGCGTATCGAAGACATGGAAAGGCGCCGCTCATCACTTAGTCTCTGCGGACCGCAAAAAGCCCAGCAGAGGCGAGACTCTCGCCGTGCTATTCGGCATTGGTCGCCATACGAATAGTCGCGGTGTGAAGATGATCTATACATGACAGCAATTGGCTTTCTAAAATACTGCTCAGATCTTTCAATATAAAAATTACCCATCATCTTTCTTGTGACAAATACCGCATCAAGCTTTAGGCCGCACGCCGCGTTTCACTTCTTGCCACCCTTTGGTTTTCATGTTTCGCAGGTGAAGCATGTTCACAGATTTTTCAAGTTAAGAATTGCTCAGAAATGTCAAACTATAGCTCAGATAAATTCCAAACCGAACCTGTAGTAATTAAAAATTCTGATGTAATCGCAAAACCTTAATGGTGCTGGTATCGCGGTTTTGAGCGCTAAGCTCCTGAGTTAACTCCATGAACTTCTCGTCGGTGATCCTTGTAAGGAACTCATAACAGGAAAAACGCTCACATGATCGCCCTGACGTGCTGTCAACTTGCAGAGTCACCACGCTTGCCGGGTTCCACGCTTCCGAGATACCTCATCTCGCTCTGGCTGCTCGGGATCATCGTGTTGCGCACATCGTTTCTGGCGGAAATGAAGGCCGCCTTAGTCGTGAGAACCGAAATCACCAGCATTCGAGACGTCGATGACCTTGCGAAGAACGAACGAATCACGCCCATCGTGCTTAGGAGCTCGGGCTTCTACTGGATATTTAAGGTAGGCCGAGTCGCATATATGTCCCGATATTGTGCGCATGTACACTGTATCATTCTCCCAAATTGTACGCTGGTTAATATAAAAGCTTTACCATCCCTTCCTGAAGAAAGTCGAGAGAAGCGCGAAAGCTTTCTCACATCAAAAGTGCGCCGAAAGTGCGGCAAATCATTAGCTTAAAGTGCATCCAACCTTCGCTGAAAGTGTGTAATCTAATGTTAAACCTTCAACGAAACAAATCGCAAACGAGGAACGAACCCATGCGACGATTTTTCGCGCACTAAGTAAACGCATCTACGAACGACCTAAAGTCATACCGATACGTGGTTTATGAGGTAAAGGTATCTTCGTCATGATTGATTTGTGTATTATCTTGTCTAGAACCGTTGCTTTTTTGCGATTTTCAAGTAACCCTTTTGACACAATGGAAGCTCGGTTTCATGCAAGTGCCGTGTGTCCAGAAATCTTATCGAAGCTTTCCGGTCAACTAACCGGTCTAGGGAGATTTGCATTAGTTTTTTGACGGGACGCCATCGGTCCAACAAGGAAAGCTTTCGCTTTGAAAAGGAGAATCAACGGCGTGTACTTCGATTAACCTGAGCAAATGGTTATGTAATGCTAGAAGCTTTCTGGGTGTTACGCTAGGATCGTGCAGAACTCGGCGAGAGGAATGCCGGACGCACACACACGACGAAGTGTATTTACAACATATTCGAGACATTGGACGACCACTCAAAGAAAACAACGGTAACTCAAAAAGAAATGTTCACAAAGAGGGTTCAGTTAGCTTTACGCGGCACTGGCTGGTGCTAGGCCCGCAGAACAGTTCCGTTAAGCACAGCTCATATGTATGCCTTGCTGGAGAACAGTGGTCATCGGCGGTGAGGGTCGCAGAGCTTGGCCGGTCGCTCGGTCTCACAGCAGCAGGAACCCTGGCTCGAGCCGGAACGGGACGACGCGGCAGTGTCTTGTGGTCACTCGTGCCCGAACGGGTAGCCACACCCAGACGACAGCGACCGATGACGACGGTCTCGTAACGGAAGGCACGTAGACCGGACGTCTGACGTGGGAATTCCCAATCCAACCGTGCCCTGTCTCGGTCGCCCTGCGCTTCCCGGGTTCGCAGCTCCTGCTCGCACCCCGCCCTCGTCTTCTTCTCGGTGGTGTGCCTTCACCCAGCGGCCGCTTGGTGTCTCGCCCGATGTGAAATATTCTTTCACTATTTTCACCGTGCCCCCTCCGAGCCACCCATCATACTGGGCACCCTTCGGCAAATATGGATGCCGTTCTGTGTAGGGGAAGAGCCGTTGAATTTCACCCTTTATTCACTTGAGGAACAAGGCGTGTTTTTATGGCGTTGCTTTTTCGGGACGCAGGCGCAGATGAATGACACTGCATCGAAGAGTGACCCAGTGATCACTTGAGCACTAAAACACAAATGTCAACGATAAACAAAGGCGTTCCTGCGCACTGCCTTTCAGTCCTTTAAATACCAATACTCTGCCCGAAACGGCGTTTTGTTCAGCTTTCAAAGTGCCATGAAATTTCGGTAACGGTAAGGTCCGTTTATAATATAAGTTTTAGGCCGTATGTTGTGTCCACGTTGTCGTGCTTGTCGAGGCAAATACTCGACGAGCACGTAATATTTTCCTCTCGGAATTAAACTATAGCCAGGATTCTTCCGCGCTACGATACTCTTAAAGTGGCACGCTAAGCTTGGACTAATAGCTTAAAGGGACACTGAAGTGAATTTGTCAAGCTCCCGTTCTTGCTTGCACTGTGTAGACTGGCTCAAATTAACACACTATTCATCGTTTATCCTGTTGACAAATCGGTAATTATTTTACAAAGCGCGAAAGAAGAAAAACTGCCATGCGCGGTTTGCGGCGGCCGCACCAACTAAAGGCTGTGACGTCAGGAGGGGGGGCACCGTGATTGGACGATGCCCAAGGTTAGCAATCAAACAAGTTTCGGTTTCGGTTTCGGTTCTGTAAAACAACATGCTTGACATCCGATGGCGTTGTTGGATGGCCATTCTCGATATCGCAGTAATCGCCGTACCGCGCTTCTGCCAGGTTGTCGGCTGTCAAATGTCTAAGATAAACCTCCCAGGGCGGCTTGGAATTGTAGAAATCACTAGACGAGGCCTACGCAGTGGATGAACGCCCTCCGCGTCACCGCAGACTCTCAAATGCCATGCGCTTTTCTCGCATATTCGGAGCTTGCCTCACTCATGTCTGTTCGTAAAAAGCTAGTTCGCACCAGGCCAAGGGTGTGCGGATTGAGGCCTGGGCCCACTGCCGGCAAGCAGTCGGTGCTTGCGGCAACAGCACGCCAACGAGAACTCGCTAGCCCGTCATTGCCAGTATGCGCGCGTTCTGCGATCTCGCTCGTGGAGCAGTGAACGTTACGGCCCAAAAAGGGTGAACTCAGTCCAGAAAACATCGGCCACATACGAAAAAATCAACTTAAAAAAAAAAAACATGTACTCTCGGGGATTCGAACCTGCGACTTTTATAACAGTAATACCAGCGCCTCAACCCACTAGGCCACAAGCCTTTTTTTTTTCCCTTTATTACATGGGAAAATACGCTCAGACGTTGCAGTACGACGAATACAAGCAAACAAAAGAATACCCTGAAGATATGAGAAGCAAATATACATCAAAATTTAGGCAAACACACACAAGCGTTCAAAAGAGGGAACCAGTCAGGTGGTTGGGCAAGCGAACTATACACACTATGTACAAATGCCACAGTTTCTCGGAAATAAGACTTAGTTGATGATGATGATGTTTGGAGTTTAATGGCGCAAGGCCGACTAAGGGCAAAGAGCGCCAAACAATAGTGATTACATGAAAGTGGCATGGAAGTAAAAGTAGAACATTTCAGTAAAAATAAACAAAGTAAAACACAACGTAATGAAGATGACTGGTGTAAAGGGCCAGGTTGTCAACATGTATGATAAGAAATGAGATGTAAAAATTTTACGTCGGAAAGAAACTCGAAAACGCGTTTGATTGAAAACATGGCTTCATCTCCTAAGAAGTATGACGGGTGTGGTGGAATATGTCGCGTGTGTAGTTGTGGGAAGTGTTTGTGTCGTGTTGTGTCAAGTGCCTTACATTGTATAAAAATGTGGATCACGGATAGGGCCTCTCCGCACCTGCTGCACAGAGGTCTTGGAGACCCCGTGAGAAGGTGCGAGTGCGTTGCATGAGTGTGCCCTATCCGTAATCTAGCCAAGGCGACTTCAGTGTATCTATTACGTGTGTCGGTGGTGTATGGTCCCAAGTGTGGTTTTATTACGTGTAACTTGTTGTCTGTTTGTTCACTCCAGTGTGTTTGCCATGTTTTGCGAAGGTGTTGTCTTATGTGTGGTTTCACGTCGGTGTAGGGTAATGTGGTTATGTCTACTGTATTCGAGAGTGTAGCAGCAGCAGCCATTCGGTCCGCTGCTTCGTTCCCGGCTATACCACTGTGGCCAGGGACCCAGCAAAGGACTAGTTCAAATTTGCGTACATACACCGACATAATACCCTTGACTATTAGATTTAAAACGTGATTTTTTGAAGACTTTGTTGACGACAGCGCCCGCACGACACTGAGGGAGTCTGTATATATAATGGATTGTGGGATGTGACTTTGAAGGATGTGATTAACAACAAGAAGTACACTATAAGCCTCTGCCGTAAAGATACTTGTATTACTGTTAAGAGTTCTAGTGACACTGAGGCCGGGCCCATGCGCCGCGCAGGACACCGAGGTGGAAGTTTTAGAGGCGTCCGTATAAAATTCAGAGCATTGGTACTTCTGCTGCAAATACAAGAAGTGCTGCAGAATTGCACATGTGGGAGCTCGGTTTTTATCTACATGTGTAAATGATGTGTCGCATGATACAGGGCGGAGATGCCATGGTGCTATGAAATCTGTTACAGAACTTTGGATGGTATCTAAAAAGGAGACAGAAAGCTCTGACGCTTCCTCTCTAACTCTGTAAGAGAAGGGAGCAGATAACGATGGTCTGTTTAGGAGTAGTGCAGTCTGAGACGTATCATAAAAAGCCGATTTAAAAGGATGGTGTGGCATAGATGAAATTTTAAAAGCAAAAAGGAGATCTGTGTATGCTCGCTGACGTTGTAGGTTCCACTTATTACACTCCACATAGAGGCTTTCGACCGGGCTAGTCCGGAAGGCGCCACATGCCAACCGGAGCCCCAGATGAAGCACTGGGTCCAGCATTTTGAGGGATGTCTTACTTGCTGACCCATAAACAACGCTTCCATAGTCTAATCGTGAACCTATCAGGCTAGTAAAAACACGTAAAAGAAGTTGTTTGTCAGCCCCATATGAAGAGTGGGAGAGAACCTTGAGTATATTCATGGCCTTTAAGCATTTATGTTTAAGTTGTTTTATGTGTGGAATGAACGAGAGCTTTTCGTCAAGGACTACACCTAAAAACTTGTGTTCATTTCTGACTGGAATTGAGACACCATTGAGTTTGATGTCTGGATCCGGCCGAATGCCGCGCCTTTTCGAAAACAAAACACAAGTGCACTTCACTGGATTAAATTTAAAACAGTTGCTATCTGCCCAGCCAGCTAGCTTGTTAACACCAAGCTGGACTTGGCGCCCGCAGATAGACAGGTTACAAGACTTAAAGGATAATTGCACGTCGTCTACATAGATTGAGCAGGAAATGGTTGGTGGTAATGCCTTCCGAAGATAGTTCATTTTTACAATAAAAAGGGTGCAACTCAAAACTCCACCTTGCGGAACACCGTTTTCCTGCACATGAACTCTAGAGAGGGCAGTTCCAACTCGCACGCGAAACGTTCTTTCAGAGAGGTAACTGGCAAGCGTGTTCCACATGTTACCCGACATGCCAAAGGACTTCAAGTCACTGAGGATGCCGTACCGCCAAGCAGTGTCGTACGCCTTTTCAAGATCAAAGAATACTGTCATGCAGTACTGCTTGTGGAGGTAAGCATCTTTGATATAAGACTCTAACGCAGCGAGTTGATCGTTGGTAGATCGCCCCGTCCTGAAGCCCGCCTGGCAGCCCTCGAGAAGACCATTGTACTCTAAGAAGTACACAAGCCTCCTGTTTATCATCTTCTCGAAGAGCTTACACAGGCAGCTTGTCAGGGCAATGGGGCGATAACTGGCAGGAGAGGAAGGGTCCTTCCCTTCCTTTAGGACAGCCACTACTATGGCCTCCCTCCAAGAGCGTGGAATGTGCCCCGAAAGAAATATTTTATTGTAGAGGTGAAGAAGTGTTTCAAGTGTGTCTGCATGTAAGTGTTGTATCATTGTGTATGAAATCCTGTCTGCACCTGGAGCTGAAGGTTTACAAGTACCGAGTGCGACCTTGAGCTCATGGAGTGAAAAGGGGGTGTTATAGGATGAGATCGACTTATTAGTGTCTCGCAAGGACTTCTTCTCACATGATGCTTTGTGTTTAATGAAAGTGTTGGTGTAGTGTGTTGAACTGGACACGTGTTCGAAATGTTGTGCAAGCGTGTTGGCCTGGTCTTCGAGTGTGTCCCCTGTTGTGCTAACCAGGGGCAGGCTGTGTGTCTGTTGTCCTTTTAGCTTGCGTATTCGTGTCCAGACTTTGTGAGTGTCAGTGTATGAGTTGATGGAAGTGAGGAAGGTGCGCCAACTCTCCCTTTTCGCCTCACGACGCACTCGCTTCCCAAAAGCCTTTGCCCGTTTAAAGGAAATGAGGTTATGTGACGTGGGGTACCGGCGAAGGACACCCCACGCCTTGTTCTGGGCCTCTCGCGCCCGCCTGCAGTCCTCGTTCCACCAGGGCCTCCTTGGGGTGCGGGACCCACTGGAGGCCTGGGGAATGGACTTTTCGGCAGCGTCGAGTATGTGCGCCGTGACGAGTTGGGCGGCTTCCTCAACGTGTAGGTGATTTATGGATGTGTGGTGTAGTTTAGATGTTTCTGTGAATGTGCTCCAGTTTGCTTTTGATTCATTAAACCTTTTATGGGAAGATGGACTGCTTGGGCCTGTACCTATATACGTTAATGAAGTGGGGAAATGGTCACTACCATATGGGTCCGTGCCCACACCCCACTCAAGACATGGAAAGAGTACTGCGGAACCAATAGCCAAGTCAAGATGCGAGTATGTATTGTGTCCTAAGTTATGGTATGTAGGCTGTTTTTTGTTGAAAAGGCATGCTCCTGAAGATGTAAGAAACTTCTCTATCAGGCGACCTCGGGCATCCGTTCTGGAGGAGCCCCAAAGAGAGTTGTGCGCATTAAGGTCGCCTGTTAGTATGTATGGTTCGGGAAGCTGGTCGACCAGCGCCTCGAAATCAGAGCTCCAAAGTGCATGATCAGGAGGAATGTAGATGGAGCATACCGTTATCAACCTGTTAAATATTATCGTACGGATCGCTACAGCCTCGAGGACAGTGTTTAAAGAGAGAGGGTGGCATGCTAATGATTTCAAGGCGATAATGGCCACACCTCCTGAAGAGTGGGTGCAGCCAACCCTGTCCTTTCTGAATACCATGTACCTATTTAAGAAATTTGTTTGTTTAGAGTTGAGGTGGGTTTCCTGGAGACACATAATACTTGGCTGACTGGCATGCAGAATCTCATAGACATCGTCAAGATTTTTAAGGAGGCCTCTGCAGTTCCATTGAATGATGTTTTCTGTTCCCATTATTTAAATTTAAGAATGACTGGAGTGTGTGTGTTCGTGTGTGTTCATGTGTCGTCTTTCGGGGCTGTTACTCTGGGATTGGGCTTTTTGGGCCTGTCTGTAGGCTTGGAGGTCGGTGGCCGCTCCTTTCGCTGCGTTGCCGGCAGGAACGGCCCGACATCCATCTCATCGTCGGATGTCCGAGGGGTGCCCGACGAACCGGGCCCCCCGGACTTGGCCCCCCCTCGGGAGCCCTTCGTTTGAGACGCCTCCGCCGAGGGCGTCCGGGGTGCCAGAGGTGGCACGGGCGGTGCGGTGGCGGTGGGAGCCGGTGCGGGGCCCGTGGTGTCCATCACCTCGGTACCCTCCAACGTACTGGAGGACGGGGAGACAGAGGCGGGAGCGGCACCGGTCCCGACAGGAGTGGTTTGCGCCACAACCGCTGCTGCCTCAGCAAGCGGCGTGGTGCCGGGTTGTGCTGCGTGAGGCAACCCAGCGGGGGGCGGGGGCGGGACCAGGTCAGACTCGCTGAACTGGGTCCCTGTGGACACCAGACGCCGCTCCGCCCCCCGGCGAGCCGCGTCAGCGTACCTCCCCAGAGGGAAAGAGGCGAACCTTTCTCGCCTCCGGGAAGGTGATGTTCTCGGTTACCTTGATGTTGATTATCTTTTTTTCGAGTTGGAACTTTTCGCACTTGCGGGAGTACGCTGCATGCGGTACCCCGCAGTTTACACAGGTGAGGGTATCGGATTGGCAGTTGTCACTAGGATGATCGTGCGCCGCGCATTTCGCACACGTCGTTCGGCCACGGCAAGAGTTCGTACCGTGCCCGAACCGCTGGCACTTAAAACAGCGCCGCGGGTTTGGGATGTACGGACGTATTGAGCACCGGATAAAACCTGCATATATATGTTGTGGGAGAACTGCGCGGTCAAAGGTCAAGATGATGTGCTTGGTGGGAATCTCCTTGTCGTCTCTACGGATAGTGATGCGTCTCACGGCAGTGACGCCCTGATCGTTCAAGCCGGCAAGGAGATCCGCATCGGTTTCGTTCAGGAGGTCTGTCTCGGATATCACACCCTGAGAGCTGTTGAGGCTCCGATGGGGTGTGACCCGGATGTCAAGATCAGCCAGTCTAGTATGAGCTAGAAGCTTTGCAGACTGCTGCTTGTCATTTATTTCAATTAAGAGTTCACCAGACCTTTGTTTTTTGCATTTATACGATTTTCCTACTATGGCTTCAAGATACTTGGCGATCAGAAAGACTGACTGAGATGCAAGAGGGTGGGTTGGATTGAGGGATTCCATCACAAGAAATCGAGAAAGATGGTCCGGTTCAGGAAAGGTTAACGACGGCAACGGAGGAAAGGATACTTCGGTGCGGCCCCTTTTCAGGGACCGATCACGGTTGGGGGGGGGGGGGGGGGTTAGACAATACCATAAAGCATAGTATAAAAGCAGGGAGACGGGGGTACTTTCTTCTTTGACCTTACCCTGGTAGCCAAAGAGGTCCCGGAGCTCCCTGCCTGGTGAACAGACAGGGAGCCCATCCGCCGGAGCTTGACCTGGGCTCCGACGGCCACCGTTCGTGGTTTCTAACCCTCCACCTATAAACACATCGCCACGGTTGGATCCAGCTTATGTTTGGGGGCTCGGGGTCCGCGGTATCGCCAGTACCGTCACCAAGATTGCTCAAGGTGCCCCGTGCGGGGAAGACTTAGTTGATCTTGGTGGCTCAGCATGCCTATCACATAAGCCTAACACACACTCTATTGAGGACATCTTGGTACGGACACTGTAGGTACAGAACACGATATAAAGGTGTGGGAAAAAGCCCAGAAACCAGGGCATCAGAAATAGACTCGCGCGTAGCAGTAAATATGTACTCAAGGCTAAACCGAGCCTGTAAGAAGCGAATTGTGTCAACCACTTCTTTGAGGAAACCTCGCGGGCTTCGGGCTGCGTCCACAGACAGCGAAGACACCACAATATCTGGGAGAAAATGCGCAAGACGTATTTGCAGTACAGCTTTCAAAAAAGGATGTTGAACATCTCGAAAGTAGAATAAACGAGAAAGAAGCTGCCAAAGAAACAGATGAACAAGCCCAAGTCCTCCTCGCACAACCGGAAGAAAAAGGTTATCTCGACGCATTGGCTCACTACGCGAACACCAAATGAAGGTTGCAAAAATCCGGTGAAAAGCCTGGATCCTGAGTCGTGAGCAATGTAACACCTGTAGGACATAAAGAAGTCGGGTCACAAGGAACGTGTTACACGCCCGAGCACGAGAAAAGATGGACAGCTGCCGTCCCCGCCAGTCATTCACTTGGCGCTGTAGCTTCACCGCCTGCTCCGACCAATGCGAGTCAGTATTGTTAAACTGCGAGAGGGGTACTCCTAAATAAGTTAGGTCTCGATTCCAATTGATTCCGGCGAAACAATCGGGTGTGGTTCCCCATTCTCCTAACCAAAATCCGCAGCTTTTCTCGAAATTCAGGGCCGCACCTGAAACCTCGCAAAATTCTTGTGTAATGGCAAGAGCATTCTCCACACTGGCCTTGTCAGTACAAAATAAAGCGACATCATCGGCATATGCTAAAATTTTCACTTCGAAGGACGATAGCGTGAACCCTCTAACATTAATGTCCTCTATTATGCGCATGCACAATGGTTCCAGATATAAGCAAAACAGGAGTGGTGATAATGGGCACCCTTGACGAACCGATGAAAGAAGGTAGATTGGTTGGGTTAGTCGATTGTTGACTATCACTCTTGTCGAGCCATTAGCATAACATATTTGAATACCTTCGGTAAGCCAAGATCCTGCGTTCACATGCTGTAGAGCACGAAACAGAAATTGGTGACTGACGCGATCGAATGCCTTTGTCAAATCTAGTTGTACTAAGGCTACCTGGGCTGACGTACCCGAAACACACTCCAATATAGACCTTGCTATGTGTATGTTAGTTTGAATAGATCGCCCGCGGATGCCACATGTCTGATGGTCACCAACTAGTAGCTCAATTACATTTTGGAGACGGTTGGCCAAAATCTTAGCGAAGACTTTATAATCTACATTACATAAGGAAATGGGACGATATCCTTCTACTTTACGCAGTTTTTCAGGATCATTACTTTTGGGGATTAGAACAGTGTGACCGGCACTGACCGGGCTGGATATATAAGGTCTATAATGTATAATCAGTTTACACGTTTATTTATTTTAAGCATTTCGAGTACTTTATGTGACTATTTGTTGTATAGCGCTCCTGCAGTAAGCGTTCCCCAAACTTCCACAATATCTCACGTCTAGCAATTGCATTTCTTGACGGAAAAGCGTTCGCAGATGTGCGGTCGTGCTGCTGACCGCTGTGCTTGTTTACCCAGCGCAAAAAATGCTTCCTGCTCCCTAGTTTTGCGCTGTACGGTAAAAGTTTCAGTTGATTTTATCTTCATAGTACCTATATTGACTTCGCTGACTGTTCTCCCGCCTTCAATTGGCCTTAGATTTTCCTACTAGCGTCAAGTCAGCGAAGCGTCACATGTGCACTTGTGCAGCGCTTGTGTGGAGCGACCCGGACACTGACTTTGACACAGTGTACAAACTAACAAAGTAGAAAAAGGCACATTATTTCATTCACAAAGGTGTTGTGGCTTAGTTTAAATTGAGCGAGCGAATAGCGACGACCCGTCGGCGGCCGGCGGACGAAACGCTGGGCCGACTGACTCGATCGGTAGGTCGGCTGGTCGGCGAACCGTATAAAGGAGGCTATGACCGTGCAGTAGCGCAGCCATTTTCCAGCTCATCTCCTGCTGACGTCACACGAAAACGCCACAAAAAATGGGCGAGCGTAAAGAGAGGAGGACAGCATTTTCGAATTGATTTTTCTACTAAATAAATTCGCGTAAACGCGGCCAGAGTGGTCGAAACAAGGCCTGCGGACTCCGAACTACAATTTGCGCTAGTAAACCCGCAAAGTTTACAAATCACTTCAGTGTCCCTTTAAATGCCAACGTCGTTATCCCCTAAGGGCGGCTGTTTATTTTTTTTTTGTCTTTGGCTATCCCCTTCTCCAAATACGATAAGGGGCGTATAGTTATGTTATGTGATTACCTAAGTGTTCATTTGTGTCCGCAGCAAACGAAGACGGACGTGTTCCAGAAAGTCCTGGAGAGGGTCGTACGTATGAATGGGGCGATGGCTAAAGACGACATGTTCACCGTGCGGACCCTTAAACGGATACTGAAGGTAAAATTTGTCGTCATCATTCCTTACACGAAGGAGCTCGTATTTTTGCTCTATGTATTTGTTCTGGCGTTGGTTCGCTATTGGAGTAGCTCTCCTAAAACGAGAAAGCTTTCAGTTCCGTAAGTTACTGAACAATGGTGAAGACAAGAAGAAGACAACAAGGACCACTCGTCCTCTTCATATCGCTGAAATCCTACCTGCTTCTCCAGAACACCTCCAGTACAAGCTGGTGAAGCGGGATTCACACGACGGAGAAACCCTCTCTTTCTGGCCCGCGGGACCCGCTCACGTGACCGGTTTTAGGCTCCGCCCCTCGGTGGGCATCGCCCGCGGATGCTCCGGGAAAGAAAATGCCTCCGCATGTTTTCGCTTGGCGCCGGCGGCCCTCCGCAGGGAATAGGACCTGTTTTTCGCACATAAGCCGGCACTGAGTCTGGCCGCGCGTGGTCATTGCGGTCACGTGTTTTTATGTCGAAGCAGGTGGAAGGGCGGCTTTTTGGACGTGGTGTGGTCGACACGTAATGAAGTGACAGGTGCGGGCACCGCTTGGAATATCGCTATTACTGCAGGTGCTGGTGTCGGCAAAAAAGGGAGAAGAGCGCCTTGGTGTTTGGGGGCGCTATGGGCGAATGAAAGCAAGGCAAAAAGACCGGTCCCGCAGGGTGCCTCGCTGAGAATCCCCTTGCTTCCTCCGCGCTGTCGTCTGCTATAAAAAAAAAAAAGTCACACCGCGTAGCTCCGCACGTGTGGATGCACCGCCAAGCCGGGCAATCCAGTCACGTGCTGTTGACGTCACATATCCGTCCGCCTCCGCGCGCCTCCTCCCCCGTCGTGTGAATCCCGCATAGTTGCAGACTCCTGCATTGATAACAGAGTTGGCTCCGATCTGACCAACGAAATGGGAAGAGTGAAGGGGGATGATGTTACGGACGGCAGACGAACAACGTACAGGCACGAAATTGTTACGGAAGGACTGGTGCATGCGAACGCATTAACGTCAGCATTTTCAGACCTTTTGGGGTTAATAATTTTTGCAAGTGACGGTTACAAGTCGTAGCTATTCATTTTGGTGCCGTGAAGGACCGAAACTTCTTTGGGAGCTGTCGTCGTCGTAATTCAGAGTAGTTGAAGTATTTTTGGAAGAGCTGAGACGCCATGAGCGGCTGTCGCTGTGTGCTCTGACGGAGGGATGAGTATGTCGTGACCAGGCAAGGTCAGCAAGTTATGTGGAAACAAGGATGCAACACGCACACTTGAGCACGCGTACGCATAGACAGTCGCACGCACATGAACGGACACACAGACACAGATACGCATGCACATGGGAACACGAACCTGCACGCGCACATGTGACACTTACACAACGCGCACGCTCACACACAGAACAACCGCAAGACAGGGTATTTAATACGCCCCATTACCACATGCCGATGTGATGATAACCACTGTACTTCCCCACTCGACAACAGTCACTGGCAATTATTACTCAAGGCCATGTCTGGGCAAGGGGTGCGAGTATGGACAAAGAGTATTCTGACCACATTGCCGGAGCCATACAATGCTTGCACGGAAGTCATTAGTATATATGAGTGGAAAGTCATGAGTGCAATTGGACTATGTACATAAAACGCACCCAATTTCATGGGTACGGTGCAGGGCGAATCCAAGATGAGAGGAAGCTAAACAGAAAGTGTCTCCTTACGTTGAAGCCTATTCCCGCTTGCAGGGCGAGGCAGTGATAATATTCGTCGAGAGTGCCCTGGCGGCCGAGGTGGGAGAAATGTGCGACAAGCTGGGCCTCTTCGACTCCGAGTTCTACTTCGCCCCGAGGCCTGTCACCCAGATGCCCATGACTATGTTCATAAGAAGGGAACTCGACCCCGCCCTGCAGACCGCCATCGCGCAAACGTGAGAAGCGCCCAACTTTTGTTCGTGACTGTTTGAAAATTTCAAATTTAGAATTCTGGCAGCGTAGCGCATCGAAGATACACCTTGGCTATGAGGTGCGCCGCCGTATGTAGAGAGTTCTCGATTAACTTTGACCACCTGGGGATCTTCAACAGGCGCTGAAATCTCTACCCACAGGTGTCTTTTCTCTTCGCTTCCATCTAAAATGTGGCCACCGCGGCCGCGATCGAACCCACGTCCTTGGGCTCAACAGCACAATTCCCTAGCCACTGAGCCATTGCTGCAGACACCTTGAATTTCTCGTAATGACGACGAGATGTTTACGAGAACTAAGCGGCAGCGAAAACTTATTTGGGTTGAGCATAAGCATAAGAGGTGGTAAATTGCACTTTGTAGGTACAACTGTTCTCGCACAACTCGGTACATCACAGCATAATCGTGACTGGTGCAAACTTTCAGCTTTATGGAACTTAATAGAAGTCTCGACTGAACCAAGCAATCTAATAGAAGATTGTTTGGTTCAGGCGAGACTGGTGAGCACATCTTTCTCTCGCAGGATCGCGATGCTGATCGAGCGAGGTTTCC
The DNA here is from genome assembly GCF_048455015.1 of Haemaphysalis longicornis. Classification (NCBI taxonomy): domain Eukaryota; kingdom Metazoa; phylum Arthropoda; class Arachnida; order Ixodida; family Ixodidae; genus Haemaphysalis; species Haemaphysalis longicornis. The sequence continues at coordinate 258,168,683 of NW_027526295.1, read as the reverse complement.
TCGACAAGTTCTACCGTGACAGCGGAATGGAGAGGCCCCCGTGCCGGCGCCAGTCGGCGATGGGACAGGAGCGGGCCAATGCCTCATCCCAGATGGACTCCCTCCAGGGCGTCTTCTTTGTATGGCTAGCCGGCCTTCTGCTCGCCACGGTCGCCCTGTTTGTCGAGCGCCTCTGGCATCGATTTGGCACCCGGCAAACAAAACCGGCACCTCGACAGCTACGTCACCGTCGATGAGGCGGATGTCAGTTTGGTGCTGCCCAAGCTTCGCACAAAGCCCGAGCCTGGTCCCGATGGAATCAGCAATAAAATTCTCCGGAATCTAGATTATGAGTCTGCCACGGCGTTTGCCGAACATTTAAACGGATGTTGGGGGAAGGGCACGATCTTGCGACAATGGAAAACTGCTCAAATAATAATGATCTTCAGGGAAGCTTGCACTCACGCGCAAGACTTGAATAGCGACGCTGTTGTAGGCGAGCATTGCCGGACACATAGTAAAGTTTCAGCATCATTGTTTATTTGCATAGTTGCGGTGCTGAGTCATATGCATCGAAGAGGTCGCCTTCTTCGCGTCGAGTGGTGGATGCAAAGTCATCCTTAGCATTGTAGACGTCCACCAGCTCTTCGTCATTGACTCGAGGCAGCGGTGGCGGGATCTCCAAGTCGTCTCGGGAAGGATTGGCACTCTCGTAACCATGTCTCCAAGTATCCATAATGGCTCCTGGAGAATGTGGCGGCCGCGGTGACCTCTCCCAAGCAGGGTGTCGTTTTATCTTTAGCATTGGCGCTGGAGTTTTCTTTTAATGGGCGGCAGCGCTTGTCAACAACGCCCGAGTATTTTTTTTTTTTTTTTTTGGTAAAGCTACTGTGTGAGCCGGGGACTCGGCGGTCGCCGCGAGGCAAGCGCCCATGAGCGCTCGCCATTCTCTCGTTCCTCAGGATTTTTGCAGCCGGTTTTTTTTTTTTTTTTTTTTTGCTAAAGCCACTGCCCGTGAGAAGGACGCTCGGCGGTCGCCGCGAGGCACGCGCTCACGAGCACTCGGCATTTTCTTGATCTCATTTCCTGCAACGACAAACTAACGGCTTGTACAACAGCTCCGTTTTCTCCGGCTTGTGCAACAGCTCCAAAGATTCTGTGGGGATAGTCTTTAGCAGCTCCGCTGTTATAAAGTATACCCATAGAAGCTTCGGCCCGTTTCATTAACGTATTGCGCTGCTAAACACGTGAGCACGTAATCCTCACGAGAGTAAATAAAACTTCATGGAATAATGCTGTCTTTTCCCACACCGAAACAATACACGCAGAATATACTATGCTTCAACTCAATCATCAAATAAAACACAGGGACACACACATAGCGTACTAAAGCAATACTAAGACTACGTGGTTCTCACTAAAGACATCGATACATCCCGCAGACGTCTATCCTGGAAAATCTAAATAGTTTGCGCGTAGGTCACATAACCTACGAGTATATCAAAGAGTTCCTTTAGGGTCCCATTGCGGCAATCCCTATAGACGAAGTCAGGTCTGCTGACACGGAACGCGGAAGTATAGTGGCTTGCCGCAAGGATCGGGTTTATCCACTTCCTATTCAGCGCAGCTATGATAGACCTACCGAGAGAACTGAACAAAATAGGCAGCCGAGAGCACACCTTATACGCAAGTGTCATTACCAAATGGGTATTGATTGGGACTGACGGCCATAAAAAAAGCCCACTGCAGGCCGCTGTCGATACAGTGCAGGCATAGTACCGGAGAAAGGGATACACTGATACACGCAAGTAGGAGTAGTTATGCACTAATTTACGCTGTAAGCATGTAGCTGTGGTCGAAAGGATCCCATGATCACGTATCCAGACAAATGGCCATGACGGATGAGCTATTAGAGCAGATATTAGTAGAACTATTCATAGCCCCAAAAATTATTTGGCTGATCTCGACGACGCTGATTGCTTTTACCACTGAGAGATGCTGCCTTTTTCCCAGCTTCTCGATGGTGCGCTCTCTCTCTCTCTACCGCTGAAAGAGAGAGAGAGAGAGAGAGAGAGAGAGAGAGAGAGAGAGAGAGAGAGAGAGAGAGAGAACCCAGCCTTTCTGCATTACCACGCAAAAAAAAAAACATCACAGGCTTTCTCTCTCTCTCCCTTCTTTCTGCGTTTTCCCGCGTGTACGACGTGTTTGAGCGTGTGTGAGTGTTCGTGTACAGTCAGGACAAATGAAACGCAAATACTAAAATATCCACCTAAACAGACAAATAGATCAATTTCTTTCAATGCAAGTCAAATTGTCGCATGACTTCTTCATAACAGCAACAAAGTTTGGAAAAGTGACTTTGCATATATACTGTACCACAACCGCGTCATTAAAATATCTCGAAATTGACTCTTGCATTTTGGGAATTCTCGCTCATTCTTTTTTAGGGGCCAAGCACCTTAGGACCTCGCTTTGTATGGCTCTGTATGGGGCTTGGCGTACGTGTACACAGTGTTGTGCATGCGCGGGAACATAGGATTGGATTGGATTTGAATTGCAGTGGATTGAAATGGATTTGATTGGTTTAAATTGAATTGTATCGTATTTGATTGGAATTGTCTATACTGTACACACGCGTTGTTACTCGTTTACATGCGCGAGGGGTCAATGCCACAGGTGATTTACGGTGAGAACGATCCCCAGTGCTTCGCCCACGTTCACTTCGTGGAGATGCGTGAATTTTTTATGTACACGTTTTATTTGTCCATGACTGTAAATGTGTGCGAGTTTGCGTGTGTGTGTCCCGCAGCAAACCGCACCGCTAGCGGTTTCGTAACTCAACGTAATAGTGGTTCAATTATTTTTTCAGATAGAACGTGATAAATGCATTCAACCTTCCCGCCGAAAATATCGAGGACGGGTTTGCGTCGCCATCTGTGTGGGCCGAGCGCGAATCTCTTGCCGAGCCTGATTGTACAGCAGACAGGTGGCGCAAGCCACTCCCCAGTGGGTGGCCGCTACCTTGTCTCTTCGCGTGCCTCTATTCGTGTGTACAATGCGAACAGAAAAGAATTAATTGAGATTACCACTTTTAAAAGGTCACGAGCGGGACTTAACCTGTTTTCCTAAATAATTTTTCGCGCGGGAAGACGCTGGTTGGTAGGTGCTACGGCTCAGCTACTTTTGTTGCTACAATAATTTGTGCGCCTACAGTCTGTGCTGTGGGTCGGGACGGTTCGTACGGCATGCTCGGTAGTTTTGTGCCATTCCGTGAGTGTGCGTGCGTGCGTGCGTGCGTGCGTGTGTTTGTGGGTGCGTTGTATTACGAGTGCGCTAGCGTACTTGGGATAGGAGCACGAAAAGGAAGGCTTTCCGCGAACCAGTCCTATGAGAAATAGATTAACAGACAAAAAAAATCGCATCACAAGTGGGACAAAAGGGGGATTAAAATAAATCAGCAAATTACTTCTGTATTCAGGAGGAGGGAGGGTGGGCCGATGCGTGAACGAATTCTAGCCTGCCTTTATAGGGGCCGTGAAGAAAAAATACAAGTTTGTTTTATCCCAAATAAAACAACAAATAAGACAAACAGATAAAATAAAACAAGCGGGCAACCGTAGTTGCGTGCTATTCATATGGCCTTGGACTTTCTATCACAGCGAGCGTCTCAGGGCGCATTTCTCCCTGGAGAGCGCCTAAAAATTTACACATATAGTCGATCCCGTATATATCGAACCCGGATATATCAAAATATTGCGTATATCGAACAGTCCAAATATACATTTGGTAATTCTATGAAATGTATAGCAGCTTTGTACGCGTGTATCCAACTGTCGCCCACCGTCACATTCCATATATCGAACGCCGCGCCGCAAGTACCCCTTCAATGGCGCTTCTCCTGATATACTTGTGGGCGATGATGACGATGACTCCTTGCGCGTCGCGTCACTTGGCTGGCCGTCAACACCTGCTCGACCCGTTCGACGCGCTGTGGGGACAGCCTCACGACAACGAGAACGCCGGGTGTCATTGGATACGAAAGGGGAAGGGGGAGGGAAACCGACGGGAGGCGTTGTGACCCTGCGGCGGACCTGGTGGCATGGAGACCGATGCGGCGTGTTGCGTGTTCTTTCTTTCTTTCTTTTTTTTTTTTTGCTCCTGGTGGTTAATGAGATGGGTCGCAAATTTTTTCTATTCAGAGGTTTTCCCGGTTTAGGTATGAGGGTTATTTCTGCGTGTTTCCATTGTGGTGGTAGGGAGCCAGATGTCCGTTGATTGTTGATGTACTGTAGTAGGCTTTCGAGGGCTATTGGGTCGAGGTTGCGAAGTAGTTTGTTCGGAATTTTGTCTTTTCCTGGGGTGGTGTTTCTTGTGAGGTTACGCACTGCGGCTTCCATTTCGGCTATTGAAAAAGGTTCATCTAACTCTAGATCGTCGTTACCGGTGTGTGGTGGGATAACTTGCGTTTGGTTTGCCGATGTTGCTTTGAGGGGTTTCTCTGGCCCACGCCCCTGAGAAAATGCGCCGATATACTCGCCCACTACCGGCGCGGGCACCAACAATACCCAGCACCCCACCCACACCAATCCAGAACCGCAGGTACAATACTCCGGTGACTACAAACTCTTACCCCCACAATACCCTCCTCCATGCAATGTACCCCACCCTCTATCCCGCATCTTGCAGGTGCTGCCCCCATCCTGGCACCCAATACCATCAGGTATGGGGGTGTCAACAAACCCCGTCCCTTACTCCCAATCCCCAACCTACTTACGAGCAGTGGGTGGCACAACTGACCAGCTCCGACCTCTCCTCCCAGCGTAGCCTGGTAGAGAGGGCCCGGGTGGCCAGTGCAGGCCAGGGTAACCCGGACTAGAGGAAACCCCCCACAAGGCGGGTGCCCAGACAGCAGCACCTAAGGCTCGCATCCTCCTTGCTCCTGGTGGCGTGTCTACGGAGCCATGGTCACGAAAAAAACGGAAGAATTTTGATTTAGCGACGAAGGCGGACATCATTAGATCGGTGGAGATTTTTTTAAAACGTCGCCGGTTGCACAGGCATTCGAAATTTCAAAGTCCTCGAGCACCTTTGACCACGACATTGCGCAACAAGCTGACGCAAGGCGAAGGCAGCGCAGCCCGGTCGTTCTGGAACCTGTCGTGTGCGTGTTCCTGCAGCTGATTCCACTAGACGGCTTTGTTGCGGCTCTACACGAGAGGTGTTCGGACACAGAAGACGACAGCGATGAGTGTCTAGAGACTGGATTACACAGCTGTCAGCCTTCCCATGCGAAATTCCTGATGCCGCAACAGCACATTATTAAGTTTTGACGACGACACGCAGGCTGTGGGTGATCACAACGATGCGACGATCGCACCGGGGATTGGTGTTACCGAATAACCGTACCTTATTAGCCACCCTGACGGCGTTCCCTTCCCCCTACGGCAGCCAATCTTGTGCCAGCATTCAACGTAATTAGCGGCCGTGGCGGCGCGGTGGACGGCGCCGGGCTTTATCATTCGATTGGCGTGAGTAAGCATGAAAGCAGTTTAGTGAACTCCATGACACAGAAGATAAAGTAAGCGAAGCTCACGGACTTTCTTCGTGCTAAATAAAGTGCTGCGATCGCCGCGCTGTGTTTCGTTTCTTCCGTGCTTTGATGAAGAAATCGAGAAGGTACCGCTTTTCCCGATCTCGGAAATGTCTCAGGCAAGCGCGGAGTTTTCGGATAAGCTTCAGGTGGGCATATTCTGTATTTCGCATTATTGATATATCAAATTATTTCGCGATTCCCTGTGAATTTGATATATCCGGGATTAACTGTATTCCCTTGAGGCCCTAAGAAAATTAGGGCAGGTTCCACGGCAAGCCTCGCTTCCTAATTAAATTAAGAGCAGTTGCCGCACGCTTCACGTGCAACACAATGTGGACGTACATATGAAATGAGTTGCCGGCCACGCGGGCGGCTTCGGAAATGAGGCCGCTCATGCTTTGGTGAGCGCGCTTCCGAATTCCCGCTCGCCGCCGCTGGAAAACGGGTTCATTACCGTCCGTCCACTCCAGGACCCCGAAGAACAGCGAGACTTGCTGAAGCAACGAGGACGCAAGCGCTTGTGGCCTCAGTACCTTTCCACCCCCATCCATTGCCGAGCCGACTGCCGCGCGTTGCCGAGGTTTTTCAGACGAAAGTGTTTTATTCCCGGATACACAAAGATTTCAGTGACGTAATATCCGTCACGGAAGTGGCGCCATTACAACGAAGCAAGCGGCCTGTAAAGGGTGCACCCTTGCACATAGGGTCTTCTTGCGGGGTAGCAACATTTAGTACTAAAGAGTACGCTATACTTAGGGTTGTTCGTTTTCAGGTTTTATATTTTAACAAGAAAGTGTTTTATGCCGGGATACACCAAGATTTCACTGACGTCATATCCGGGACGGAAATGACGGCAGTACACCATTGCCGAAGCGACCGGCCAGCAGGACGTTGTTCACCAAGCACGCCCATAAGACAGCCGCCGACCCGCAAAACATGCTCAGCTGCAGATTTCGCTGCACATTTCACTTTCGTGTTTTACCGATTCCTATGACAGAGGAATCAACCGCAGTTTTTAACACAAGGCTCGCACTGGAGCTGGAGCTGCACTAACTGATGATGTTATCGCCAAGTGGCGAGCTCACATTCCTCGTCGTGGACGCCAGCAACATGGCGGCGTTGAGTCCTCCCATCACGACGTCACTTGCCGAGTACGCGACCTGGGGTCCGCCCTACTATGCAGCACGTTGTGTGGGAGTGTCCCGGCTTTGAGGGTGTTCGCGCGGCCATCTCCGTCAAGTGCCAACACACGAGTTCTGCCACCACAGCACACGCAGATCGCCCTCCGGGACTTCGCACACGAGGCTGACATTTTGAGCCGAACTTGATTTGACACCCTCCTTTCCTTCCCTGCAATCCTTATAGGCCTCTGAGCCAGGCGCTTTCCGAATAAAGTTACACATATCTATCTATTTGAAACATTTGGTGTTTTTTAGTGCCCCTAACGCTTGTCCTACAGCAAACGTGGAAGGAGGTTGAGAAAGAAAGGACGGAAAAGCCTGGAGGTCAACCAGGGGTAAAGCCTGGTTTGCTACCCTGCACTAGGGGAGTGCGGTTCAGGGGATAAAAGAAAGGACGGGAGAAAGGGAAATTAAACATTTTAAAGGGGCATGAAGAAGGCTTCGGTAGGCTTTTAAAGCAGACTTCAGTTATATACGCTATATAATTACAAAAAAAAAAGAATAGCCAAGCAACCCACTAGCTCATCTCATTTCCCGCTCTAGAACCTATGACGTATTATGAGCAGCTGTGCGATTGGCTGAGGCTGGAAGAACAAACGCAAGTTAGGCAGGGCTTATAAGCTTGGAGAACGAGCTTTCTGCGCTTAAATTTAATGCATATTTTTTTAACAGCAGCAAGAATGGTAGGTTAAGCGATGGAACTTACGAATGCACACGTAAACATAGAAGCAACTGGGCGTACTGCGCATACAATGCCTGTTATAGCTGCACAACCGCCCAGCTCGTTGAGCTTACACTGGCCAACTGGCATAAGCGATATTTTCTTCTGCGATTCTGTCTAGCGTACCCAATGTGTCACGAAGTGGTTACTATAAACCGTAAAAAAAATTATCCAGGTACAGATCTGGTCAAAAACAAAGCGAGTGCTACAAAGCGAGTGCGGACAGCGGTCCTTAGCTAAGGCCCCTAAAATTACTAAGGTAGCGCCAACTACTCACTCCTTCTCGGCCGCTCTCCTCAGTTTTACTTTCTCCTCACCCACGGCGCCGCACGCCATTTTATTAGTATGAAACTCTATGTCGCACGCCCTTAAACTCCTAGACGGTGCCGTCCTCTATGTTGACCTCTTCAGAGCAAACGCCCTCCCAACGTGTGGTGCTGCTCTCTGCAGACAATTTTTCTTACTGTTTGCTCTTGTTTTTGCGCCCCAATCGCTGTTTGGTGGCACTCATAGGATTTCTAGAGCCCCGTTTTACCGACACGCACCAAGTGAGGCTGTTTTGTTTTATATTTTTTGTCTACAAGGGGAAAGTCGTGCGGGCTGGATGCCGCTCGCGCAGAGCTCTTCGTATAGCGCGGTGTTTACGACAGCGGCGTAAAGTGGTTTTCTATCATATAAAACTGGCGGATCGCACACACAGATGGGAGTAGACTAAAAGTAAAGCGGTCGCAACTGCTTCGACAAATAAGAGACGTATTTATTAACGTTCAGCGATGACTCTATCGCCCTGACGAACACGAGGTCAATCCCACCACAAAGTTTACCGAAGGCACTGCGGGCCTAGCTGCGCGCCTAGCGTTTTATGATTGATTTATTGCAGGGTTTGAAGCGCCGACGCAACGCAGGCGATGAGGCGCGCCGTACTGGAGGGCTCCGGATTAATTTTGACCACATGGGGATCTTTAACGTCCGCCGAAAGTTTTTACGAACCAGGAGCAACTTCGCGCCTCTGTAGACTGCTGCTGTGGGGTTAATATGGTTAATGCGCCAGTTTCCGCAATTAAATACAGGAAGCTGCCGAAGGCCAACTCCACCGGATCACAGTAAAAAAGTCTCGTTACAGGTACCTTAATCTCAAAGAGAGAGAGAGTGAGAAAAAGTAAAGGGAAGGCAGGAATGTTAACCAGGCTACGACCTAGTATGCTATCCTGCACGGGGGAAAGGGGAACAATGAGGAAAAAAAGGAAAATAGAAAAAGAAGGGGAAAGGTACGGACAGGGCGTGGAGTGGTGTGCCCAACGGTAGGACACTATAGACATTGTCTAAAGTTCAGACAGTTCGTAGAGAGTAGTCTTGCGCTACAGTTTTTTGTGCAATTCCGTCGTTTTGAGGAAACACAGGAGCGCTTTTGTCGCCTTGTCCGCAGACGATGGAGAAGGCCAGTGGCCCAGGATTGTCTCCTCAGAGAACGGGCGCCGAGAGTCTAACTTTCGTAGAGTCGCAGAGAGCTGGCTGCGTTCGGTTGAAAATCGTGGACAATCGCAGAGGACATGTCGTATGGTCTCTGGTGTTTCACAGACTTCGCACGCCTCACTGGCTGCCATTCCAATCAAATAGGAGTAAGCATTTGTGAATGCGACTCCAAGCCAGAGGCGGCAAAGACTGGTTGCATCAGATCGTGGGAGGCCTAATGGGAGGGGGCGCTGAAGATGGGGGTCCAGGGCATGGATACGAGCGCTCGTAAACTCTTGGGTGCTCCATTTCGATAGCGTGGTCTCCCGAGCAAGTTTTCGGAGAGTCCTAGCGGCGTCCGTCCTGGATAACGGAATAGATATGGTCTCCGTTTTTTGGTGTGCCAAGCGTGCGGCAGCGTCCGCACTTTCGTTTCCGACAATGCCGGAATGACTGGGAAGCCACTGAAAGGCAATGTCATGACCCGCTTGGGTGGCACGGCCGTATAGTAGTCTTATCTCGGCCAGCAGCTGTTCATGAGGTTCACGGCACAGGGCTGACTGGAGCGATTGAAGCGCAGGTTTTGGGTCGCAGAAGATCGCCCATCTTCGGCATGAAGTTTGTTCAACGGTATGAAGGGCACAAGGGATGGCGGTAAGTTCTGCAGCCGTGGAAGTGGTGATATGGGCTATTTTAAATTCTGTGGACATGGACATTCGTGGTATAACGACGGCGCCGGCAGAACTAGATGTTGTTACGGAGCCATCGGTGTAAATATGGGTGCAGTCACTGTATCTCTCGTGTAAATAAATGAGACTTAGCTGTTGTACTGCCAGCGTTGGAAAATCTTGCTTCTTTGTTAAGCCTGGGATAGTGAGGCATGCTCGAGGCTGCGTCGTACACCAAAGTGGGAGTGGCGGCCTCATCGCAGGCGTGTAGTTGGATGGCATGCTGGTCATGTTGGAAACTACAACCTTTGCGAAAGACGCATGGGGGCGTTTAGATGGTAGACTAGCAAGGTGATGATCCGGCAGCCTGGTTAGGTGCGTAATATGCGCCCTGAGTGTTTCAATTGTCACGTAAGTGGGTAAGGGGTGATCACGAACCACAGCAATGGTTGCAGCTGTTGAGGTGCACCGTGGTAGGCCAAGGCAAGTTCGGAGGGCCTGCGCTTGTATGCCTTGCAGTTGCTGAATATTGGTACGGCACGTACCCGAAAGCACAGGCAGGCTGTACCGTAGGGAGCCCAAGAATAGTGCGTCGTACAGCTGAAACATTGACTTCATAGATGCTCCCCACGTCTTGCCGCCGATGAACTGGAGAATGTGGGCTACAGCAGACAGCCTCTTCTTCAAAAAACGAACATGGGGGCTCCAAGAAAGGTCTCTGTCGACGACCACGCCGAGAAACTTGTGATGCTTCACATTAGATACCCTTTCGCCATTAACTGTCAAAGGGTATGCGTACATAGGCTTCCGTGAGAACGCAAGCACTGCGCATTTGCTGGAAGACACTTCCAACCCTTGTAAATCAGTAAATCAGTTGTAAATCAGTTTCTATCATAGCAAGTTCTGTGTGTCTATGAAGGGGGGGGGGGTACGAAGGGGAGGGGGGTTCAACTGTGTTTGTTAACTTTGTAACTGAGCACGTGAGCAAATGAAATGTGTGGAAATCTTATACTTGCGCTACTTTACTGAACATCTATAGTATATGTATACGGCAGCTACCGTAAACTTTGTGATGACGATTGTTTCGGGGGTCTTTTCGATGGGGGACTCTGTCCGAGCCATGGTTTTCGAGGTTCATGTCTTCAGTTTACGTGAAAATGTCAACCTCGAACCACGCAAGCATCTTGTCATTTGAAACAAAACATAGTCCTTGGTTAACGAGCCAGCTATGTAACGAAGGTCGCTTTTCGTGTTGCAGTGCTTTTTTATTTTTGTAAATGCAATTGTTGACGCATACTTTTCGAATTTCTGAGCCATAGCCGCACAGCAAGACAGCTTCAGATTTAGGCAGCTGAACATACCTTTGGCAGGTGTGAAATATGCCTGTTTTTAAATTGCCCTTGAGGATAGCTTCGAATAAGTTAGCGTAAAAAATGCCATACAGGTTCATGTTAGAGCATAAACCGTTTGGTAAACCAAATTCTCATTGCAGCAGGCTGTATAGCCGTTTCCCTAAACACCGTGCGGCCGCTAAATGAAAGCTAAAGCGTCGTCGTCATCGAACCCGTCTATACCACGATTACTGATTCCTAATTGCATTATATGAGATCGAATTCTTAGATATTGCAGAGTAATCTTTACGGTCACATGTAGTAGAATTAGTTTCCATATACGTGAGATAGAACGCTAGTTAAAGCCGCTTTAATGTGCGATGATCGCCGCTACTCTGAAGGCGTCGAAAGCGGGAGCCGGGGCAGCCGTCACCTATGTCTGGCGACCCCGCCGAAAGTAGCGGCGGCAACCCCTGTAGTATTGGCCGCGAGGTTCACCACTGGAGAGGCCGGCGCTTCGATCGTTTTGACGTCACTTGTAGGATCACCGTTCCTATCTTGCTGCGTAGTTGGCTTGCAGCGCGTGACGCTTCGCTTGGGAAACGCGTTATAGAAGTATTTTCGTGTTAGGTAGGTAGGTAGGTAGGAATAACTTTATTGATGCCGGCAACCGACGGTTTAACTCGTCGTGACGTTGGCCAAGCGTCGACCCGGGGTTATGCCCTACTCTGCTATACCCCAGTTCGGCCCGTTTGTGGCGGGTCGTGAGGCTTGTGCTTTTCGACCGCACCCCGGGCCTGCTGGACGGCCCATAGTTGAGTGTCCTTGTCTTTAGACTCCACTGCACTTTGAAGTTCGGGCGGGTATGTCCTGGAGGTAGCTTCAGTCGGGAACCTGGCGCAGTCCCACATTATGTGCCATTGATCCGCCAAACCCACTGCACAAACACTGCACATACCACTCGGATAGAGTTCTGGGTGAAGCACGTGTAGCACTGCCGGGGCGGGGAGTGACCCGGTCTGTATCTGCCTTAAGATAACGGCCTCCTCCCGACTGAGTGCCGGGTGGGGAGGCGGCATTGTCCGTCGAGCTAGGCGATAACACTTGGTAACTTCGCTATAACTGGTCATTCGGTCCTTGGTTTCAAACCACCACACGGAACGGTCACTCTCGGTGGAGCGGAGGGTAAGCACTCGCGCCGCCGAATGGGCCGTCTCGTTGTGGTTCGGTGAGGATGTACACTCACCCGCGTGAGCCGGGAACCACTTGATACGGATGGTGCTGCCGCGGTCTTGGAGCTTGAGCTTGCCGATGATGGCGGCCGCCGGCGCGCACACTCGCCCCTTGGCAAAGTTGCGCACGGCGTTCCTCGAGTCGCTGAGCACGGTGCGACACTCAGCCTCGGAGATCGCCAGAGCGATGGCAACCTCCTCGACGTCTGTGGCGTCTGTGCACCGCACGCTCGCTGCCGTTGTCATGGTCCCGGTAGCCGCCGCAACGACCACTGCCGCAAAGCCTTCTCGTTCGTATTCCGAAGCGTCTACGTACCGGGCGTGCGGGTCTTGGGCGTGTTGCTTGGTGAGGGCCTTGGCCCGCGCCTGCTGTCGTTCTTGGTTGTACTCGGGGTGCACGTTCTTCGGGATGGGGTCCACGTGGATGTGGGCCCGCGCCTCGTCGCTGATCTCGCACGGTTGCCGGCTGGGAGCTCGCGGGTTGTAACCCAGGGACGCCAGGATACTGCGGCCCGTCTTGGTGGCAGAGAGGCGCTCCATTTGCGCGGTGAGCTGCGCCTCGGCTATTTCCTCTAAGGTGTTATGGACGCCGAGCTGCAGGAGCCGAGCCGTACTCGTGGTCTCCGTTAAGCCCAGAGCCGTCTTGTAAGCCCGTCGGATCAGCGTGTTGATCTTGGTCCTGTCGGTGACGTGCCAGTTGAGGTAGGCCGCAACGTATGCGATGTGACTGATTACAAAGGACTGGACGAGGCGCACGAGGCTGTCTTCACGCATGCCAGCCCGCCGCGTCGATACTCGGTGTATGAGCCGGAGGCTTCCATTGCCTTGGTGGTAAGCTTGTTGATGGTCTCGTCGTTGCGGCCGCTCTTGTTTAGCAGCAGACCCAGGACCCTGATTTTGGAAACTTCGGGAATGCGTTGCCCCGATGCAGTCACAATCTTGATGTGATCGCACTCTCGAGGGGGAGCGCGTTTCCGTCCCGCTCGTAGCGGTGTGAAGACGAACAGCTCGGATTTGGCGGGCGAGCACACTAGGCCGGTGCCTTCAAGGTGCTGCTCGATGGTGGTAACCGCCGCTTGCAGCTGTTGCTCGATGCTGGCGTCGGTGCCGCCGGCCACCCACAGGGTAATGTCGTCGGCGTAGATCGTGTGCCGGACGCCGGTCGCCGCCACTGCCCTCGCTACCCCGATCATGACGAGGTTGAACAGCAACGGCGAGATGACTGAACCCTGCGGTGTACCCATGCTGCCGAGCTTGCGTTCAGGTAGCTTGAGGTCTCCGGCGTGCAGTTCCACCGTGCGGTTGGTCAAGAAGTCTTCGATGTAATTGTAGCTCGTTACCCCCATGTTGAGTCTTGATACTTCGGCTAATATGGCTGAGTGTTTGATTTTGTCGAATTCGCTTTGTAAATCGAGCCCCAGAATTACTTTGGTGTCTTGTGTCTTGTTGTCGATGATTTCTTGTTTTAGTTGCAACATGGCGTCTTGTGTGCTGAGTCTGTGCCTGAAGCCGATCATCGTGTCTGGATAGAGGCCTTCCTTCTCCAAGTATTCTTGCCATCGGGTGGCTAACACGTGCTCGAGCACCTTGCCCATGCAGGACGTGAGCGAGATGGGACGCAGGTTGCTAATGTCCGGTGGTTTGCCCGGTTTCGGGATCAGGATTGTTCTTGCCGTTTTCCACTGTCTAGGGAGTTTGCCCGACCGCCAGCATTCGTTAAAGTAACAGGTTAGGGCGTCGATCGATGCATCATCGAGGTTACGCAGCATCTTGTTGGTGACGAGGTCAGGGCCGGCTGCCGAGCGGGTATTGAGCTCGTGCAGCGCTACCCGTACTTCTGACATGGTAATATCTCGGTGGAGCCACGTGTTGGGCAGCCCACTGTACGGCGGGTGGGTTTCCGTCGGCGTGTCCGGCAGATACTTGGTTTCTAGGATCTTCATAACAGCATCTTTTCCTTGATGTTGTGTGGCGGTGTGCATGAGGCGGGTCAGACGGTCGCGCTGGTGTGATTTGGTCTTGGTTTCATCTAGAAGGTGCCGAATTAGATTCCAGGTGCATCCGCGGTGCATTTGCCCATCAGCTCGGCTGCAGATTTCGTTCCACTGCTGACGGCACAGGACCTTGCAGTGGTGTTCAATGGCCCTGTTTAAGTCGGCCACCTTCTTTCTCAATTTGCGGTTCAGCCGTTGCCGCTTCCAACGCGCCTGTATCGAACGTTTGGCCTCGATAAGATGGGCCAGGCGGCTGTCCATGGTAACGACGTCCTCGTCCGTTTCGATGGTCTTGGTGGCCGACTGCACTGCATCGCGGAGCTCTGCCGTCCAGGTTTCTATGTCTGTGATGTCTTGTGCTGTCGTGGGACGTCCCTTACGGAAACTGTCCCAGTCCGTCCACTTGTGTGCAATGGTGTGGCCCCGGAATAGGTTGGGTACCGTAATTTCGAGGATGTAGTGATCGCTGCCCAGGTCGACGCCGGTGTTGTGCCATGTTGCTTTGCCCGTGTGGTCGTTCTTGATAAATGTAAGGTCTGGTGTGGTGTCTCGTGCTACGGAGTTTCCTATGCGGGTGGGATGTGCGGGGTCCGTTATCAAGGCACAGTTGTGGTCCAGGGCATCCTGTAACAGGTCCCGTCCCTTGGCCGTGTCCTTTATGTAACCCCACGCACGATGGGCGGCGTTGAAGTCCCCTCCGATCAGCAAAGTGTTGTCTTTGGCCTGGGTGCTGGCTGTGTGTAGTAGGGTCTTGAATTTCTGTGTGTGCTGCTTGGGGTTACTGTAGATGTTGGCGATGAACAGGCTGCGTTTCCGTTGTTTGCTTGGAAGGATTTCGGTGAAGGTGTACTCCACCCTGCTGCGGCCGTGTTTGAGTTGGTGCTCGATGAACGTGATTCCTCTGCGGATGAACGTGCAGACGCCTCGTCCCTCCGCCGGGCTAACGTGAGCGCGATACCCAGGGAGGGTGGGGGTCGCCGTCGCCGTTTCTTGCAGCAGCATGATGTCGGGTTTCTTGGTTACTGTTGTGATGTGTTGTTGCAGCACTGCTCTCTTGTTGTTGTAACTGTGGCAGTTCCACTGCCAGACCGTAAGGCCCGGCAGCGATCATATTCTGGCTTGGGGCTGGGACATGATTGTAGCGGAGTTGGGGCTTGCGTCTGTTCTTGGAGGTATGGGTGGTTGCCGAATTGCGCCGCAAAGATGGGGCTGCAGACTATGGGCTTGAGAGTCTGTTCAATGAAGCCGAACTGCTCTTGTATGTTGCGGAAGGACGTGGTGATCAACTCCTCCAGTCGCGCAAGTCGTTGGTCGGTGACGGCAGCCGTGCTGGCGTACGTGTTACCGATCGCTTCAATTTTTGCTTCGAGCTTAGTTTCCAATTCGGTCAGTTCTGTGTGGTTTTGTGATGACGTGCGTGCTCGTTTCTTGGGAGTTGGATCAGTGGTCTTCTCTTCCTGGGGCGCGTCTTGGGCTGTGTCCATTGATTGTGTGCCTTGGTCTGATGGCGTGCAGGTGCTCTGCTCGTTGGTAACGGCGGGTGTAGGTGTCTCGTTAGACTGTCGTGGGGCAGTGATTGGCTGGGCTTGTTGGGCTTGGAGTTCTTTCTTGACCTCGGCTAGCTCTTGGGCAAGCCGACGCGTGGTTTTTACCAGCGTTGCGTTGGTCGCGCGGAGTTGTTCAAGTTCCTTGTAGTAGGGGCTGGTAGTCCACGCCTGCCAGCTGCTCGGAGTGCTTCGGCTAGTAGTGGCGCTGTTGGAGCTAACGCTGCTACTTTTAACTTTGCCCCTTGCTGCGTCCGCCCAGCTGACTCTGTCAGATGAGTCACGGCCGCGGGATGCGCTGCGCGATGCACTACGGGAAGCGTGGCGTGACGCATGGCGCGATGCGCTGCGTGAGGCGCGGCGTGATTCGCTACGGGAAGCACTGCGCGAGCGGGAACGTCCAAGGCGTGGAAACGAGCTTGATTCGAGTGCTTGTTTTTGCCGTTCTTCGGCGTTACGGCGTTCCCATCGCCTTCGCCGCACGACGTATGGAACCTTGTATTTGGCTCGGCAGAAGCGATCCCCGGTGGGGTGTTCTCCGCCGCACAGCTTGCATTTGGGGACACACTTGTGGCCCTCTTTTGGATTACAAACGCCACATGTAAGGCAACCACGTACGCTTGGTGTGGGGCACACGTCGCGCCTGTGACCGACCTTGCCGCATACTTTGCAAACTTCTATTTGCTTCCTGTAAAGACTGCACGGGTAGAGCGTGGATCCGTAACGCACATACCTGGGAACCTTGGTACCATTGAACACAACGATTACTGTCGTCGTGTTCCCGATACGCTTCGCCCCTGCGGCAAGGGGGTTGTACTTAGTAACGATCTGCTGCATTATTTCGGCTTCGCTGTCCTCAAGCCCTATGCCCCTAATCACGCCCTTGACTGTGTCGCGGGCGGTCGTTCCGTAAGCGCTCACTTCGTATATTTTGCCTTGGACGTTGATAGCTTGAATTCGAGCATACTTCTCCGCTCGCTCGACGCTCGGAGTGCTGAGCACCATAATGTTCTGCTGGGTGTTGGGACACGCCATACCCTCAGCGTGATCTGCCTTCTCAATTCCTGCTGCGGCCATGATGGCGGTTGCCACGCACGCAGCTCCTGCCTTGAAAATATCGAGTCCTCCGCGGGGCTGCACGACGATCTTAATTTCGTCTGCAGGCATGGCTGGCATGCGAGCTGCCCGAATCACTGCGGTCCGAAAGTTTTTGTTGAACTTCGGCTTCTGCTGAGAGCTCGGAGTATCGGTACGAGAAGTCGACTCACCCTGCGTTGCTTGCCGGCATGGTCGGCTCTTGTGCCCGCCGATGTGCAGCCATCCGGGCGAGCGCTGAAATTCCTCGGGTGTAATTTCTTCTCCGTCTACTTGCACGCACATTTGGGAAACCTGGGAACCATGCGTCGAAGCGGCGGCGGAGCCCTCCATGTTGTGCGTCGAAGCGGCGGCGGAGCCCTCCATGTTGTCGTGGCAGAAGAACGGCTGGCTAGGTCTAGCGAGCCCTGGGTTCGCTTAGGCTTAGCGGCTCCTCGTGGCGATGAACTAGGAAAAGTCCGATAAATCGATGAAAAACACACCTTCGATGGAAAGACGGGTATCGGGTGATAGCGGATGCCTTCACGAACACATTGGTAATCAAATCTTCGGGATCCAAACTAATTAGCACTGCGAAAGCGGGCATTAAAGCCGATATGAACACGTCTGTTCACCACGGCGACCGCAGCGCCCCCCACATTTTCGTGTTAATTTCCTTCGTTTGAAGTTAATTCTCAGTGCGTCAAGCGCAGTTCGACCTAATGGTGACTGTATAACCGTATCAACTGTGGTATATTATCCGCAAAGACCATGAGCGTGGTGGTGTATTACGCATGCGACCGAAGCGTAAGCAGCGGCTTGTTTCCCCGAACAACAATGTGGACTACGACGATCGCCGATTGAAGTTTCTAGATTTCCCTTGTTTGCAAGAAATGTATAAAGCAGGAAATCGTGAAGCATTAACTGCTCGCAGAAGCACACGCACCCGCCGTGCCTGCCCGCACGGCCGACGGTGCGGCTCGAGCTGACGCAGGTTGCGGCAGCAACAACTTGTCGCCGCTTTTTAAAATCACACAAGTCGTGGAAAAGAAGTTCCAGATTGGTGAAAGTGGATGTTTGCGTGATGAAAAATTCTGATAGGTAGTGTCATCAGCTGTGGTTTTCAAAGCGATGCTCAAATATCTGCCGCGGTTTACGCCGACCGGCCGCGGAGGTCGGTCCCGGCAGCGCCGGCCCGTTCACGCACGGTACGGCGAGCGGCCGAAGGATGCTATGCTTGCGCGCAAGAATCGACCGAGGCCGTGCAGGTATCTTGATCGTCGATCGCTTCAACGGAAATCACCGCGCTTACAGAGTTCCCAGCGCGGTGAAACGTTCTGTTAGGGACTGTCACTCGCAACTCTAACGGCGATGAAATATCTGCTGCGACGCCAAGCCTAAAGTTCCCAAGATCCGATTACGTGCATCCGAAGCCGGCTGCGAGCTGTTGGCGAAGGCCCTCCCGTCGCGCACGCGCGTGTTGCGTTTGGGTTCCTCTATCTTCTTGGGGGCCCTCAACGCTCGGTTCTCCTATTCTAAATATCCCCATTACCCGAAATCATTAACGACGTGTTTCGCCTCGTACGCAGCATCGCCTTCTGTGAAAAGCCGTGAGTTTCGAAATTGATGCTTGAGAAATGCCGGCTTACTGTAAACATACAAAACACGCTGCAATTATAAATTACCACGCCGAGCACCTAATGAAAACTAAGTATAGCCTTGTCCGAACCCGCTCGAAGACGTTAAAAACTCGCGTTCATACCGTTCATACATTGCGGACAAGTCGCGAAAAGTAAACATCAGCCGTGCAGAGTACAGGCTACGGCAGTGATCGTTAATCAAATCCGGGCATGACTATAAAAACATCGTAGGGGAAATAGGCACTGATTAAGCCAAATTGCAGACCATAACAATACTTTTAAGCATGTGCGGCGAAGCAATCTGATCATTGTTCTCGCGTCATTCATTTACCAGGAAATACGAGCAGTTCGCGCGGTGAGATCATAAGTGAGCGACGCGTGTCCGTCGCTGTTACAAGGTGTTTGCTTGCACACACATGTCCCGTCACAAGTGTTTCATAATGAATTTACAGCGTACTTTTCTCGGCATCAGTTGCATCGTCCTTGGCGTTAGCTTGCTGGCTACGTATGTAAAAGCTGTGGGTCGCGATGGTAGCAACTACCTAAACGCGGCGGTGTCGCCGGGAACAAGCGAGTCGCTCATTGCTTGCCCGAATTATTTGGTTTACAGACAACTTTTTGGTAATTTGCATCAAATCCACAAGGAGCGGGCGAGACGGTGGCCACAACAAGAAAACACGCTTCCGCATACGCACGGAAAATGTGTTGTAGCAGACGACAGCACGATTCGGCGTCCTACAAGTGACGTCACTCGTAGGTGGCGCCACGGTATGTCCTCGAGGCCAATAGAGCCGAGAATATACTATTCTAGGCACTATACCTCTGGAAGCGGGAAACTCAGCTGTCCCGCGCCCTCCCATTGCCGGCGCCTGATTCGGACAGCCGGACCTCTTTTTCATCGAGCTACCGTGGCCGCGCATACCTAAGTGCCACCAACGGCGCAGACCTACTCCGTGCTCAGCTCTTCGAATACACTGCTTCTACTATAGCTCCTTCGTCGCGTCATCTGCGTCTAGAACAAAACTTCAGCAATAAATGGTGATAAAGTCGGCTGGAGCGAGCCCACATAATCAACAGAGCGTGGTCAAAGACAAGTAGTGACCTAACCGCGACAGATTTGCTGACGTTGCATCGGTGGCGTCTGCTACGTTCACACGCTTCGGTCCCGCAAACGCGTTGCTCAGTCCAGTCCACGGAGCAAGGTCCCGTTTTACCGCGGTGTGCGATTTTCCGCTCGGCGATGAAAAGACGCTCGTACACTTTATTGAAGCGAATCTTCCTATATCACACTTGTGGCGGTGTCGGAAAAACCGTATTGCAGGCAAGCCAACTTTACTCATTGGGTTTCCACAAGGGGCACACCAATCACGAACCGCACAAACAATGGGATGCCTTTACATGCATAACTGCTTCCATTTTGGTATACGAATGCAATTTAGCGCCATACGGCATAGCGCTGATGGTGAAAGCATTCCTTTACAGGCGCGCAGACGGCACGTTGATCACGCCACACGTATAACATAGATTGAAGACCAAATCAACGACAACGCTGAGCTAACCAAATCAGAACATTCGAATGACCCAATCACAAACTAATGATACAAAATCGTAGCATCACATCCGGTTAGTTCAGCGTTGCCATAGATTTATAATTTGGATGATTGGATTGTAGACTTTGCGTTTGTATAGGAGAAAGCTTCGCGTTTCAACCATATTTCTTCCAGAAAGGGGCGCTAGATTTTTAAATTTATCTTTTAGTTTTTAAGGTAGCGTAAAACTAAGAAAACCCAACATTTGGATGTCTCTAACAATGCACTATAACCCCGCTGCTTAAATGTAATAGTAGTACATTAGCCTCCATGTAATAACTAAAGGTAACACGAAGACAAAATACAGGTTCGTTTTGTTTGAAAGATTGGTGTTTTACAGTGCCCTAACGCTTGTCCGGCAGACGATGGCCTACGGAGGACCCACCTGTCAACATTCCTATGGGACTTTCTACTTTATGACCCACGGGTTTAAAAAGAATCGTGTACTAACCAAAAAAGGTTTACAAATGGGGAGTGTTCACTTGACGTCACCGCAGCGCGAAAGTATGCTGACAACATGGCCCGTGCAAGGCGGCGGCCATCACGTTGGCGGTGGTCGTACTTGGTTGGGCGCACTGGGAGACGGCATCGCTGCGTGAGTGTTGTTGTTATCGTCCGTAGCGTTGACGGTAATCAGACACGTGGTGGTGGTTCCTCGTTGTGTTTGAGCGCTTCTGCTTCAATTTGGGTGAAGTCGCTTGAAAGCGCTATGAAGAAAAAAACTCCCCCCACCTCCCCGAAGGGGATCGTGCGGAAATGCGAATGCATTGGATGCACCGATCAGTGCGCTGCGGCAAGCAGTCACGGAGAGAGGCGCGTGCTCCACTGCATTTATATATATATTTTCCGAGCCCAGCGAGCGGACAGAGGGTACGCGGAGAGGAGAGAGAGACCCGCGCAACACGCCCGCCCCGCGCGCGAGCTCTCTCCGCCGAGCTCCGCGATGCGAGCGCCCTCACACACCCGAGAGCGCTCCTCCTCTCCACTCACTCTCCGCTACTCCGCCCGAGCTCCGCGATGCGAGCGCCCTCACACGCCACGCGCGCTCCTCCTCTCCCCTTGCCCTCCGCTACTCCCGCCCCAGCTACCAGGTACTCCGGTTGCTAGGCGCGCCACAGCTGTTGCTAGGCGCACGCGGGCCAACGCACGACAACCCCCGACTAAGAAATGCATTCGCATTTAAAAGCAGCGGTGTGTGGTGGCGTCGATGTGTCACTGTTCGGAAACCGGCGCTGCTGCTTTTGTCTGGAGTGGAAGGCTCGGACAGAGAGAGAAGATTATCTTGTCCGTACGATTAGTTCCGTGGAGCATGAACCTCTTCAAGCCATTAAGTCGCTAGCTGAGCACAACCATTTGACTTATGGCTGATCGTCCAGCTGCCGCAACTGAGGCAAGTTGGCGACGACGTCATTGTTCGCAGAAAGGTGAGCACTTCCTATTTCGTTCGGGATTAGTCGCGGTGACTGTTTTTATAATTTCGTACGACGGAAACGCCGGTTCACGAAACTCGTTATCGCATTTTCGCGATCATGCGCGACTGCGCGAGGACGGGGCGAGGCAAGGAGGCGAGAAACGACAGCGCGCTTTTCCTGTATCGTTTGCTTCGTCATGTTTTTAGCTATGTTTCACGCGTTATGCTACGTATCGATGAGCTTCAACAAGCGCGTTCTCCCGCCAGCGGCTCTAAATGCACAAATGTGCTCCATCACGAGGCCTGTGTTTTCATGGCGCGTTTCGTGCTTGACAGAGCGCTGAACTCAAACGGGAACGCTCGCTAAACAGCTCCCGACCATGCAATTCTTATCACGGGAAATTGCAAGCACGTAGCGGAGAAAATTCATGGAGAGGGCAGTCAGGTGAATCAATTGCTTGGCCGCACCTCCTTAGGCAGTTTTGAACACCTCGTAAGGTATTCAAAACTATACAATAGTCCAAAAACTATAGTTACAATAGTAAATACTATACAAAAAATAGTCCCCGTAAGGACTATTTTGATTCGGCCTTGCCTTTTTCTCCTTCGCTTCAAGATACTTAATTCCCCGGTTCAGTCCAGCAATTAATATAATTATGATTGACTGGAGTAGCCTCTACACATGGGTTGTTATTAATGGCTACTAGTGATGTTTACATTTGTTTCCACTGTGCCCAATGCATACTTCATCACTCTTTAGCAACGTCATTTACATCAATTGGCGGGCGAATAATTCCCAGACACAGGTGATGGAGCCACTGGGCCCATGGCTGCTGCTGAACAGATGGCAGTTGGCTGCTGAACTGATGGTAGAGGAGGCAGTTGCAGTGTTTACTACGGAGTTACCACTGGACATCTTCAAATGAAGGCTGTACCCCAAACGTGTCTTGTGGTTCACTTTATTCGCCCTCATTGCTTATGTTTGCAAATGTGGGTGTGTAGCTTTAATTTCGTTTTAAATCTAAGTTGCCACATTATTTTGCACATATTGAAGCAACCCGTTCAGTGCGTCTTTTTACTTGTAAAATAGAAGAGCAAATGTATGCACACGCGTCTCAATGAAAAGACGAGATGGTCAGTCTGTGATCCCTAAAGTAGCTCAGCTCATGATACATGTGAAACGCTCACACTTTCCCATATTACGCTATTGCCAGGTTGAAAGCTGTCGAGAGAGAGAGAATAGTCTTTAGTGATAGTGGTGAGGTTAGCCTGGCCAAGGCGCCTAGCTTGCTACACCAGATGTATATAAAAAAATGAATTCGATGAAGAGATGATGATAATGACTGTGATGAAGATGACGCGCTCATTAAGAGAGTCGTAAACCACTGTACTGTGTCACCTTCCTGCCCTACCTCCTCAGCTTTCCAAAATAAAACTTGTGCCTCCCTTTCGGGCAACCCCAATTAGAAACATGGCAGTATTGTGATTCTTGTAGAGAGACCATGTCCTTGCTCTCGGAAGTACTGAAGACAGCATGTCGATAAATACTTAAAAACAACTTAGGTGCAACCACCATCAAAGTTCCGAATGCCTGTCCAATTTGATTGAACAACTTTTACTAAGCTTCAAGTAAAGAATGGTGCGCGCAGGCACCAGATAGGGTGGTTCTCTATTCGCGGGACCCATATGTGTCCAGTAATTCTTCTCCTAGAGCCACCAGCTGTTGCTGAATGGCGAGGTCAGAGCTGGACAGTAAGGTCTCCCATCGCTCGGGCGGGTTGGAGTTGGGGAAGAGGGGAAGGGCGTAGGGGGGTGTCTTGAGTTTTTTGCACTCCCCAATTATGTGCGCGAGAGTGTCGTCTCCCCGGCAGAACGGACATGTGTTCTGCAGGGTACATTTTGTGCAGAAGCGCCGGGTGTGCGAGCGGCCCTGCCGGTAAGCGGCGCAATATCGTCTGCTGCCGTCTGCTTAGTTGCTTGTGCGGCTTCGGAAGCCTCGTTCCCAACGCACGATGGCCAGAATCCTTCACCAACACTTGGGAAGCACAAAGTAATTTTCTTCAAATCATAGAACGCCATCTCGAGTAGAGTAGGATTTGTTCTTCGCGGCTGGAAGGGTTGAAAAGCAATAAAGAGCTACTTGGAATTCTTCTTCGGTTTCGAGTCTTGTAATATATGCAGGTATACTATTTATTACGTTAGTTACCGAGTATATCATGCTTTCAACACCGTAATCATGTCATCATTGTTCGAGTTGAGAGTCAGTTCGTTATGATAACGATATAATTACGATAGAAATTCGGAGCACAAAAGCCGCCATCGAGTGCTGTGGACACGTTGTTTAGGGCGCGATTGCGGTGGCGTAGCACAAACTTTCTCATTGTATTTGCATGTGAATAAACATAGCACGTTGCAGATATGCACCTTTTTTCACGCAGCCGTAATGAAAGCCAATTTGTGAAGAAGGGAATGTATGCCATACATAATGAAGGAAATATCCACACGAACTTTGTGAGGCTCCCAAACATCCCGAAAACTCCTAATAAGAAGTTGGTGACGGCGCAGAAAAATTAATGCGTTGGGCAGAAAAAAAAAGCAAGAAACATTAATCCGATACAAGAGAACAACGAAAGAAACAGCAGAAAGCCGCTTTATTTCCTGCTGTGCGATGATGCTGTGCGATGAGCGTGTAGAGACCGCTGCTTGGTACGTAGTATTAGACTGTTGAGTCTTCATAGGAGCATCTCAAAAATACTGCAGGGAAGCCTACGCATTTTGAATACTTATCGAGAAGCTCTGATCGCTGATCCTCGCGAATAAGCAAGAAAGGACGAGTGACATACGATCTTCTGACCGATACTCTGAAGAAAGTTGCTCTCTATCTCTTCGTGTGTTGCAAACTTGTGGGGGATACAGCTTCAAATTATTCAGATGCGTCAGAAGCTGGCAAAATAACTGAGTCGCTAGAAATACGCTTTTTAACGCACTAAAGCAAAGAAGCAGGCGATTTCTAGCCCAGGAACTGTTGCCCCTCACAAGCGGAGTGTAGCAGACGACAGCGGCGCGAATCCCTAAGCCGACGTCAGAGCCAGGGGGCGCCACTCAAAGATCTTACCGCCAATAGCCGGGTTGCCTCGCCGATGCCACGCCGGCTGGGACATTGCGCAATGCCGCCGCTGCGACGCCATTGCTGGCTGGCGAGCCACGCAGCTTCAGTACCGGCTTTATCGTAGGCGCCAGCTAATAGCAAAGTAAGAATTAGCTGCTCTTTCCGAACAAATGTCGCACCGGTGTCGCTTTATGTTGCTTCTCGGTGCCGATGTACTGTGCTCTTAGGCAGCGCGAATATCGTCAGGGAGGGCAAAAGACTTAGTTATTCCGTCCGGGAAACGCGACGCAGAAAGGAGAAAAGTTTGGTTGCATAGATTTGAACGGGCATACTTCAGGCCGACGCTGCCATCACTCTTTTGCGAGGTAAGTTTATGAATGCTTGTTCTTGCTCTGTTAAATTCTGCGCGAGCTTGAGCGGTCACTTACGAAGAAATGCGTTTTCCCTCCGCGACCGTCGTCCACCCTTTGTTCTGCGTAGGCATTGCACGCAGCGCCGAGTTCGTCCCTCCGTAAGCTTTGCTTTGGATAAGAGGCCGTGTATTTGTCATGTGTGCGCTTAACTTCCAGCATCATTATCAGCGGCGTAGCATGTTCAGTCGGTTGTCGTAAGGTTTTCGTGACGCGAGAATTGTTCTCCTGAATTCGTGCTTGTTCTGGCCGACGGCAGCTTGCGTCTGACCATGTAGCGTGTGCGTTCCTAGTGCGTGTACGCTCTTTTTGGCGTGAAGTCATGTTTTGTGTGTTAGCGACCCGGGTGGTATTATAATCCCGTTGTTACGACATTGGAGAGATTTGCTGCGTAATATGGGCTTGGTCGGTGCGGCGCAAATTGAGGCTGTTGCGAGAAAAAAAAAATGCTGCTAGGTAAAACAATTTAAGGCCAGCTAATATAGTGACCGCGCCCTTGACGTACGTTTGATTCGCAATTTATGTTATCGCTTTGTTAAATTCGCGCACTTTTGATTGGGCACTTCAAATGCATATTCGCACCGTAACGGCTGTACGCCCTTTCTTCCGTGTATGCACAAAGGAACGTTAATTACATCTTACGTTTGCATTACACGTGATGCCGTACATTTGCAGTGTGCGCGCTTACTTTATCTTAGTAGTCAACGGCGCAGCGTATCCAGTCATTGCGATTTGAACAAAAACTCACTGGGCGACTATATTATTTTCAGCAGACCTATTTTCGTCCAGCAAAGCGCTTGCTAAACGGGTTTAGTCTAAGCAAGTTGAGCGGACGCGGCACTGAGCAGATGCGCGAACACAAATTTGACCATGCTACGGTAGAACGGCCACTAACTCTCTTCTGCAATGCATTATTGCCTATATTTGCGGAGTGTTTGTGGCGCATCTCAAACTCGGTGGCGACATTTTTTTCCCTTCTCAATAGGATTATTTCACGGATCAATTTGAGCAACGGATATTGGAGAAGCTTGGCGTTAAAAAAACTAAACCCAAATGCCACTCCCAACATTTTTTCTTACAGGAAGCCACGTCAGCAGCACAAGCCACCTGCACGACGTCATTACGGACGTTTGTTCTAAGAAAATATCTATTTGGTGGCTCCAATTCATTTTTGTGATTTATTGTATTCTCTTGATAATCATCGCGACATTGGTTCTCTTTCGAATTTCTTTCGGGGATTATTCCTGTGTTAGTGCAATGTACAAATATGCCAGAATATATCCCAGCATAAAACAATTCTGTCCAGGCGCCTCCATTAATAACGGCTGTAAACGACCGCGCCCATGTGAAAAACGTATTGCATGATTAATTAACTGCAGTAACTAGTTCCATAATTTGTACCTAGAGGGACTCTATCTCTGGTTTGTATGAGAAATAGGAGGCCACAAATCTGTAATTCCAGTTTACCCGATCGATTGATCGCAGTCTTCTCTGGCGCGTATTCCCAGAATTGCACGCCTGCGTTTTTCCCTCGGTTCGCACATGAACGTGCGGCCGCGAGTGCAGTTTAGTGTATCCGGCTGCGAAATCGGGGAAGCAGGGACTTTTCACGTCGCTGTACGTGCACATACGCACAACAGCATGTGTATATTTTTTTAATCTATTCACAGCAGCCTATAACGACATGAAGGTGAAAAACATTTCTACAAAAACGGCAAAGCACTCTAAACTGCGCGGAATTAAGGTAGGCTGTAGGTCGTTAGTAAAAGTGGGCGCAGAGTGAACGCCGCTGAGGATTCACAACCATCGCAAGAAAGGCGAGTGCAAGGACGCCAGCGCAGCGCTCGAACGACGGCATTTGCGAATGAAGCGCTCTGTATACTGCCCCGAACCGTGCGCAAGACCTCTGTGCAGTGATTGCACGACCACAGTCACGCGAATGCAAGACCGGAACTACCGTAACAGAGCAGTTTGAAATGTCCACGCTCGATCCTTTCGCATTCACGAGCTATCCTGAGATGTTACAGAATGCCGCACACGTAAACAAAAACCGCGCTGTGCGTATGCGCCAGCGGCATCCGCCCCGCAAATATCCCCTTGTAGACAAAAATATAAAACAAAACACCCTCATTCAGTGCGTGTTGGTAAACCGGGGCTCTATAAATCCCATGAATGCCACCAAAGAGCGATTGCGGCGCGAAAATAAGAGCAAACTGCACGAAAAACTGCAGCGAGCGGCCCGAAGCGCTGCGAGGGCGTCTGCTCTGAAGCAGCCAACAAAAATGGCGGCACCTCCGCGGAGTTAAAGGGCCGCGGCGCCGAGGGTAGGGGAAAGAAAAAAGAGGAGGGCGCGGAGGAGGTAGCAGTTGGCGCTACCTTAGGGGGCCTGGATGTTCCTCCTCGCCGCCCGCCTGGATGTTCCTCCTCGCCCACCCGTAGGGGCGGCGAGGAGGAACATCCAGGCTTCCTAAAAGCGCTGGAACGCGTTTTGTGCGCCGACGGTTGAACAGTAGGGTCAATGGTGCGCGCAGCCGATTTCGCGACATCGTGTGCGCGCGCTCTTGTGACTCGTGCCCTTCCGATGGGACACAGTAATGTTCTAGTAATGCACGGTCGCGCTTATTTGAATAAAACGAGCGTCTGCACGAAGGAGCAGCGAACTTTATTCCGGGATGTAAACTTAAAAAAAAAAAAGGAAAGACGCCTTTCCAGGCACGTTCGCGTGTGGTGCGGTGCATTAGTACTTCGTCGGCTCTCCTATTTTTTTTTTTTAGTTTATATCATTGAATAAAGTTGGCTGTTCCTTCGTGCAGACGCTCGTTTTATTCAGATAAGCGTGACCGGGCCTTACATGCCCATTATCTGTGTCGCATCGAAAGGACACGCGTAACAAGAGCGCGCGAGCGGACGATGCGAAATTGGCTGCGCGGACCGCCGGGTGGCTACCACCGGCGCACAAACGCGCTCCTGCGCTCAGGCTCGCAGCGCACTGCTGTCGCTGCGGGGAACCACAGCCCCGCTTATTGGCAACCGGAAGCAGTAAGCCTACGGTCAACACACTCTCATCCTCGTGGTATACCACAATGCAACAGCTAGCTTCCACGGGCGTCCACGGGCGGCGCTGCATGTACCGGCGGCCAGGCGCTCGTAGTGCCGCGTTTCAATCCGTGAGCACTGTATGTGCGGAACTGTAAATAGGCTTACCAGAAACGAAATAATCACAGTAAACTTTGGTGTGTATCTTGTTTGTTGATGCCCCCGCGGTTTGCACGACGAAACCACTACCGAGTGCACTGGGCGCGACGCATCGTCGACATCTCTTTCGTCTTGCTGCATTGCCGGTGGACAGCGTCAGGCGCCGAAAAGAAGCTCACCAGCTGATCGTCTTCACATCCTCTTGTTCGCACCGACGTGTTGCGGCAGTGTACATAGTACTGAAGCATGATATACCGCCACCCACAAGCTTCAAACCGACAAGCACTCCCACAGCTGACACCAACGTTGCGGCGGATCGCCAAATCGCCCTTCCCATAACGCCTTGCGGCAGCGCGGCTGGGCCACCAGTGAATACTCCCTATAGGCACGTTGCACTGGACAGAGGTCGCTGTGAGCGCAGAATTTTTCCTACTAAAGTTGTCTGTAGCGCACGCTAGGGCATCGATCAAGGAGTGGAGGATTCTCGAGCAGTTATCACCCACTGCCTGCAGCATGCCATGCGAACGATCTATGGGGGTTGACACTGAGACACGGTGTGAAGAAAGACGGCTGTGATGAATGCATCGGTCCCCCTACCATTTGTATAATCTGCAATCTGTACTTCTCGGCTACAATATCAACAACTAGCGTATTTTCGTCTGCACCACTTAAACCGTTTTTCTCGGCCTTGTTATCATGACGTTACCTTATTTGTCATCTTTGTATGGGCGCCCGTGCTTGATTCGTGATAATCCCGGCTGTTGGTGCCTCAGACAGGGTGCCGAAACGTACGTAATATGAATGCTACAAACCGAGCCCGTGATATACGTGGTATCTTGCCTACATAAAATGACCGCCCGAACCACTAGGATATATAAAACGGCGCTGCTGCTTGCGAGGCAAACATCAGAGCAACGTGCCTATCATTAAAAGGTTTTTAAATACGTGACTTATGTCCTGAAATAAAAAAAAATTAAACTCTCTCTTGGTAGGCCGCTAGCGCCATCTGATGAAAAATATATACACCAAAATGCACTTATCAGTTATTTTGTATTTCAGTAAAGATCTGCTATATTTCTTTAAGAATTAGTGCCCTTCCACTCTGTGAAGAAGTATCACCTGCGAAGCGGAACACAGCACACAAAATGCACGAAACAAACACGTTTGTAATTTGCGATCGAGCAATTACCACTTAGCCCAACGAAACTTTAAATGGATTCGAGATTTACTCTAGTGGACAAACATGGAGCTTTCGGCTTCCCTCCAGCGTCGGAGGCATCTTACTGTCCGCGTAACACACCAGCCCAATCCGCCCGACGACTGAAAACACCGGAAAGTTCGCATTAGGGTGGTGGACGTACAATTTGAATACCCGTGTTACACGGGCACTTGCAACGACCGTTAACGCAAACGGTCGTTGAATGCTGTAACGACCCTGGGAGCTGAACGTTGCTGGCTGCGCTCACCCGGCACTTGCGATGTTCAGTTCCGCTTGGATGATTTCTCACGTGACTCTTGAAATTTCACCCGCGAACTCCAAAAATATTTTTCTTTAATTATTTTCTTCGCTACTTTACCCAGCGCTTTTTGTAACAGTTCTAGATAACCTTATTTATACGATCCCATCCGATCCATGGCGTTGCAAATGACTGCGTTTGTTGTGGCATTGATGTGGTGAAACGTCTCAATTCCCGATCCATGGTGTCTACTTACCGTAGCACCGCAGTCCGATCACAAGTTAATTAGAAAGTGCGTCAGCGATGGTGTTCACAAGAAGCGTTTTTTTGCGGCAGCGCGTTCTCCTCAAGCGGAGACACGCTGTTGCTGGGCGCA
Source organism: Haemaphysalis longicornis (assembly GCF_048455015.1). NCBI lineage: Eukaryota > Metazoa > Arthropoda > Arachnida > Ixodida > Ixodidae > Haemaphysalis > Haemaphysalis longicornis. Next base: position 258,138,727 of record NW_027526295.1, on the reverse strand, counting down.
GCCAAGACCACCTACGCAGCTATCTTGCCTATTTGCCGGGCCGAACGGAGGGGCACTGGCGGAACGGAGACCGGTTGGCGCTCGCGCTGCCGTGTAACTCCGCCTAACGGCAGTTAGGGCTAACTGACATTATCGTTAACGCCGTTAAGGTGCCTGTGTAACACGGGTATAAACCCCCTGCCAGCACAACGGACATGTCATCAGTACTGGCATGGAACCTACATCTGCGCGTGTGCGCCTCCACTTCCCTCCACTCCAAACTCGTGTCTGATAAACCGATAAACCGGCAGTCAGTTATGTGCCCGTGCCTATAAGTGAAAGGCACCGCCAGAATTGTCGCTCTGAAAGCCCTTAAAGCTGAATAATAAATATTGGCTCACGTTGACGTTGCTGTTCATCCGGGAGAGATTCCCAGCTACTCGGCGAGCTGTAACTTACAGTGGAAACGGCGGCGGCAGCGGCTTGCTGTTGTTTTCGCAACAATTCGCGCTTCTGTTCCGGCAGACGCTCCTTCGATTCCCGCTGTTCTTCCTCCAAGCGAGCGACAGGCGTCTGTCCATAAGGAGTTAAAACCTGGAAGGACTCGAGCTTTATTCTAATGGACAAACATGTGGCTGTCCGTTACCACACAACTCGACAATTGAGGGCAGGTGATCGGTTGCATTCAGCCGCGAGACTTCCACATTTGAATTTCCCGTCAGCACAACGCTCATGTCATCGGTAGCGCCATGACTAAACTCGGTTACAACCATGGTCCATGGTTACAACTCAAGAACGGCACCACCTCATGTAGTGTATCACTCCGCCAAAGCGCCGGACCCGTGACGTCAGTGCGCGCGCGTTTTCAAAGGGGTTTCCAATGAATGCGTGATATCGTCTGCCTTGTCTCACGCAGTTTGTTTGTCGTCACTGGAGTCGTTTATAAGCATATTAAGTCCAAAAAATCACGGGAACGGCTCACGCCATGCTCAAAATATTCCCAGTAACGCCCTACTTGCGCCGCGCGGAGAAACATCCGGCTACGGTGATAAGGCACAGCGGCAACTTCCGGAGACAAAGGAGACAAAGCCAGTATTGATTCATACAGACCACTCACAGTAACATCAGTGGTGTATAGATTCGTAATGCAGGCGATAAAATCAGAAATTCAAGCATGGATGGAAGAAAATGAAATACTTGGGGAACTGCAGAATGGATTTAGACAAGACAGGCGACTGGATGACAATCTGTTCGTGATAACGCAATGCATTGAAATTGCGAAAGCACAGAATAGACCACTATGGATTACGTTCTTGGACATAAAAGGGGCATATGACAACGTAAACAGAGAGCGGCTGTGGAGAATGCTGAAACTCCAGGGATTAGATGACGAGTTAGTACAGTTCCTTATAGCAATCTATAAAGACAATAGAGTGTACCTTACTTGGGAAGGGCAGAAATGCGCCCAGCAGGTCAACATCCATCGGGGACTGAAACAAGGATGCCCTTTGAGCCCAATACTGTTCATGCTTTACATGGCAGGGTTAGAAAAGAAACTGGAAGAAAGTCAAGTAGGGTTTAGCCTAACCCATATGCTGCAAGGCGAAGTGGTACAACAGCATATTCCGGGAATGTTATACGCAGACGACATTGTTCTTTTAGCTGATAACCAAACCGATATGCAGCGGCTAATAAATATTTGCGGCCAGGAAGCCACTGACCTCGGGTTAAATTTCAGTGCAGAAAAATCAGGAATAATGGTTTTCAATGACGCTACCACCGACGTAGTGTCTATCCAGCAAGGCGAATTACCTAGAGTGAAGGAATATAAATATTTGGGAGTGTGGATAAACGAAGGGGATAACTACTTAAGTACTCACGAGGAGCAACTTAAGGTTAAGGGAAAGCGAAACGCAGCTATAATGAAGCATAGAGCTCTGTGGGGGTATAACAAATATGAAGTAGTAAGAGGAATGTGGAAAGGAGTAATGGTTCCAGGCCTCACGTTTGCGAATGCTGTACTCTGCTTAAAATCAGACGTTCTATCAGGCCTTGAAGTAAACCAGAGAACGGTAGGACGTTTGGCCTTAGGCGCGCATGGAAAAACAACTAACGAAGCAGTTCAGGGAGATATGGGCTGGGCGTTGTTTGAAGTTAGAGAAGCTCAAAGTAAAATATGCTTTGAGATGAGGTTGAGGGCAATGGATCAACGAAGGTGGGCAGCTAAGGTTTTTAGGTACCTATACTTGAAAAGCGTGGACACGCAGTGGTTAAGGAAGACTAGACGGCTAACGATGAAATACGGAAAGAACAGTGGGGAATCCAAAACAGCCAAGGTAACCAAAAAAGAGGCAAGGCAGATTGAAACGAATAAATGGAGGGAAAAAATGGAAGCTAAAATGTCGTTAGAGATGTACAGTGCTGAGAAGATGAACATCAGAAAGGAAAATTTCTACGATAATTCCCAGGGTAGTGCTTTGCTTTTTGAGGCTAGAGCAGGGTGCCTGCGAACTAAGAGTTTTGTGGGGAAGTATTCACAAAATGATGGGGTATGTGTGGTCTGCGGAAAAGAAACAGAAACTATGCGGCACATAGTGTTAGAATGTGAGGGTATTCATCCAAATCTACATGAGAATATTGGGCTTTCAGAAGCCCTAGGATTTAAGGGTATCAGTGAGGAAGTTAACTTCAAGGCTGTCGAGGGGACGAAAAGAATATTAGAATGCTGGTGGATGAAAAGCAGAGAGGGGAATATTGCCTAGGACAGTTACCACCTGTAACAGGGAAAAGAAAGTATTTCGGGCCTAATAAGCCTTAGGGCCTGCCATAAGCAGCGCTAGTATTAAACCAAGAGTGTAAAACATGGTTATATTAGTTCTTTTTGGTAAGATGACATGTCATCACCCCGCTTCAAAGGGGAAACCAATAGGAATCATCATCATCATCATCATCGGTGCCGTTCTTAAGTTGTCACCGAGTATAGCTGAGCATGCACGCTCTCCTGCTTTCCCCTCAAAACCAGTGCACGCATAAATCAGCAATCGTTTTTTTTTGTGTGCTCACTGGTGAAAAATACACGTGCGAAAATGTTGTGCAGAAAGGCTTTCATGCTGAAGAAGTATTATGGGCTCACGTCGGCGTTTAAAGCTGGCATGTTTGTCTCGTAACGCCTGATAAGGGCGCTACCGCCGTTATCAGCCGATTATGCAGCTTGTGAAAGAGACATCGTTGGTGGTGAGGGGAATAACAGTTGTGAAAGCGATGACGGCGGTGGCGAGGAGGAGCGCCGCCGCGGCGCTGAGTAAATAGGCTTCACCGTAATGAAAACTGGGGGGAGGGGGAGGGGGAGGGGGGTAGACATATCCTGCGTCGCAGTAAAAGGTGCGCGAGATTAACTCCATGCTCTATACAACCCAGGAAAGCCTAAATTAGAGCTAGAAACGAAAGAAAATGCCCCAATCAAAAGTAAAACCGAACGTATGGCCGCTAATTAGAAGAAGGTTCGGCGCCACGCGTCCAATTTACAAAACCTAAAAATAGGTTAGCATGTGATCTCAGGAAACAGTCACGTAAGAATAATCGGCATGGCCCTACAGAGCCACGGCAGAGCCGGTCACACAATCGCCAAAATACAGGAAATATTCAAACATTCCCCCAACATTGTAAAATGCCGATACAGGGAAGAGCAATAATAACAGAGGAAACGACAAAACTAATATGTAGGCTTGTCAATGCCTGAATGTGGGCCAGTTGGTTGGAGCAATGAAACATGATAAAAACAGCACAGCTAGAGACGGGTTTAAAGGAAGAGCGACACAGGACAAGCACTGGACAACTACTGAATAATTTTTACCACACACTAAAAGTTATACATAGACAGCGCATGAACGAACATGAGCGAAATAATCAGGAAAATGTTTCGTGATGATATGAGGTGGCTCTCTTTTTACGCACGTGGCAAGTGCTCATTGAGGTAATCTATTTCTTTTGTTGACAACGCCATTGATGCCGGGCTAACACAGTTGTCACCTGCATTTACAATACACCACGCTTGAAACAATTCACGCCTGGCCTGATCTTTGAAACTGCGCTAAACTTGGGTTTTTTCGAAAAGTGGGACGCAGCATGGGACGCACAGTTAGCGGGGGCAATGGTCAGCTAAATTCCCCCCCCCCCCCCCCCGGCGCGACCGCTTAAACAGCTGTGCGGTGCTATCGGAGCCTGTTATTAATGCCTTTACATTTCTTCCCTATATAGCACTTTCCACACGACAAAGGCACTTTATACACGACACCTTCTTTGCAACTTGCAAACTGTGTGGCATGCCTCTTAGCGCAGCGGTTGCTTTTTTTCTCGCTGTTCATAGGAGAGCACAGTCGGGCTAGTTTTTCCGGGGCGGGAAACACGACATCGGCGCCACACTTCCCAGCCACCTTTTTAAGGCGGTGGGAGAAATTGTGAACGTAGGGGACGGTCTCCTTTCTTGCCGAACTTCATCTCACACCTGTCGTCGTGTGTGTGACTTAACGTCACGCAATAGGCTTTCTACCACCGACGCTATTACTTCCCGAGGGAAGCCAGCGGGCAACTTGGTTCTTCACGCTGTGGGCGACTTGATGCTGACAGGACTACTCGAGGGCACCGCGAAGACAGCTAACGACAATACCCCTTTTCACTATCTTCGAATGAGCTGAAGTATAGTCTCAAATTGCCTTTTTTGAACGCGGTCTACACGCCCAGCACACGTGCTCGCCACTAAAAGTGAAACAAACATTCAGGAACTGCAAGCACCTTCAGTCGGTAATTCATGAGTGGATTTAAGGCCCTCGCCACTAAAAGTGAAACAAACATTCGGGAACTGCAAGCACCTTCAGTCGGTAATTAGTGAGTGAATTTCAGGTCCTCCAAACCCACCACAAAAATCTCCTTAACCGCCTTGACTAAAAGGCTTTCGTCTTCCGGCCTTACCAGCCTTGTGACCACCAGGTAGTCATCAACGTATCTAAAAATCTTTGCTATGTTAGCGGTGTCAATATGCGTCGCAATACTCATGTCACACATTGCTAAAAACAAGTTACTTAAAACGGGAACAATACACGACCCGATGCAGACGCCTTCTTTCTGGATAAAAACGTCTTCGTTAAAAGTGACAAATGTGGTAGAAAGATAAAAATGATAGCAATTCTAAAAAAATATATCTACAGTTAAGCCAGCCCGATTCTAAAAAGCTACTGGCCCTGACTCTTCAATTGCATCTCTAACTGCAACCAGAAGCCCCGTCTGAAGAATTGAATAAGAGAGGTCCTGTACGTCGATAGTAAAGACAGACAAGGCAGACAAGGCAGCAAGGAGGCCACTGGTCGTCTCCTACGTTCCCAATTTCTCCCACCGCCTTAAAAAGGTGGCTGGGAAGTGTGGCGCCGACGTCATGTTTCCCGCCCGGAAAAACTAGCCCGAATGTGATCTGCTATGAACAGCGAGAAAAAGAGCAACCGCTGCGCTAAGAGGCATTTTAAACAGTTTGTAAGTTGCAAACAAGGAGTCGTGTACTAAGTGCCTCTGTCGCGTGGAAAGTGCTATACAGGGCAGAGAGGTAGGGGCATTGATAACAGGCTCCGATTGCACCATACAGCTGTTCAAGCGCTCACGGCGGGGGGCCATTTACCTGACCATTGCTGCCGCTGCCTGTGCGTCCCAATCTGCGTCCCACTTTTCAAAAAAAAAAAAAAAACAAGTTTAGCGCCGTTTTATAGATCAGGCCAGCCGTAAACTGTTTGAAGCGTCGTGCATTGTAAATGCAGGTGACAACTGCGTTAGCCCGGCATCAATGGCGTTGTCAATAAAAAAGAAATAGATTATCTCAATGCGACTTGCCACTTGCGTAAAAAGAGAGCCACCTCATATTCTCACGAAACATTTTCCTGATTACTTCGCTCGTGTTCGAGCATGCGCTGTCTATGTCTACCCATCTGTGTTTGGAAAAAATGTATTCAGTTAATACCAGCGCTTGTCCTGCGTCGCTCTTCCTTTTTTGCGCCCTGTCTGTAGCTGCGCTGTTTCTACCATGTTTCGTTATATGTAGGCACTGATCATGACCCGGATATCCGCCACCCTGCCGTACCAGAAACATACCGGCACTGAAGACAGTCAAAGAAGCACCGTTATCGCACAAGCAGATGGGGCAACCCTACCTCTCAATTCTCATGATCACCGCAAAAGTACTAATGGTCTCTTATAATATTAATACACACAAAATGAGCCCCTGGAGGAAAAAATTCCGACCAGCCATACTATGAAATAAATGCCGTACCTCTAGAGAGAAAACGTCTGGACGCCATGATGGATATGTCATCGATCAAGGCGCTCTTTATAAAAGCCCTGCCACTACCGGAAAACATAGACCCAAACCGACCCAAGTTTTAAATTCCGTCGAAGAAAGCTCCAAACAATGAAAACACAGTGCCGACGCCTGGACGTTCGAAAAGACGAAGGCAATAATTGTCGTAGAGGAGTACCGCGGCAATCGCTGCGGCTTCACTACCCTCCCACACACAGGAACGGAGGAGCCGAAATCCTTTTTGGTGATCCGCTTAGCGGAACTATAAAATAGATGCTCAGACACCGTTAGCCTCCTACTCACAGGAGCGGAAAAGCGGAAATCCTCTAGGCGATCCGCTTAGCGGAACTATAAAATAGATGCTTAAACATCGTTACACACGCCCAAAAGGTCATTAGTCTCTTGGCTGTAGGCATGGTATCTAAACGCTTGAGGAGGATTCTTAAACCAGAATGATGATGAAAGTTCACATCACGTAATCACCCGAACCGAAGGGTCTGGGAGGGAACGACGCAGCCGACGAAGATCCACGAAAACTCGCATACCGTGCTCCGGTTTGACAATGACACTCCCCCTTCTCTCCCGGAAAATATTGAGAACTCCTCCTAAACCTGCGCCCGAGAACACAATCCTTCCCCGTGCCACACGGGGATCTCAACGGCCAATAATCGCCACCTATGCGCAGGGCACGAACCAACACATATCTACACATCTAGATGGGCGAAGATGCTAAGCAGAAAATGTGAGAGATTGACCTTATACTATGCTAAATACGGGGAAACAACCACTGTCTTTACGCAACCTGGCCATATTGAAGGATATGCTCAGGGGTCAACAACTCAAACATTGCGTATTACACTTACATCGACACATACAAGGCTGTCCTGGCCGGCTTGTCGCCTCAAGATCAGCGTCAGCTGATGCTGTGGCCTTGGTCCTCGAATTCCACCCTTGGGGTCTACCTTCTTGTCACACCCTATTCCCGAATTTCCATTAAATCTTACTCAATAAAGGTCTCTCTCTCTCTCTCTCTCTCTCTCTGTCTCTCTCTCTCTCTCTCTCTGCGCGCGTGTGTTATAAAAATCCAATACGTTCAGTCAGGCCACGACGCTAGAGAATAAACACTTTAAAACACTGACACTCACCTTCTTGCTCAAACTGATCAACAGCCCGCCTCTGCAACCATTCACGCCCACATCTTAAGCCACAAAAGCGCGAATGCCTCTGCCTACCCTGTGCCGCAGCGGTTAAAAATCGTTGCGGCCATTCTAGCTCTTGTCGCTGAACTGCATTACTTGGAAAGAATAAAGGGTAAATGCAGTAACTCCAATCCAAAACGCTCGCTCGACGCCGGTGTAACTCTATTGCGTCGTACATCTTAACACCTCAACGTGGATCTCACCTGTAACCCTTTTCGTTTATTTCAGTGAAGCTCACGCTTAAAGTGGGGTCAGTGTCGTTCTAACAAGACAATGTCTCGAATGAATCAAACTTGCATTTTTTTAAAGTAGCCTGGGGACCTCAACATCTATCCTCCTCACCTTTATTAGGTACTCGGCCTTTGCATATATTGAGATCATTCTCGTATATGCCGCACACACGCATACATTTGCGAACAAGGACTTCTCTCATTACCAATGCAAATTTGGGAGCGATTCAGTGGTTTGACGTGCCTGGAGCAAAATTTGTTTTTCATGCGTGAGTACGAATTCAGCTCAGGTTGCTGCAAAACATCACAGTTTTACTCCGCAGAAAAAAAAAAACATGAAACTAGCAATATTTGCTATCCCTTTTCCTAGGAAATTCTTGAAATATATCGTTCCGAGGCAAACCTGACCTTAATAACCACGGACTGTACGTGCACACTTCACAGAATCCCTCCGTGTAAATTTACCCCGTTCGACCGAGACGCCATCGCTGCAAGGCGTAGCAGATAAGGGCGAAAAGCGTAGCAGAAGCTGAAACTCCTGCAGACGTTTCTTGTGAATTTAGATTATTCGACTAACTCACGTTCTTTGGGAGGAGGATTTCATTTTTGTTTGGGATCTCCGTCTGGTTAGAAGGAAGTTTCAACAAACCTGCTCATGTTCCGATGCATTGTAATAGCCTTCGTCGTGGCCGTATCCTTACTGACCTGAAGAACAGAACTAGGATGGTAAGAGGCGGCCACCCCGTTCGTCTCCTTGACGCGGATGGTGGGGCCCTCTCTTCCTGAGATGCAGCGAGGAGTGGGTAGAGTACAGATGGACAGGCCCCTCTCGAGAAGTGGGATGGTAATCCATGTCCTAAAAGGGGCAATTGCGTACCATTCTCTCCTCGCGTCACGATCGGGTTGAAGGGAGAGTTTAGATGCGCTCGTGTTTACGCATTTTTTACAATACCTGCCTCACATTCTCTCCTCTTGCCTCTTCGTTTGTAAGAAGGAATTATCCCGACACGAAGAAAGACAAAGGTTTGCGCGATACAGAAGCGCCGCCTGCTCCTTTTCACCTTAACTAGAAACGAAGACAGAAAGTATAGTCACCAACTATGCACAAAATACCAAGTTTAAAAATATACACAAATTTGCCCTAAGACTTTACCAAATAGTACATGACTATGTACGTTTAATCTAACCAAGGATACGGACAGGGATTGTACGCAGACGATCACAGAGCAGTAATATAATCGAAACACACCTTAAACAATACGCAAATATACACAGAACGCTCAATAAACAACGCACAAAACACACTATGTCGACACCGATACCAAGTTTGCAAAATAACAAAGCACCATTTGCCACTAGTAAGAGCCTGAAATGTGACTTCCTCCGAATAGAACGGCCTAAGTGCAACAATTCCATTCTTTCGTATAGTCTTGGTTCTGGCGATGGGCCAAGCAAGATCTTTGCGAAGCTCAACGGTCTGTCATATGAAGACACGAGTTCACTTTGTAAACGCTGCTCTGCAGCCCCATGGCAGGGACGCTCTAAAATGAGGCGAACTATGTCTTTATCACCACTGCCGCAGGAACAGCGTATATTATGAGCTCGGCTGATTTTCCGCAGGAAATGGCTTGTGTGAGTGTGAGCTGTGCCCATTTAATGGGTTCTATAGTGCTTCTGTTTCTTTTCCTTTTATGGCTGCCCACAAAAGGAGTATTGTTTCTCTTTATGCGACGCATATTTTCTATTGTCTCCACTTCGTATCATGCAGGCAGAATCACTCATTTTGATACCTTCCCGTCGTGCGAATGTGGTTGCAAAGTCTGATGACTAGTTTTATCCCGGCTTCTGGCAATCAGAATGCAAAAATAGCATCCTAGGATCGTGATTACCGTACTCAAGCAGGCTTGCAGTCCGTAAAATTCTTGTATATAACACGGCTTTTCTTTTTTTTTTTTACTTCCGGCCTTCCGCGGTGTAGGCCTAGAATAATTTAGAAAAAAAATTAGTTCCCCACTCTGAAGTCTACGCCGACCACTTCAGTCCCCAACACTTCTTTGAAGAGTATCTGTTAGCACTTTCCAGACATAACCAGTTGAAGTGGAAATCGCTGTTATAGACAAGCGTTTTACCGAATGCACAAAAAATAGCAGCGCACTAAAGGCGATGTCTTTAGTTTGTACTGCAGTATTTTATACGCTGTTCCGGATGCGTTTTCGTTTCCTTTTTATTGGCACTGTCGATGCTGCTGCCTACTGTCATACGTGGTAAAAGCCAGAAATAATCTTTTTAGTTCGAAAAACAGAACCAGGGGAACGGTACAGAAGGGAGGTTAGAAATAATAACGACATACGAGTTCCGACTCCCAATTGTTTTAAGTGCGAATGCACTTTATAAGCGACCCTGAATTCCGTTGACCGCCGTCCGTCCACATAGCAACAGCTGCGGGTGCGCGCGCTCCTCGTCTTCCTTGGAAACGGGGGGAGATGGCACATACCCACGTGGGAGATTGGCCAGGAATCTCCTCGTCTTCCTTGGCAACGGGGGGAGATGGGCGCGCGCTGCCTGGCCGCTGACATGGCACATACCCACGTGGGGGATTGGCCAGGAATCGGGCGTGAGAAGGGCTAATGCACCCGCTTAAAAGAGTAGTGTGCGTACCTCTTGACTCACCCACTACCATCAACGGTGGATTCGTCGACCTGGCCTTTGCGAGGAACTGTCAGATACGCGCCGTCATAGAACAACCTCTAACGGTTCATTTCAGCGGCCATAAAGCGCTGATCGTGGCGGTCGAGTACATCGATAACACCGGCAGGTGCTGATGTGTAAATAAATACTGTGGCACTTTACTTGCGTGTTTGTGTGTGTGTGTGTGTGTGTGTGTGTGTGCGCGCGCGCGTGTGTGCGTGAGTGCGTGTGTGCGTGTGTGTGTGTGCGCGCGCGTGTGTGTGTGTGTGTGTGTGTGTGTGTGTGTGTGTGTGTGTGTGTGTGTGATTTCATTCCCTCGCAAACATACACTTTAATTCACCAAGATTTCCAGAGAGGGACTAACGGGGTGTGTGAATCCCCACTTGATCACGCGGGGTGTTAAATGCAACTAACGGGCGAATGCCAACACAGTTCAACATAACTCTCCCTCATAGCATCACCCGTGCATTCGCACTTCCCCATGCTCCCCTTCGGGGAAATGCGGGTGAATTTTTTAAAGCAAACTTTTTCCTAGTGGGACCGATGGCGTTCTGTCAAAAAAACTAATGCTTTTCCCCATAGACCGGTTGGGGGACCGAAAAGCTCTGATAAGATCCCTGGTCACACGGCGCATGCGTGAAATCGGCCTTCCATTCTGCCAGAACGGTTACTTAAAAAAATTACGTCCACCTCCCCTCACGGGAACCCTGGTGTGATGCGACGCTGAGGGGGGTTCAAGCGCAAGCGGAGAGCAACCGTCGACCGAAAGGCCGCCGGAGAGCAGCACACCGGTTATATGCGCAGCGCGCCCGAAGTAGAGGAGACCGCGGAGAGAGAGAGTGCCGCGGCTATGACGCAACACAATCCAACACAATCCACTTTAATCCAATCCAAACCAAGCCAAGCCAAGCCAATCGAATCCAATCCAATGCCCCTCGCGAGAGAGTGTTCGCTATCGGAGAGGAGAAGGGGAGAGTGGCTGCGGACAACAACAACGGACGCACGCAGGAAGGACAGGGCCGCCGGCAAGAGATGCTCTCAGCGTCGCATCTAAAATCGCGGGAAGGAACGGACGACAATACACCCATCGGTCACGAAAGAAGGAGTGCAATTGTATGACTTTATCTCACAAACCACGAATCGGAATACGTTTAGATCGTTCGTAGACGCGTTTACTTAATGCGAAAAAAAAAAACGTCGCATGGGTTCGTTCTTTCTTTGCGATTTAAGTCTTTGAAGGTTTGACAGTCGATTGGACACTTCCAGCGAAGAAGGTTGGACGCACTCTTAACTTTTTCGCTTGTTCTTTAGGAAGGGATGGTAAATTTTTGCTTAACTTAGAAAACAGAATAAGAATAGAAAGACATCAGTAGCAACACGTAATGCACAGGTCAGGCTAGGTCGCAAGTCACGCCCCAAAAAAACACACTAAAAAACATAATATTAGACGCAACAAAACGTTTTTCACTGAGAGTACTATCTTGATCACACTTAGGGTGAACACGGCCCCTCGCTTCATTCTGTGCGCGGGAGCCGCCTGTCGGCGTTCCGGGTACCTTCGCACGCGCATAACGTAGCCTCGTTGCAAACCATGGAGGAAATGTTGCAAACGAACCGTGCAAGGGTGCGAAGTTTCCCGGAACGCCGACAGGCGGCTCCCGCGGACGGAATGAAGCGCGCGGCCGTGTTCACCCTAAGTGTGATCAAGATAGTACATGCACAAAACGCAATCCTTCGAATCGATGGAGACGTATTCGTTGACCGAGAAATAAACGCGAGGTTGGGTAATACAGTTATTTATTATTTAGTCCTTATTTTTTCGTATTTCGAATGCTTAATATATTCCACGTGTAAATGTACGTCTGCGCTTAAGCAGAAGGAAAATTCATGAGCCGTGCCACTCTGTGGAGGTGGATGACAAGCGAAGTTTTGTAGCACACCACAAAGAAGAGACACAGAACTTAGGTGAAAGGCATGAGCAGCTATTTTTCTTGGGCACTGACGGCGGTCGTCGCTAAGAAAGACCCATGCATACAAGCGCACACTCCTATGTGTACTCTACTGATCATGAAATGGTACCTATCGAAAACTAATCTATTCAAAACGCACGTCCGAGAAATCACACCTAAAAGCTTAACGTCTAAGTCACGTTATATCTTCAAAATGTTGCCTATTGTTAGCAAATCTACTCAAAATGCATGCCCATGTAATGAGACGAATAAGTTTGCGATAAAAATCATGTTCTGACATATAAGGGAGGCTATGGTTCTGAACGGATGTCGTGCGACTTTTATCCCTGGTGCTTTTATTTTCCAACGCATATCGAGATTCAAAGAGACGTGGAGACTCCGCAGGTTTTGTTCGCAGGCAAAAAATACGCGAAAAATATGATCTTCGCTTAGGAATTCGGTCGTTCAAACGGGTACTGGAAAGTGCATTGCTAGGAGCTCCTTTGATTAGGGAACCAACTCGGGTCGGAAACATCTTCGGGATGAATCCTACCTGCTTTTTTCTTTTGAGAGCATAGAATTCGTCGCGGCTGTCTTTGTTGAAAGGCCTCAGAGTGCGCACGTGCGTAGTGAATCGCAGTTTAGTTTTCGGTTTTTTCTGTTGTGCGTGTTATTTTTCTCCCACCTTTTGTTTGTTTCTAACTGCATACAAGTTTCATGAAAATAAATAAACGTTTGTTAGTAGCGGCTCGTATTGCAAGTTTCGCTTTGCTACCCCTGTTCTCCGTCAATATCTGGGTCTTCACAAAATACAAATTAGCGTCCTTTTCCGAATTCTCAAGAAAAGGGTGGATCGTGTCGCAAACGCTTTAATCTGTCTTTCGATTTTTCATTTTTTTCATCCGGTTTACGGTGTTTCCTTTCCCCTCTTTGGCTCTTGTGCTGTTATTTATCAAACCTATCTTGGAGCCAGCAGGTCTGTAGATGCCGAGGAGGGACACCAGACACGAACCCGAGGCCCAGACGCGGACCAGATGGGAAAGGGGGGATTATTATACGCTTTTTTTTATTTCGGTATTTTCAGTGAACAGCCATCAGAACATCGGGAGCATACGTGACCGGCGTCTAACCCTGACTCCGCCGGTACGAGAACAGGAAAGACGTCCTATGCAGTCTCCGCGTCTACCAGTGGGAACACGTAAATCAAGTCAAAGTCGCCACTCCACCATATATCAAGCCACCCGTCCTTCGATTGCACGTCGAGTGGAATACTACACACTTGTGCAGGACAGATAACCTGTTCTCTCTTTTTTTTAATTTTTGTAGCTCAGTTTGCGCTGTATTACGTTTTATCTCATTCTAACGGACTAATACCGTCTATGACACTCCCCTGGGTGTCATAGACGGTAGATTTCTCTCCCCTTCAGTTCTGCACTCTGAACTGCGTGTACTTGTCTCCCTTTTTACCCACCTCTTTTTTGCAGCCTTAGCTAGGGCTAAGACGACGCCTCTTTCTCTGTTTGCCTGTTTTTCACTTCTCATGTTTATATTACTTTTTTTTGTTCTTCCTCTTTCCGGATTGTATTTTTTTCTATCGTACTTTTATTAACTCTGTAGCAACCGCAGGATAGTCTTCTTACGTCTTTAATGAAAGCGCGCCATGGGGTCATCAATGGTCACCCGAGAGCGAGCCTTGGTACGCTTTAGTTTACCGAAAACATCTACAAACACCATGAAATACTAATAAAGTCGTGTGGGATGCGTTGCATTAAAATTGGCGCAGAACCCATTGTTGTGGTGATAATTATCTCTGTAATTGGGATTAGCATCGTATACGATCTTGGGTAACCAAGGGTAACCAAGTTGACCGCAATTGACCACAGTGGGAAGGCCAGTTGACCACAGGATGTAGCCACCACACTACCTGCAGTGTTCAAGCACGGGCAATAACGAACTGATACCACACGAGAGCCACTGTGAGCACGCATCGGGGTGATGTTGGGACAATTATTCCGATTTGATGCAGTGGAGACTGCGCCGGCACCGCGATTCTGGTTGCGTGACAGCTTTGCGTAGATGAGTTCAATTCAGCCTGCCTCCTTCGCTCTCCTCTCCTCCCCTTTGCATCGAACCACCCCGTCTCGCCACTCGGTGTTCTCTACTTTCCAGGCTTCACACAGAGATGACTCGGTGCAAGAGGCTGGACAGGGAAAGGCACGCCACAAAAATGGTTAAAGGCAGTCCAAGAAATGCGATCGCATTACGCCGCCGGGTTACCAATGCCTCTGCGCATTTAATTGCAAGCAGTATTACATCCCGCCCTTTCTCGGGAGACACCAACGCCTGCGTTACGATGACATTGAACACGAACGTCAGTTACCCTCTCTGACCCGCCGCGGTGGCTCAGTGGCTAAGGCGTTGCGCTGCTGAGCACAAGGTCGCGGGTTCGATTCCCGGCCGCGGCGGCCGCTTTTCTGATGGAGGCGAAAAGCAAAAACGCCCGTGTGTACGAGATTTCGGCGCACGTTAAAGATCCCCAGGTGGTCAAAATTAATCCGGAGCCCTCCACTACGGCGCGCCTCATCGCCTGCGTTGCGTCGGCGCGTTAGACGCTACAATCAATCAAATCAGTTACCCTCTCTGAACGTCTGCTTCCATGATAAGTGGCCCGTTTTAGTGCATAAGACGTGGGTTCGATTCCCACTATTCTTTTTTATGGCTCCGCCTCAACTTTGGCTGCTTCACGAAAACGGAAGGGACACCGTAATGGCATGGAGAATTCGTAAGGAATGCCTCGCACATTTAAGTGTTGTGCTGTCTTTATGTGCTTTCATAGTAAAGGTACTGGCAACGAGTACGCATCCTGCATAGGGCCGCAATTGGGTTAGACTAACAAACTTGCGCGCTTTCACTATAATCGCTATTTGAAGTCTCATGGAGAGACTGAATTAACGCACTTCGCAGAATTTGAGACATAAAACCTGCAGACATTCATAGAATTGTGTACTGATGAGTAGCATTCTTATGCTACTTGTATAGAGCGTGACTTCATTACAGCCAATTTTTTCGGTTTTTCTAGATTCTGTTCGACTTATTATCTCAACGTACGCTATTAGAACGATTACCGGTGGAACTTCCACCAAATAGTCACATTCGCACAGCGGTGGTGGCAGCGAAAGCATCGGCCCGTCAGTAACTCCTGCCTTCCAACATTGCAGGCTAAACGTGTTCCTGCTATCAGCGGCTGCGGTGCCTACCATCGTCACCGAAGATTGCTCCGAAGACTGCGCCGACTGCGCTGCGTTCTGCGCGTGGAATACGTCACCACAGCCGATTTAAAGGACGGGGCCCATCCAGCAACTGTCACATTCGCACAGCGGTGGTGGCAGCGAAAGCATCGGCCCGTCAGTAACTCCTGCCTTCCAACATTGCAGGTTGGTGCCAATTGCATAGCTGTATACTCTTGTAGTTGCTATCGTCTGCCACCACTGCTGCAAGTGTTTCTTAGGGTTATATTGTCTTCTGGAAGTGCTTCTTATGCCAGCTGCTCTGCAATTGTTGTCCCCTTTTTCCAAATGTCCGAGTCTGATACGTGCCTCGCTTGCAATGAGCCGCTTCCTGGTAATGGTCTATACCCAACATGCTGTGAATGCAGTTATGGATACCACATCGGTACATGTTCAGGCGTGAACAAATCATCCTTTAAATCCAGTGATGATGAGGCCAGAAAAACTTGGAAGTGCCAAACATGCAGTATCATGGCAGCTCGAGGCGCTCATTGCAGTAAAGCGAAAACCAGGGAAGGAACGGCCTTTGAAAAAATTCTTGCTGAAATCAACGCCAAGCTGGCACAGATCCCTGAAATTCAAAGCAAGGTGGATGCTTTAATGCTAATGAAAGAAACAGTTGACAAAGTAGAGCACTCGGTTCAGCATTTGTCAGACCAATATGACGCGGTGCTTGCAGGCCTCAAACAGCAGTCGTCTGATATTACCGCCTTGAAACAAAGGGTTGAAAAAATTGAGTCACGCAACGATAGCCAGGAGGTTCATGAGTTGAAGCTGCAGTTGAATCGACTAGAGCAGTACAGCCGACAGCAGAATATAGAAATTCATGGGCTACCTCTAACAGAAAACGAGAATCTACTAGAAAAGCTAAACAAAATTGCAGCTGACCTTGATCTTGCTGAACTGACCCCGTCTGACGTTGAAGGCCTACACAGGCTACCCCCCAAACCGGATAAAGCACCGGCTGTGCTGGTTCGCTTTGTGTCACGCGTAACAAGGAACGAGTGGATGGCAAAGAAGGCAGAACTAAGGGCGGCAAACACAGCAGTACATTTCCTCGACAATCTGACGTCACACAATAAAGCTCTGCTCTGGATGATGAAGTCGAAGGCCCAAGAAAAGCATTATCAGTTTGCATGGCAGAAGGATGGGAAGTTGTTTGTGCGCAAGGCAACTGGCGCACGCGTGGTTCAAATTGAATGTGAGGCAGATCTTGACAAGATTCGCTGAGCCCTCGGTGTTCTTTTAAGATTTTTTTTTTTTTTTCAATGTTCGATACCCACGAACCAACGTATTATGACTGTACGTCATTTAACTCTGCTGTACACAATCGCCGTTTAAATGCCAGTAACAATATGTCAATATTCCACGTTAATGCAAGAAGTTTGAAAAACAAAGTGTTTGATTTTGAAACTGCTTTAGATTCGCTAACTCACTCGTTCGATTTCCTGGCTTTCACAGAGACTTGGTTTTTAAATAAACATGATGCTGTCAAACTACAAGGCTATAAGTCGGAAGGGGTTTATAGAAATAATCGTAAGGGTGGTGGGTCTTCAATTTATGTTAAGGCTGGTATTTCTTATGAAGTGTTGTCTGAATTCTCTTGTGTTAGCGTTCACTTTGAGTCCATCACTATTAAATGTGGCGCAGTACTTATCGCTTCAATCTATCGCCCTCCGTCTGGCGACGTTAAGGAATTTGTTGAGCATGTAAGCACTATTCTCGAGTATGTGTCCTTGTTAAATCTACACATTGTTCTTGTTGGCGACTTCAATATAGATGTTCTAACGCCTAGTACTCAACGTCAACAACTTTTGGATCTAATTGAATCTTTTTCGTGTTCAAATGTTATTTGCTCACCTACAAGGATTACTCCACAAAGTGCTACCCTAATTGATCTATGTGTCACAAACTTCGAGAATAACTCAATTTTTTCAGGAATCATGGCCTTTGATCTAAGCGATCACCTACCAGTATTTTGTTTCTTTCCTCAAGTTAACAAGCAGACCAGGAACGGCAACGACACTGTAGTTCCTTGTCGAAACTACAGCGAGGATGCCATTCATGATTTCCATGCCTTAATAGAAAGTGTAACCTGGGATGACGTTTACAGCGAAGCTAACCCAAATCAATCGTACAATATATTTTTGTGTAAAGTGAAGCAGTGCTATGACATTGCATTTCCATTACGACTTGTAAAGAAGTACAAAAAATCCAGGAAACCGTGGGTTACGCACATAGGCGTGCGCACAGGGGGGGCAGGGGGGGCGGCCGCCCCTCCTAATCATCTGAAGGGGGCGCCAAATTTGCCCCATGCCTTGCCGATGTAACACATGAAAGTAAAATTTCTGCTCAGAAATATTTTGTGTGTGTTGCAATTCCATCACATTGAAATAAAAATTTTATAACCATCCCTCTTTGCACTGCGTTCGCACCGCAAGGCCTTCAGTGAGAAGAGGTCGGGAGTTGCTCGGGGGGGGGGGGGGGGGGGGGGGGGGGGGGGAGGGGCGCAGCGGTAAGACTTTGCCCCCCCAAATTGAGAACTCTGCGCACGCCTATGGTTACGCACGAACTATACAAGAAAATCAAAGCTCGTGATAAGTTATATCACAGGTTTATTCAGGTTAAAGATTTAGCTTTATTTAGGCAATACAAAAACTTGAGAAATAAATTAAACTCTGAACTTAGGAAAGCAAGAATTACTTATCATACCAACAAGTTTGCTACTATATCTAACAATCCAAAAAAAATCTGGTGCGCATTGCATTCTCTTATCGGGAAGCCTAACGATAAAATCCCCAGTACACTTACTTTTGAAGGTACTGAATACAGTGGTGAGTCACTAGCAGATAAGTTTAATTCATATTTCTTGAGTTCTGGCGCATGCCCTCTATCACATGGACCAAGAAAAGAACTAGAACAGTACCTTTTTACACAGCCAGTCGGTTCTATCTTTCTTACCCCATTGACTGAGCTTGAAATATTATCGTTCATTAAATCATTGAACAAAAATTGTGCTGCTGGAGATGATGACATAAAAGCTGTACCAGTTATAGCTGTTGCTGATCTCTTATGTGCTCCCTTACAGCATATCTGTAATAATGCATTAACTACAGGTATTTTTCCAGACAAAATGAAAATTGCGAGAGTTGTCGTTTTACATAAGGGTGGTTCTCTTGCTAACATAAATAATTTTAGACCAATATCTGTACTTCCTCTATTTTCTAAAGTTATGGAATATGCCATGAAAACACGACTTACAAAGTTTCTGGACGGCCAACAATTACTTGTAAAACAACAATTCGGATTCAGGGAAAAAAGGTCGACAGAAATGGCACTATTGCGAATAAAAGATAAGATATGCTCAAATATTGACTCAAAGCAGTACACTATGGGGCTTTTCCTCGATTTTAGAAAAGCATTCGATTCTATTAAACATGATGTATTGTTTCGCAAGCTTCCCTACTACGGAATCCGAGGTTTGACCCTAGACTTGATACGTAGCTACTTAACTGACAGATAACAATACTGTTGTCTAGATGGGCACAAGTCTCAACTTCAACAGATAACATATGGGGTACCACAGGGTTCAATCTTGGGACCGTTATTTTTTATAATTTATATAAATGATCTTGTTTCCATACCGGAAACTCCTGAGGCAATACTATATGCTGATGATACTAGCTTATTTTTTTTCAGGTGATAATCTCGGCACTCTTGAAGCGGCCGCTAATAATTGGTTGGTGCAGTTATCAAAGTGGTTGGATTTGAATGAGCTCCAATTAAATGTAGGGAAAACTAAATATGTTGTTTTCAGGAGCAGAAGCAAACCAGACAATTATCATGTCAACATTAAATTTCAGAATAATGCGATTGAGCAAATATGTACATACAAGTTTCTGGGCGTTCTCTTTAATGAAAACTTAAGCTGGACACCCCATGTGAACAAGATCCACGCAAGCATATCGAGATCAATCGCAGTTCTGTACAGAATAAGAAATTTAGTGCCAAACTGGCTGAAAGTACAACTGTACTACTCTTTAGTTCAGTCACATCTCCATTACTGTTTATTAATATGGGGTACTACAACTAAGTACAATTTAGAAAGACTACTGGTTTTACAAAAGCGAGCTGTACGCTGCATAGAAAACCTACAACGAATGGATCACACAGCGCCATTTTTCTACAAACATAACCTTCTTACAGTTAGTCAACTTTTTCACCTTAAACTTGCCATGCATATACGAAATGAGGCTATATTGAGTCGCGCTACCAGTTTTGAATCATTATTCGTAGCAAACACCCAGTATGATTTACGACACAGCCGTTTTAGGACACCAGCCATTCGAACAAACTATGGAACACAGACACTAGCCTACTTGATACCCGATTTTTTAAATGCACATCCTGGTATATTCGATTGGATTAAAAATTGCCGTTCTGATTACAAATGTAAAAGTAACGTTAAAATGTACTTGTTATCACTCGCTCATAATTAATTTTAAAAAAGCGGACCGTGCAGCGTCTTCCGGTAACAAATATATGGTTTACTTATGTGCTCTTGTAACTTCTCTTTTTGTTCTAATAAATGCGTGTGTGTGTTGTTAAACTTGTATGCCTTATGTATAAAATGTTCGAAATGGTATAATTATCTGCTAAACATTATGTCAAACACATCCGCATGCGTCATTGTTTTACTGCCTCGTTATTTGTCGCTATTTATTGTATAATGAACCGCTAGCTTGCCTCGTAACGCTTGAATTATCGTGCTTGTGTTGCTTTTCTTGCCAGTGAACCTGTCATTTCGCTGCTTATTACTCCTGTGCAATGTACTTTGGGTGTCAGGGCCCTAGTCAGGCAGCTTTTGCCTTTAGCCCTCTCATCCTGGACAATGTATGTCTGAACGAAATCGGAAATAAAAAAAAAAATCTGTATTTTTGTGGAAATGCAAGCCGTTACACAGTTCGCCACTTTTCGCTATTTTAGGAGCAAAGCAAAGCCCCTTAGGGGCTCGGGCTGTCAGCGTTTCCTGTCGTAGTCGTCGTCGTTTCATGTAGTCACGGTACTAAATCACCGGGATACTCGTTTTCCAATTGAACGCTTCGTGCTCCATATACACGAGACGTTTACAGCAAAGCTGTATACCCCTACCCTCCCAACGGTTTCATCTTTGTGGGCGAAAAAGCCAAGGCGCCGAAAGTACACATACACTGCATGCTTCGCCCCTCCCCAGGTTTCACGTTAGTGAAGATGTCCCGTTTTTTTTTCTATTTTTCTTATTTTGTTGGTTTTTCAAAATTCTGCTCGACCAATTAACACCATTTACACTATTCTAACGATTACAGGTGGAACTTCCACCAGATCTGCACGTTTTTCTAAAGATGGGCGGCGCTACATGGTTCGCCATATTTCGCCGATTTTTGTTATTTTTGTTAGTTTTATGGTTCTCAAAATTTTCTTCAACCAATTATATCCATAACGATTACACGCGGAACTTCCGCTAAATCTGCATTCTTGTGGAAATGCACGGCGTTACGCGGTTCGCCACTATTCGCTGTTTTGTCTATTTGTCCTAGTTTTGGTTTTTCAAAATATATTGTTCAACCAATTACTCTATTTACGCTATTATAATAATGGAAGGTTTCCCGCCAAATCTGCATTTTTCTGGAAATGCAGGACGTTACACGGTTCGCCACATTTCGTCAATTTTTTTTTGTAAGGGGGGTGGGGGGGCTTCAAACTTATCTCTATTTACGCTATTTATAACGATTACAGGTAACACTTCCGCCAAATCTGGATTTTTGTGGAAATGCACGGCGTCACACGGTTCGCCCCTTTTCGCCATTTTCGTCTATAAACAGCGAAGCTGTTCGTCAAATCGTTTTTGTATAGTGTACGCAGTTAAAAATACCAAAAATATGCCGAGCGCTTGCGCACCCCGCGAAGGGTTGCCAACCGTCCCGGGTTTTGCTGGGCTGTCCCGACTTTTCACACACTATCACAAGTCCCGCGCCGTCCCTGTCGGGACAGCTATATGTCCCAGATTTGTTCTTAACCGTCCAGTTAAAAATTGGTATGCGATCCAACGCACGCTCAACGAGGCGCGTCACACTACGCAACACAAAATTAGCACTAAATTGTCCTGGAAGAGCCTCATTTAGAGCTGAACTTCCGCGTGAAGTGCGACAACATTTACGAGTACATTCTCCAGCAAGAACAATTGTGAGCAGCATTTAGCCAGATTAAGTACCACTTCAAGAGGCGGCAACAACGAAGAAGCAGTGGATTTGTTTGGGAGATACCGCAACAAATAAAACTGATTTCGTTGCCTCTCTATGTTAGAGTAAGCTACGCCCATCTCCTCCTTGCCCGTCCCAACTTCCTTCACTGAAGAGTCGGTAACCCTATGCACGCGTACCTCGAACGCACGGTCGTGAAGCCAAAAAGAAGAGAAAGAAAAACACCAGCGTTCACCGCATTCCTCGAGGGCACGTTCAAGCCAGGCATACCCACTTAGGATGATTGGCCTACATTAGCCACGAAAAAACAAATAAACCCAGCGTTCGCCGTATCGAGGGCAACACTTGCTCGGAACGAGAAAGACACGTCGTAGCGCACGCCTCTCGTTCATTCGTCCTCGTGTCGTCGAGCGCATGTGCTCTGTACCGTAAAAGAGCCGCGACTTGAATGTCGAAGCTGCTGTCGGCGATCATTGGCTCCACATGGCCCGGCCGCGGATAGTTCGCATGGCCGGGGTCAAGAGGCCGCGCTTCGAGAGGCTCGGCGTGCGAAGCATTCGCTAGAGACCATAAGTCGCGCTCGCAGAGTGCCGTACGAAAAGGTCGACCGAAACGACAAGCTCACTCTGGCCTTGCTCACCATACGTTCATTGAAATGCCATGCCGCCAACGTCAACCACAACACCACAACGATATTAAAACTCAACTTTGTGCCCTCAATGACCACCTACAACATCTTCGCCGTTCATGTCTTGTGCGTGAGTGAAAGCTTCCCAGAGTTTTTTTTTTCTGTATATTTTGGTTTTTCAAAATTCTCTTCGACAAATTATCTACAATTACGGTACTGTAACGATTACAGGTGGAACTTCCGCAAATCTGCATTTTTGTGGAAGCAGGACGTCACACGGTCCTGGCTGTGGGTTTGCTCGGCAAAGAATGCTACGCGATAAAATCATAATCTGTGTTAATTGAACCCATGCTACCGTGACTGCGAAGTCAAGAAGCTATGTACTGCCTCGGCGAGGCGGTCGTGCCTGCACCCCAAAAATACTTAAACAAGTGCACCAACAGCCCTGGGCGACGTAACGCTGGAAACCATTCCGTTTTAACATTTCCAAATGCTAGACGGAGGATTTCCCATTTAGACTGGTGAACCAGTCCGAGCTGACTTTATTAGCATTATTTAAGCGACTGCATTATTTAAAGTGGGCGGCGCACTTTAGCCGCACACAAAGCAAAAGCTTCGCCAAATTCTGTAAGCCTCCCCGGTTACATTGATTGGGAATAAAAGCCCCTTACTTATAATTCAGGAACAATTAGCTCCGCAAAAAATACGCTCCTGATTTCATTTATTTTTCACTTAAAGATTGGAACTGAATATTTCATGCGAACGTTCTTTGCGAGAACTTCTTAGGAATAATTTTTGTCTGAATATTTTACAAATTACCGCGGGTTAATTGGAACGTCTTAAAGGGGCACTGACACAAAAATTTTGCATCTTGTTTTTTTTGTTGCGATAAGTTTCTAGTGACCTACTGATAACCTGTAGAAACCTCATTTGCTTCAGCGTGCGATGGTTGTTTAATTATAGGCATTTTCAATGCGGCCAGTCGCAGTTTCGGTTTCGGCGAGTGCCGCGAAACGATGGATTTTGTGTGAACAAAGTTGACCACGTGACCGTCGGAGGGATATCACAGAGCAGAGCCGCCGTAGCACTGTTGAATCCGCATCGACGGCAGTTTCTGCGCATGCCCCCACGTACTGATCTCGTGAGGCGCTTAATTAAAAAGCGACCGCGGATGTGACGCAGGCGCTGCGAGTGCTAATGCTACCGCGGCTAAAGAACGGCGCGCGACGCCCGAGACGGTGGGTGGCAAGACGCGCGCTGGGAGCAGCCGGCCGGTCTGCCTACAGGTCCGCCTACAGATGTGCTCGGCTTAGCACTGCGGCGGATATTCGAGTGCCGCTCTCGTAAGCGGTGCAGATGACAATTTTTAATGCAACCCGCCATCGCATCATTAACTCCTTTCTCATGTAAGCCACCATGGTCGGGACTTGGGGACAATTTCGTGCAGCGGTAACAAGCTATCACTCGAGCTACCCGCGCCGGCCTGGGCCACTTCGCGGCCGTGGCCGCCGCCTGCACAGCGACCGTGCGGCTAGCTCAGTGGGCTTTTCGTACCTCCACCGCGTTTTCGCATCCAATGGTAATAAACAGTAATAGAAACAGAGTGCCTGGAATCGCTGTAAAACATTGGTCGCGCCCAGCTGCCCGATGAGCTGACGAAATCACGGCGCCTCCGCCGCCAACGATCGGGTCGTTCGTTCTCGAGAGCAGAAGCTCCGCCCTCCGGCCCTCCGATTGGAGCGGCGAGCCGGCACAAAACGCCGGCAGTGCGGAAGCGGCAAACACAAACTCGTGACGTGTTTGTATGTTGTTTATTTACACATTATCCTCGGGATGTCGATTGCGCGCGTGGTCCTCTGCTGGCTGCTCGGTTGCGTTTCGCACACTTTAAAATTGATTTTAAATATGTTCTAGGCTGTATTCGCCGCTGATATTTTGCAGATGATGTATATGTGTTCCCACCAATCTATCTCCGAAGTTATCTGGCCTTCAAAATTTTGTGTCAGTGCCCCTTTAAGGAGCCGTATTTATAATTACAGAGTCAACTGCAGTTTCACTCTGCTTTAAATTCACCCCTGTAAAGGCGTGAAGGCGCATGATACGAAAACGTTCGACATCTGGAGAAAGCCATGGACGAGCCGGTCGATAAAAGTCGGCGCATTTATCATGAAACACGGAAAAAAAGCAAATCAGGGAAGCTTGCACACGCGCGCAAGACTTGAATGGCGAAGCTGTTGTAGGTGATCAGTGACGGACAAAGAGTTGAGTTTTAGTATCACTGTGGTGTCGTGGTTGACGTCGGCGGCATAGACCTTATGTTGAGCAAGGCTGAAGTGAGCTCGTCGTTTTGGTCGACGTTTTCGTACGCCACTCTGAAAGCGCGACTTATCGTCTCTAGTGGATGCTTTGCACGCCAAGCTTCTCGAAGCGCGGCCTCTTCCTCGGCCGTAGGCCATGTGGAGTCACTCATCACTTAGAGCAGCTTCGACATTAAAGCCATGGCTCTCATCCGGTACAGGGCGCATGCGCACGACGACACGAAGATGAACGAACGAGGAGCGTACGCTACGACGTGTCTTTCTCGTTCCGAGCAAGTGTTGCCACGACACGGCGAACGCTGGAGTTTTTTGGCAGCCAGTGTTGGCCAATCTCCTCAAGTAGGTATGCTTGGCTTGACGAACGTGCGCTTGAGGCACGCGTGCACAAGCGCTCGGCCTTTACTTGGTATTTTTAACTGCGGACACCATACACCAACTATTTGATCAACAGCTTCGCCGTTAAAAATCCCCTTCTCAAAATAAACTTACCAGAAGCGGATGTATTTGGTACTTCTGCGGGCGTTGAAAACTTCTGAAATTAGAACAATTTTCGCTACCGCTGCCTAATGATATGCTCATTATTTGCACGTTTTTAGCTTCTTTATTCCGGCGTACTTCCCGCGTAAACCGTGAAGACTCAGTTGGGGCAGGGGAGGTTGTTCCGCGTCTAGTTCCCTACTGCGTGATTCCGGTTCGGCGAATTCCTTTCCCTCGCCAAGGGAAGTTTTGAAAGGCAGTTTTTTTTTATTTGTAAAAAAAAGATCCTATTTAGATTTCAGGGAATGATACCCCGCATTGAATACAAGGGCCATACACGAATATATTTTATAAGACATGACAAACATAAAAATCACTAGTCGTTTTATGTCCACAACAGGATGTATGCCTAATTGACTTCAAACCACTCATGTCACGCGCTGCAGGAATTCCATTCCTTGACCTCACATTTTCTGACCTCATCCTTACATTCAGCCATCAGGCTTTCCCTACATCTGGCACCGCCTCTAGGTAGCCATACTGCTACAGTGGTGGCCCACCAGTTGTGGCTTCTCCGCATTGCCTTCCCCGCCAAGGATATTCCCACTTCCACTCTTCATTGGAAATAAATCTGCCGCCGGAATCTCTTTCCTAAGCCACTGGCGCTCGTTTCCTACCCTAAGAATTACTCCTACCATTTTTCTTTTCATGACCCGTCGG
Organism: Haemaphysalis longicornis; assembly: GCF_048455015.1. Classification (NCBI taxonomy): domain Eukaryota; kingdom Metazoa; phylum Arthropoda; class Arachnida; order Ixodida; family Ixodidae; genus Haemaphysalis; species Haemaphysalis longicornis. The sequence goes on along the minus strand of NW_027526295.1, from coordinate 258,112,676 downwards.
GATGTCCTACTTTGCTTTTGAACGACTTAATACGATCCCACGTTTCTGCCACATAAATATACGCAGCCGGTAATACGCGTTGGTTGTATTCCACTATTAATGCGTACCATTCTTTGCTGAGTACCTCACAGCCAGGACTAGGTAACTCCCTGCATTTCCACAAAAACTTACAGATTTGGTGGGAGTAACGCCTTTAATCGTTGCAATCGCGTAAGTGAAGATAATTGTTCGGACAGAATTTTGAAAAAACCCCAGAAATAAGAAACACAGAAAAAAGGAAATTTTCACAAAATATTATCTTCTGACAAAATAAAAAAATATGCACCTTAAACATTCCCCTCTAAAATAGAAGAATAAACAAAAAAATCAGCAAAGGAATGTTGGAAATATAAATATAGCTAAATGGACCAACTCTGCAGTACGCTTTGCTCCTTATGAAAAAAAAATACAGAATTAGCGAAGTAAAGGCACTTCATCGCTATAATGGTATACAGTAGAATTTCGATAAACGAAAATCGCTTAAACGGAATTGCCGCTTAAACGGAACAGTAGCTTGCGAGTTTGTTGGTTTTGTATTCAGATAACGTAAAAAAAAAAAAACCTTTGGTGATCGGAACTAAAATATCCGCGTCACCGTGTAAACAGAACCGAAAATGGTACTTATTGTCAGACCCATTTGCCATTAGCATCAGCTTTTTCCGGTTTCGGCAGTGTCTTATTTTTTTTATCCACGTAAGCCTTGTCTCGTTAATAGCAGTTAGTCTCGTTAGTTAGCACTGTTGCAACCCATGGATCAGGGAATTATTCAAGCCCTCATAGCCCACTTCCGGAAGCAAGGGTCTCCTGCCGAAGATGCTGGTGTGCATGAGCCAGAATAAGGAGTACAAGGTGGACATTCTTGGCGCCATTCACCTTGTTGCCGATTCCTGATGGCAGCTGACTCATAACACTGCAGGAAATTGATTCAGGCATGCACGGTTCTCTTTCAAGTGACCAGACATTCGCCGTGGAGGATTTTCCTGAATGTGTCAGTAAAGATGCCATTGAGAGGCAGGAGGTTGTAGAGCAGCGCGCTTTAAAGGAAATCCCACTGGACTGTGATGAGTATGTGCACATCGACAGCAATGTTGCGACTTGCCCTGAGAACACAGCGGGGAACATTGTTGCAGAGGTGTGCGATGAAGAGGAGGACAGGGAGGATGAGCCAGAAGATGAATATGAAGAGATAGCTACCGTAGAACATATCACACTTCAAGGGGCGCAGTCATCTGGGCAGTATCTAAGAAAGTTTTGTCATAAAGAATCAGGATCTGAAACGTTTGTCCAAAACTTAAGTACCATGAAAAAAAAAAAAAAAAACGATCCTGAAGGTGCAGTTGCAAGGACTAAAAAAATTGATGCATTTTTTCGTGCACAGTGACTAATTGTTGCCAAATAAACTTTGTGAATGCTGTGACTAAACTTCTTGTAGTTTCTTGCTTTCTGAAACACTATCAGCTACATTCATTTTCTAGTGGTTAGAGTTACGTGAAATGGTACTGTAAGAGTGCGTGCGCACATAAATTTGCACTTTTGCACATCTCTCCCAGTAAACAAAACTCGTGTTAAATGAAGCTATTTTTTTCGGTCCCTTGAAGTTCCGTTTATCGAGAGTCTACTGTATATTGATATCACTGGCGAAAAGAAACAAAAGAAAAATTTAGAGGAATAAAGTAATCCATCGTTTTTCGCTACTCAGCCATATTTGGCTGTAAAGAACTGACGCTCTAAACAAGCGGCAAAAGAATGCTGCTCATTAGTAGACAATTCTCTGAATTTCCGCAGATTTTTTTTTGTCGTGCAGCGTACCGTTCGTTTCTTAGCAGTAATTGCGGAATGCATCCCAGCCGTATTCATCTCGCGCATGATTTCCTTGCCGTGTCTTTCATCAGCATTATCCGAGGCGAATGTATTTATCCACCAGCTGTAGTGTTTCATTACCAAGATAGATTGGGAAGCTCTCTGTGCATGTCTGTTTGCTTTACTCTGGATTTTCGTCTATTTACTGTCGATTGTTCATGAAGGTGAACAAAAGCAGGTATAAAAATGCTCGACCGTTTGGATATCACGGGCGCATCTCGTGAAGCATCCGAAGGAGCACAAGGTCAGCAAGGGCAGGGAAAAGCCAAGGTTTTCAATCAGCGTTATGGCTTGTGCTCATGCCAGAAAACGCCATCGGAAATTGTGCCCAATACTGCTTGCCCAGCACAGCTTTGCGCGTGCAGCGAATGTTGTGGCTGGGGCCGGAAGCGCTGGTTCTTATTGCAATCGCACGAAACGACGTTCAACTTTTGTGAACGTCGCATTTTTAAAATTTGTAATGGTCAATTGTTGGATAGCTCAGCAGCTCTGTCGCACACTTAGCTCGCATGGTTAGTGTTGAAGGGAAAACATTGCTTAGCGTTTAATATCACGCTTACGGGGAGAAACTAGCTTGCTCACGAGAGGTGGAAGCCATCCTGCAAGTACTTCTGACCATGCAAAAAAGTTTAGGGATTTGAGAAAACTCGTCTGGCTAAGTTAGCATTCAAGGTAAAATCCCGCTGTATCCAAAGCTTACTTTTGAAACGCCACTACCAGGTTTCTGAGATTACCACGCAATCAGCGTAAAAGCTGAGTATCGCACGACACACTTTTTTGAGTGGCCTTGCCATGTTTCCGCGCTGGCGCACGCGTTTCAAATAGAAGAAAGAAACTTTGCAAGCCGTGCAAAGCTAAACGAAAGTCGTCGACAGCGAAACGAGAAAATGGGAGAAGGAGATCAGATTCCGAAAAAAAGAAAACGTTTTTGGTAGTGGGAAACGCCGCGACGGAAGTGATAACGAAAAAAAAAGGGGTTGTAACACCGATTGTAGAAGGAGAAATAATTCCCTATTGATTTTTACTCAGAGTAGTTGCGCCATGGTTCCGAAGGCAACTCTTGAAAACAGTTTCGTTTTTTCTCTGGATATTAAAGAGAATCAACAAAAGTCGCTGGTGCATTGGTATGGAGATCGCGAAATTTTTCATGCACGATTCGCCCTACGAATACTTGGCCCTAATAGCTCAACGGTTTTTTTTTTAAATGCACTCGGAAAGAAATGAAGCCCAATCCCATCAAGTTCAGCCGTGCGCGCGGCTTGTTGCTTCGTCGATATGCATATAAGACAAGGTACACAGGGTGTTTTTGTAGGCGGAATGAGATAGCGGAGTCAGAAAGATTGCCGAAATCCTCTGGTGCCCTATATTCTCAAATTTCTTTTTCCATAAAACACAGTGGTATGCATGTTTACGTAGAAAGCGACATCGCGTGCCTGGCAAAGCAATGACTACTGCGCGTCGCTGCCCATAAAGGATATCAGAGACACTCTCCTCTAGAATGAATTCCCGTTTTTCTCTGTGGCTGAAGAAAAAAAAAGGTACCACTCTTCGCTAGAAGAATATGGAGTGAATGCACCAGAGGTTACAAAGTGAATGCAACATCAGAATGATGAGGTGGTAGATGATGGTGAAGACCTACCCATGGCCACAATTTCCCCGTCCCATAGGGGTGATTTCCCGTGCAATCCGGGTCATCGTGTAGTCTTGCACAAGGGCCGACCGCCAGCCCGGGGAGTGCCTGTACCTACTGTACCGGTAGGTGCCCGGCGCCACCAAGGCACACGAATGCACATGGTGACCTCCGCAGCCACGGTGAAAGCTCAACTTGGTGGCCGCCTGTGGCAGGACACAGCCGCCAGACTTTTTCACCCCCTCGGCACTCCGCAGTGAGATGTTGTAGATGGCCAGGGGGGCCCGCCTGCCAGGCAAGGGTAAAGGCAGCCTTCCATGCGCTGGCCCCCTTCAAGGGTGCGCGCTCGGCCAAGGACGCCCGTCGAAGCTGGTGGGTGCCCGGCCGTACGCGTATTCGAACAAGGTACCTCCCGTATACGAGGCGAGGGCCGCACCTCTGTGCCGTCGCTGCGGTAACCTACCCCATAACCTACCGGAATATGGCCTACCATATATACTCTGAAAATATAAATGCATTGCTGAATTCTCAGCAAAGCAATGATCGATGTTTTTTTTTTTTAAGTGAAGCTTATTACTACAGGTACAAATCAAGGAAACGTCTGGTAGCGTCTTTCTGTACTTCAAGGTTAGCCAAGGCCAAGAAAGCGCTTTGCGCGATTTCGCGGCGCCGATGAAAGCGCCATCGACCTCGCCCAGGCCCCCGACAGAACCAATACGCGACGTCGACGTACCGTGCTTGCACGATTCGAACGCGCCCCCAATTGTAACGCGCAGGTAAGTTTACGCTGGAAAATATGAAAAAATAACATCCCGACAGTTATACCGTGCAGACGTAATAAAAGACATGACACCAAGTACCCGACGGAAGACATGTTATTTGAAGCATGCAACAGTGGCAGCAAAAATCCCTTGTGATTCATGAACTTGCTATACAGTCCTTCTGGAAACAAAACTGGAGTAGGCAACATTGAAAGTGTTCGCGTTTTTGTGTGCCTTGAACTTCATAATTTTAGACGTGACATGCTAATTGCAGCAGCAGAAAAATGTGCAACAGCTGGCTGAGGTATGCCCATTGAGGAATGGGTGGGCCAAAATTTACTCTCGCCATGTTCACGGATTGTTTTTCATTGGTTTGCGTAGGATTTTGGGAGGGGATTGTGTCCATGACAGTACACTGCTGGTCGCTTTAAAGCTTCTTTCTGTTCTGAGCCCTGTCCCAACGCACACACAAACTTGAAAACCACTTTTAGCCAAAAAGAGTGCACATTGGAATCGTGCAAATACGGTAAGCACAACCGACCGCGTTTCCGTCCACGGCTGAACGAATTCGCAGCGACGACGGAGGCGCCACCGACGGCGCTTTAGCCATCACCTTGAGCCGAGTTTGGTGTGTTTTAAAGGTGGCCAAAGAGTGTACAGTGGAGGACAAACACATTTAATAGGTTTGTATATGCGCAGGAGGTTGTTCTTAGGACCTACACCCAGTGAGAGGCATCCTTAGTCCAAGATGCCTCGGTGCTGGCTGGCCGTCCGGGACCATTCCACCAGTCGAGGCTGGTCACGGGGCTAGGTTCTGGTCAGCTGCTCCACCCACTGCTCATAGGAAGGGTTTGTATTAGGGGTTAGAGTAGGGGTCCGTCCGTTGCAAATCCTATACCATGTGGTATATGGTGCCAGCAACAGGGCAGAAGTTAACGGTGGCAGGGTATTGGGTGGGGTACAAAGCGTAAAGTAGGGTGTTATAGGGATATAAATTGGTTTGTAGGTGCTGGAAAGCGGTTCCTTCGTCACGTGTTAGTTGTAAATGAGGTGGTGGGTAGCGACGGAGGCCGTTTTTGGGGTGGGCTAAAATTTTGGTGCATGTGTGGAGTGGTGCCGGCTTTGAGGTGGCCCGGTCATGGTGTTGTCCACTTTCTGGGAAGCGGCCTGCTGTGTATCGGCGCGGGCAGTGGCGTTGGCCGCCTTGTTCCCTTCGAGGGACTCGTAACCTGGTGACGAGATTATAAGAGGCTCTGGTAATGGTTTTACTTGTTGCACAATGCTCAGTGCCGGTTGGGAGATGCGGCCATCTAGAAAGATCCTGCATGCGGTGTCAAAGTCAGTGATGATGTCCAGTAATTCCTCCCCCTTGTGACAGCTGGAGCAATGGAACAAGCGCAAGCTTGCGCGTAGCCCCATGAATCAGATCGTCTCCGGTGACGTCAGTCTTGTCGTCGGCGGAGAGAAATACTTCGAAAAGCACCTTGTGAGGAACGAATTCGGAACTGCACGCAGTTGAAGCTTCACTCCACCTCGATTCCAACCTATGAGTTGGATTCGTCAATTTTTTTATTATAAAGTAGAGCTTATATACAGCACATCATTTCCTGCTACCTGCAGTATTTCGCACAGACAGGCAAAACATTTTGGAGGGTATTTTTTGGACGACACTGCACCAAGCAGAACCCCACGTGACTGATGAAACAAACATTTGATGTGTCACGGGACACAAATTTATTTGTTTGAGGCAACATATACAATTTCGCTGCACACTTACGTTAATTATTTCCTGATAATTTTTCGTTCATTAGACTCATTAGAGTTCATTGAATTCTGACGCTGCTCAGAATTGTTGCATCGAAAAGGGCGCGCAGGCGCCGCCTAGCTCTTTATATTCAGCTGCTATTCCATAAACACCTCCGAAGTGTGTTTTCTAAAAAAAAAATGGTATGAAAAATTATTGACGCGAATTGAGCCCATTTTTTTCTTCTTTTGATTTGGACAGCTTAGCACGGGGTTTGATTTTTTTTCCCTGAAAATCACTAGAGAGGCATTCACGCTGAAATCATCCATTTACCCGCCAGGCGTTGCCAAAACGGGCGGTTTCATTACATAAAGGAATGCGGATCTGGATGCTGATATCGCAAGTTAATATATATGCAGTTTAAGTATCGTCACCCTTCGTACACAACAAGTGCCAGAGTCTGCCTTGAGCATGATCGAATTCAGTTACGTCTGCGGAACTTTCTCGTGAGCGCACACTTACGTCAAACGAAAAAAAAAAAAAACATTGCGACGATTTCCGCCCCGGGATATTCTGAAAGTTACCCCACCCGCGCGCATAGTCATTCGCTCCGGTAATGAAATGTATGGAGGACGAACCGTCACAAAAAAAAAAAAAAAAAGCTTCCTTGTGCCGTTCAAAGCAAAGGTGTTTACTTAAGATAATGAGGAGAGAATCGTGCTGCCAGCATTCACTTATTACTTGTCGCGAACTAATTGTTTCAACTTGTCTGCTCTCGCTCCCTTCGGCTCTGAGTCTGCGACGGAACCACGGTGCAATGGCGAAGTTACAAACGGACCGCTTTTGCATAACTTCACAGGACAGACTTGATGCACATTTTGCGTCTTCCGTAAGATCGCCGCACGTGCCTCGAATGCTTGCTGTAGGGCCGTGCGTAAAGCTCAGTTTTAAAAACGACACAATTGTAAACTACAGAGGATGGGTTCCGAGAACTTCCGACTAATGGAACTTTACTGATGAGCAAAAACTACCTTGTACGCTTTGAAGTCGATGGCAGCAGAGGGGAATTCATGCTGTTTAAGGCAAAGAATTAGAATAGCAGAAGCGCAATAAAAAGTGGCACAAATATTCAGCAATAAAAAGGGAGAGAGAGAAAGAATGAGAGAATACGAATAATAAAATAGAAATTTGCCAGAGTAATGACTTGAGTGTGCAATAAGTTACGATGGCTGAACTGACATGTAGTGGACATACCCGTGCTATTGTTTTTTTTTTGGGGGGGGGGGGGGGGTGGCGGGGGGGGGGGGTTACACATATAAAAAATAAGCTGTAGTAAGTACACGAAAATGAATTATAGTGCTCCTGAGTACGCCGTGTTAGCAAAAATATTAGAAAAAAATGCAGGTTATCATTAAAGGCAACTCTTCCGAGGAGAAGAGGATTCCATTCGCAGGATTTGCGGAACCGACCGACCAGCAAGCCAGCCCTAGTCCGCGGTTCCCGGAATTGTTGACGGGGCCATCTCTGTGCGTTCAAACAGTTGTCCTTTGCACTTGATTGATTGATTTTAGGGTTCAACGCACCGACGCAACGCAGGCGATGAGGCGAACCGTAGTGGAGCGCTCCGAATTAATTTTGACCACCTGGGGATTTTTAACGTGCACCGAAATCTCGTACACACGGGCGTTTTTGCTTTACGCCTCCATCGAAAGCGGCCGCCGCGGCCGGGAATCGAACCCGCGTCCTCGTGCTCAGCGGCGCAACGGCTTAGCCACTGAGCCACCGCGGCGGGTTGTCCTTTGCACTTCCGCAATCAAGTCGGCTAGACTCCTTTCCCATGTGGGGGGTAGGATTGTGGTGGGAGGCAGCTTGAGGTTCTGTATGCACGCGTCTACGCAGTTCGGGCACTTGGCGGTCCCCGGTAATCACTGGAATCGGTGTATAAGGGGCACCGTGGGTAGCGAGTTTGTCTGAATCTGTCTTAGAACAGCCACAAAGGACGTTGGTACGGCGGACTGTCGGCATGTGGGCGTTTTGGGCGGTGTTGGGCACTTCGATCTGTATATTTTGGCGGGCTGTCCGTAGCAGATCTCTGGTGTCAACTGGTTGATTTCCTTACTGCTTCCAACAAGCCCTTGAATGCGGCATTAATTGCTAAGGCGCCCGGTGGTTTAACGCTCGCAACAGTGGGTGTGCGGTCTTATTTCCTGGCATGCCATCGGGCGCAGGCACCCATTTCACCTCGTAGCATTTCTTACTTGTAGCGAAGATCTTATAGCATGTTTTCGGGATTACTGTGTGCTTGGTTGCACAGAAGTTGTCTGCATGCGACCTGTGAGTGTGTTCATGCAGACTGTACTGGTGTCCGGCGCAGAGCTGCAAGATGATCATTATGATGATGATGAGATCGGTTTAATTCATAATTAAAGCCGTAGTGAACTGTGCTGCAAAAGAAGCATTCTCGCTCATGTTTATATATCGCAAAACCGCCGCTCGTAGCTAACGTGTAATACAAATGACCTTTAAAAATATTTTGCCTTACGTGACCATACAGAGCTGCTTCTCCGGTGTAAAGCGGTTGGTTAATGTAGACACAATAAAATTTCTCAGCTGTTCACTGCTGCGGTTCGGGCACGAAGCGGGATGCTCGCTCCTTCGCGTCGCCAAATATTTATTTTACGAGTCGAGGACAGCCCCGTGGTGTCTTCGACGCAGGCTCCCCTAACCCGGCAATGATTGGTGAGCGCACCGACGGTCTTTAAAATCATTCGAACAAAGAATTTCGCCACACCAAGAGCCGCCTGGCGAGGTTTCCGAAGGCTTCCATCAGGGTGCAGGCACTTATTCGTTTCACTTTACTGCGATGCACGCTGCACCTAACTTGCCCGAAAATTTTACTCATATAAGAGAAAAACACTAGTTTTAAGAAAGCCTTGGGCTGCTCAATATCGCCGCCCCTCAGGCGGCCAGCGCTTGTGTTGCTTGTGTGAGGGTATTAGCCAACGAAGGAAATCCGCCAACGTGTGCAGGCGAATGCTTCAGTTCTGAGTGCGTTTGCGTTCCCGATAACGCCTGAATACTCGCGCAAACACACTCGGTGTGCTCACAGATGCACGAAAGGGGAGAAAAGAAAACAGGCTCAACAGTTTCTTTGGCGAGATGAATAAAACGCGAGAAGCGCCCACAATTTTCGCCAGGACTGCTCCCTATTGGGCTTGACAGAATGCCATTGCTACGCTCCGTACCGCTCAGGCATCGCGACTTGTTAATAGGAATGTGCGGTGCGATGGGCGTCACCTACGACACTCACTCGTAAGGGTATAGTAAATGATGATAATAGCTTTGTACAAGCTGTGATGACAAAAGGGGCCATGAAGACAAAAAATACTTTGTTCAGCTTGAAATAACTAGACTTTTGTAACTCACTCAGCCCCATTCCAACTAGGAAAGACGCTTTCTAACCCCTCCCCCCCCCCTCCCGCCCACGTGAAAAAACGGAAGTAATAGTAAAGGATTTTCAAATTTCGCGCCACAGTGATGTAATATGGGCAGGAGTGGCGTAATAGAGACCAGAACTAAAACATTTTGAGTTCGGAGCACTGTAGAGACGCAGGATGTCGTCCATCTAATATCGTTATGCCTTTCCACAAATCAAAGGACGCATGCACACTTAGGGCAGACTGCCCAAGGAGAATTTGTTTTAGTCAGGAAAACCAGTTAGGTAAGGCAAAATAGGGGAGCAGAAGAAATGGTTTTCTCACTAAGTTCAAGAAAGAGAAAAGAGGAAGATGAGTGGGAAGACAAAATAAAAGTGAAACGGATCCGAATAGTCCTATCACGGCAGACGAGCCGTGATAGAATGAGCCTCAACGAATGAGTGGACGGCGTGACAGGCACACCTACAGTTGTGAAGGGGTTAACAGCGCACAAAGACGACGACTTCCTTGTGTGTCGTCGTCTTTGTGCGCTGTTAATCCCTTAATGATGCCCCACCAACCTGCCCACCAAGCCGTCCTCGTGAACTACAGCTGTGGCCCAGCTTTTTTGAGCCCCCGAAAAACAAAACCATTCGAAGATACCTCCATCAGCCTTCTCCGATGACTGATGCTGTTCTTCGCTTCGCGGCGCATACCCGTGCGGAAGACCGGCCAGAAATCGGGCGATTTGAGGGGTCATCGCGCCCGAGTTGGTTAAAACAAACAAACAAAAGCAAAAAACAGAAAAAGAAAACCTAAACACAGAAAAAGAACAAGCAACACACACAAAAAGAAAACAAGACACAAAAAAGCAAAGCATAGAAAACCAAAAGCAAAACATAGAAAAGCTGAAGATAAACACAAGGTAACAAACAATAACAGAAAAGAAACACTGGCGAATAATTTTGCTCCGCACTTCCGACAGCTGTCACGTTGAGTGGAACTGCATCAATTTTTTTTTATCGGTGGGGTAGCTGCGGGTTAGCATTCAAGTGACTCGATAAGTTGCACGCAATGTGAAATCTGTCGGAAGTGCAAAGCAGTTATTCGCCATAATGGGGTGCAGCGCCGTTATCCGCTCACTGCTGCCACTCAATGCATTTCAAATTTCACGCCTTCTCAGTGCTCGCGCGCGCCCCGTTTGGAACTGCGCCATCAGATGATCTGTTCTTTTAAAGCAAAGCTTTTTACCTCTACCCCCCCAGGTTTCTTTCGCGACCGTTGGTGTCACCAGAAAACTCCAGCGAACAAATAAAAGAATTTATTGGCACCGCCGGGAATCGAACCTGGAACTAATAGACCAACAAAGTGAGAGCCCATTGTCTTACCGATTTAGCAACGGGCCCACGCGAAGACGGGGCAGACAGGTGGTGTACTCACCAAGCACATCTACGAGTTTACCCCCTGCGTTCTCGCTGCATGCCACGTGAAAGCGTCACGCGGCCCGGTGCGCACCTTGCTCATGTGCTAAGAGTTACAAAAATTAAAAGAAGCTCACACCAATGCATGGCATCTCACTTCTAGTACGCCAATGTGCTAAAGCCTGTGACCTCCAGTGTTCACGTATAAAAAATCACAGCTCCTTGTCGTCCGCCCTCACGCCAAATCAAGAAATACATTCAAATACTCCTTGATGACCAGTCCATCACTCCAAGCCCCAGCATCAAGATCCTGGGCCTACATCTCGAGGCTAACACCAAGTGTGACGTCTCCTTGCAGCGCCTAAAACAGCATTAATCAAATCATACACATGATCAGGCGAGTTGCCACCAAGAAGCGAGGCCTAAAGGAATCCGATATCGTTCGAATAATTGAAGCTTTTGCCCTCTCGAGAGTCACTTACGTCAACCCCCTGTCTTCTTCTCGACAAGGAAGACATAGAGATGCTTTATATAATGATTACAAAGGCGGTTGAACAGGCCATTGGTCTTCTCATGAGTGCGTCCACACAGAGGCTGCTTAGCACGGGGCTCCACAACACGGTGGAAGAGCTGATAGAAGGCCATCTTTCTAACCAGAAGGTCCGACTCAGAACTGCGGTGGGTAACCGCATGCTTCACCAGATTGGCTGGGCAGCCCAGAATGTCACTCCCCTTGATGTATTTCCGGACTCTTGGCGACAAGAACTAACTATGCTCCCATTGCTTAAAAATGTGAACCCCTCACGCCACGAGGGTCGCCGACAAGCACGGGCTCAAGCGGTCAACACCACCCTCGGTGGGGATCATGCAGTTATCTACACAGACGCCTCCAAACATCGAGAGCAGCAATACGCCATCATCGTGGCTACATCCAGAAACAACCTCCTTGCGTGTTCCTCACTCAAGACCCAAGACATGACGGCAGCAGACGAGGTAGCCATCGCCTTGGCACTCACTCAACCAGGGGTTTGGGAGGTAGTCACCTATTCCTAACAAGCCTACCGGAATTACCAGTCGGGTTGCGTGTCCCGACCTGCACTGCGTGTGCTAAAAAACCACTCACCAAACGGTTCCATTCAGCTCATCTGGACACACGCTCACGCTTCCATGGAGGGCTACGAATACGTCCAGCAACAAGCCTGCGCGCTTTTACCCCCCGTGCTGTGGAGCTGCACGATGACAGTCACCCACTGATCTCGATCATGGAGATAACCCAGCATTATCGCCCTCAGAGACAGACCCTACCTTCACCTTAAACTGGCCTTTCCAGAGAACAACAAACTACCCTACGGCTCATGCAATCGGGGCTCCTTCCCACAGCCTAGGCGTCTTCACTTAATGCATCCGAATCGCTACGCCGCTGAATGTAAATTTTGCTCAGAAGTAGGAATACTCCACCCCGTAATCGGGGTGTGTGACTTTAGCCCTGAGCACCCTCCTCTCTTTCCGTCAACTACCCAACAAGAGCAATGGGAGATGCTGCTGTCCAGGCCATCTCTACCTACCCAGCTTGAGCGGGTGGACAGAACACAGGCCGCGCCGACTGCATATGGGCCCCACAGAAGAAGAGATTACTCCCCAGGGCTGCACTCTGGGCCGATCAGAGATCTGAACACAAGTATTTCTTCCTCCTCCTCCTTCTCTGCCGCAAATCTATTCGCCCCCGTCCGCGACGCAGAGACGGAGAAGACAGATCGTCTAACAGCGGGTTGGAGCTTACTTTAATTTTATAAAAAAAGTGTCCACTCTTGTGCTACACCAATACAACTCAACCAAACACCATTCATGCTTCTTGCATTGATTTAACCTTAACAAGAACATCTCTTTGAAGTAATAACTGGTGTGGTTAAGTGCATTTCACTTCTCTCTGGTTTTGCTATTTGTAGAGCGATGTGAGGGAATTTAAGTGACGTCGCAAGGGTAATCGTTATGGGTGCCCTTACAGCTTTGCTTTCCAACCACATTCACGGGGTGGATTGGCGCGATTTTTTTTTTTGTGCTTGCTTTAATTTCGTATGCCTCATTTGCATCATTTCGACCGCGTAATTTTTTTCTTGAGCGGCTGGAGCTTTTCTGCGTCATTTTGAACGCGCCGTTTCTTTCTTTCACGGGAGCGTTTTTCGCTTAGTATCGTAAAAACCAACACAACGAGCGTCCCTAACTAAATGAACGCGGTGGCTTCCGGTTATATACGCAGATTTTGCCTGAAATGTACCAGCAGTTTTCTTTGCGTTAAACAACGGGGAGATGTGTGGCAAGCACCAGCGGTTCACGAGGTTCAAGCGGTATAAGACTATTTAAACCGCGTGGTTTTCGAAGCCTCAGCGTGACTCCCTGACGACGGTACACAAGGCTATACTTGGGTCCGTTATGTCGCTGCGGCGCCTGATTCCGGCAGTCGCATCGACCGTTAGCCAGCTACGACGACAAGGCGAGCCCATGAAGTGCTCTGCACTTACTAAAACAATCGTCCAGTCGTGTTTCTTGGCGGCGGCTGAGGCCGGCGGCCGCCGATCGCGCAAACAAGATTTCGGGAGGTCTTAGCGAAATCGCGGGAGAGTGGATGGCGAGTCGCTACTGTTTCGGTTCTTTTCTTTAATACCTTCATTGGTCGTTTGAACTTTTCAAGAAATTATTATGATTATTTCCTGTATATTTTGTGTATGTTTGTGTGTATTTTGCGGCGAAGGTAACTTCTGTAAATTATTTTACTCCCACCATGCCAAGATCTTGTACCAAGATCGCAGTACAAACAAACACACAAAAATAAATAAATAAATAAATAAATAAATAAATAAATAAATAAATAAATAAATAAATAAATAAATAAATAAATGAATAAATAAATAAATAAATAAATAACAATGTTGAATGACCCTAACTTGTATTTTGTCTTCATGGCTCAGAAAGCAAAGCGTAAAAAGAGAATTAGAGATTTGGGGAAAAGCTCGAAGGTATTGAACATGTCACTGAATTGAGACTGGCCTTATTGGTGATATTATAATCTCTATCCTCATTAAATATGTCGCGAACATTTAATCCGATTTGTACGTGAATGTGACCTTATACTTGAAAAACGATATTATATATTTTTGTTCCAAATGAAAGCCTTCTCAAGTAGAGAAATTGTGTGTCTTTGGCAATACCTTCTCCAACCATTCCTCTGGCTGCGAGAGTACACTGCGTTCATGGTAATTATAGTTGTCTTTGTTCCATCGCCACTCGCTGTGGGGGAATTGGGTGTCGCTCCATTTCTTCAGGCGTAAGTTTGTTTTAACAGAGCCGAACGCATGAAAGCAGCGACTCAAATGCAGCGATTTGGAGTGCCGAAGGAAGCATCCAATTTTAGAACATCGAGTTTGCATTAAGTTGGCGCTGTGTGGGAAATCGTAAACAGATGACAATGCGACGAGTTTGAAAAAAAGAACAGTGTGAACTTCTCCTTGAAAACACGTGGCAGTGAGCCCCGGACTTTAAGAACCGCGAAGAAACTCTCAGTAATTGGGATATTTTCGCTGGAAAATTACTCGCTCTTGAAGGCGAACTTCTGTACGCCACATCCCCCACACAAAAAGTTTTATTTTGCACTTAAGCACCACAGAACCCCATTTGTTCAGCTGCGCTCGCGTCTACGACTGTGTCAAAGTATGGCGACACTCTTTTTCGTCACGCTGAAAACCTGATCTTTGTGGATGCCCTAGCATATAATTGCTAGCGAATGGGGTGGAAGCCAGAACCATAACAACACATTTCAGGGGAGCTTTAAACTTTTAAAGTGTTCTCTTTTTATGCTACACAGCGGCAGTTATCCTTCCTCTTTGAGAACGGCCACACGTGTTTATCTCAGAGATGTTACCGAAATTTGAAACTAGCTTTTTTCTATGAGGTGTGACTGTGTGAGCACTACTGCTTGTGTCGGGAAAGCATGTCTGTGGGTCAGTATGCTGAGGTCGCTGCCAATGGGAGTCGGGGTATTGGCCATGAATCTCTTAGCGCTACTCAAACATGTGATTTTTCAAACGTTTTTCAAACATATCCTAAAAGTGTCGCGGCATGCACACTGGAAAACTGAAAGGTTTCTTGGTTACGGCAAAAGGCGTTGCGTGGACTACTTGGTAAGAAACGAAGAAAGTGTAAGGACGCGCAGATATCACGTTTGATCGACGGCTCAAGTGCAGTATGTGTTTCAGTGTTGAACGTATAAATCGCAGACTGCACCAAGACGTTCCTCCCCTGATCGGGCTCACGAGCCGTTACCGTACCGGCGTTTACGTGAATAGACTGGTCACCAACGGGTGCCGACAGGGCAGCCAAAATCCTCGATTTGAATACTGCGAAACCTGCTCGCATCAGTTCGGTCTTCAACGGGGCCTTTGGTGTTCCTGTCACAAGGCGCATTTCGCTCTGCTACATTTACCCATTTACCACTACAAAATGCTTGGAGGGACAGAAACGAAAGGATAAGAACGCTGGTTCCGCTAATTAGGTCGCGTATTTTTGAAGAAAAAGCTTTCATAGTGGAACGGATGGCGTCCTGTAAAAAAAAAACTATAGACCCCATAGACCTGTTGGTAACCGAAAAGCTCTGATAAGATCTCTGAACAGACGACGTGTGCGTGAAACCGGTCTTCCATTGTGTCAAAATGGTCATTTTAAAAACGCGAAAAATGGAACTGTTCTAGATAATAGAATACACGCATCGATCATGAAGAAGTAGTACAATAGTATGAGGGTAATAATACGAGGGCGTACTTTATCTCATAAACTGCGTATCTGTATACATGTAGATCGTTCGTAGGTATACGGTTGCCACCTTCCCCGTTTTTGACCGGCTTCACCGGTTTTTTAGACAGCCGGCCGGTGGCCGGTTCGTACCTAAAACCGGCCGTCATCGATTCGCCGGTTTTCTGGTCATCGTGCCGCGATTATTTTCTTTTGTACGTATTATAAGTGCTAGTTCAACAGCTACGACGATGAATGTGTGTCGACAAGCTGCGAAGACACGCGATAAGAGAAAATACGTGGGCGAGCGCGCTACCTGTGATGTAGAAGAGGAGGAACAACGCAACGAAATGGCGCCGCGGTGGTCCAGTTGCAAAGAATAACTTTTATTGGAAGAAATATGCGCGGCTGCTTTTCAGTGCAGCACCACATTCAGAGCAATAACCGAAACCCCAGTCACTTGTAGTGCATTGCATGACAAAAAAAAAAAAAACGCCGTTTTTTTGGCGAAATTCAACATTCTGTACCCCACGTCCCCCTCCTTCCCTTCCCTTCCCTTCCCTTCCCCCCCCCCCCCCCCCCCCCCGGAAGGGCCGGTATTTTTTTTTTTCGGGGGAAGGTGGCAACCCTATTCGAAGATGCGTTTACTTATTGCGCAAAAAATCGTTCCATGGGATCGTACTTTGTTTGTGGTTTGGGTCTTTGAGGGTTTTACGGCTCATTGGGCGCACTTTTAGCGAAGGTGTTGACGCAATTTTGACACAGTTTGGATGTCAGAAACTCGCGCTTCTCTCAATTTGTTTGGAGAATAGATGGTAAAGTTTTTGTTCTTCGTAAATAAACACCCCGCACGGCGACCGCAGGGTAATACCACCGGAAGATCGAAAACCCATGGTGTTAAAAATAGTTCTTGGAGAATCGTCATTAGGTAGTGCAGGGACGTAGCACCTGCGTGCGCCCGCGTATACGGTAATTACAGTGCATGCAGTGAGCGCGCGTCGAACACCGATAGTGACGTCAGTGCGTCATGTGCTTGTGCGTGTGTGTGCGATAAATAGTTAGCGGACAAGGAACGCGTGTGATGCGTACCGAGCCCGGAACATGCGCACAACGGCCCCGTCTGGCTTAAAGGCTGCTTTCACGGGTGCGGTAGGGGGGATTTGGACGGAACAGCTCGGCGGCAGCAGAACCAGGATGGGAGCAGCGAGGGGCAGACAACCAGACCGACGACCCCTGGCCAGCTCGGACTTACCAGCACATGTGGTGGGCGCACACGGAGTGGCTTGGTACCAGGACCCGAACGTTGTCGTGAGTGTTGAGCGAAGCATTGTATTATTTTTCTGCACAACTGGTGCAGTGCGTTATTTCAGTGCCGCGTTGTTTATTTACATGACCGTATGTCTTACGAGCTGTTGTTTCTATTCATGTAATTTTAGATGCGGAGCATCTCTTGCTCGGGGGTATGTCCCACGGCGTCGGCGTCCGCACTCACACTACGCATGCGCAACTCTCCTCCTTCCCGCTCTCCAACAGCTGCGCGTTACTTTCTCCACTTCTCTCCTACCACCTGCTTGCGCTTCTCCTGCGTTCTCGCTTCTGCTCTCGCGGCGCATGCGCTACTCTCCTCCTCTAGTCTCCTCTCCTTCAAGTGTGAATATAAAGCGGGTAGAGCGCTGCGCGCGTTCAGTGCAGCGCTTGCTTCGGTTGACTCCGTTGATGCTTCCGATGAAGTGTGATGGAAGCAACAGTCCCGTCAGTGAGTGGGCTGACGCAAGCACGCGTCAGCATCAGCCCAAACACTAATAGCAACGTTACGTCTCCTCAAGACTAAGCTGCGAAGCGAAGGGCACGCTACGCTAAACGCAAACGCTTGAAGCGAGCGGCGGACCCTGAACTTCGTCAGCGCGAAGCAGCTTCGAAGCGTCAACGTCGAGCAGCTGATCCTGAGCTTCGGCAACGTCAAGCAGCGTCGGTTCGAGAACGTTGAGCGACGGCACCGGAACTTCGACAACGTGAAGTGGAACGCAAACGTACGAAGCGAGCGGCGGAACCGAACCTTCGAGAACGGGAAGCCGTTTGTAAACGTCAGCAACGTCTACATTCCCATCGGGGGTTCCGTTGCGTTCCGTTGTGTAGTTGGGTTTGGGGGAAATGTAGGTGAACCCCGCGATGCTCCGCATCCTACTCAGGGTTCCCCTCGGGAAGATGGGGTAATTTTTGTTTTGCCGTCCCGGAATAAACCGGTGATTTCTGTTTCTTTCGTGTCGGCATCACTTCGTCGGGCGGAGCCAGGGTCTCGAACCCTTCGCACATGAACGAGGTTCCTTGAGTATTTGCAAGTGGGTGCGCGAAGAACAAGTTCTGCTAGGCGAATCAGTATGGGGTGACCTCTGCATATTTTGTTTACTTTAATTTTATTTATTTATTTATTTATTTATTTATTTATTTATTTATTTATTTATTTATTTATTTATTTATTTATTTATTTATTTATTTATTTTGCACCAGGAGCGGTTTCTATTTTTTTAGAAAAACGGGCACAGCAATCCACGATGACGCGAACACAAAATAACTCTGACAAGCACGATGAAAATACAGGAAAGGCAACGGTGGAAATTACTACTATTGTCCCCCTTCCTACGTAGCGGTCTGCGTCTAAGTTGCTGGGTTACTTGGGGCCCACAAAACAATTTTCCGGACGTTCCCGTACTCAATAATGAAAAGGGCAAAACATTACGTGCTAACGTTTTAACAGGAGGCTGTAGCTGCATAGTTATTAGAAGGCGCGTCCCTGCTTCTTTAGGGATTACAATGAAGATGGGTGACTCGCTTCTCCTGCCAGATATTTTTATTCGCTGCTTTCCTCCGTGAAGCCTTAGCTCTCGCGGTCTACAGACCAAAGCGCAATTAGAGGAAACGTAGCGGCCGACGCTTAAGGCAGATTGGCGCCACACTCAGAAATTGCCGACAGTACTGCGCCGCTGGCTTTCTGGTCTCAATCCTACCATCATATAGTCAGCGCCCCCATGGGATCTCGTAGCTTGGGTGTTCAGAACTCCTGTATACGATGGCTTAAGCACACGCGCGTACTTCCGGCAAGAGTTTTCACCTGGAGATTAGACTGTGCTTGGAGGACATCCTTCTTCGCTTGGGCTTGGATTAGCGAAATGAAGATGAATGCGACGCTGACCCAGCCGGTGCGATTAGGGCCAAACCTAGGCCGCTTTTGGGTAGCAAAGGAACAGGAAAGGAAAACGCTAGAACATGACGAGGTGGTTTAAATAAAGACAGACACAAACAATATCGTCCTTAAATGTAGCGTACGATTGGTTTTCAGCAAACGTCTGTCTATGTACACGCATTGATAACAGCGCGAGTCTCATTCTCGCCCTTGTAGAGAGCAGGAAGTTCTGCTTTCCCTTCATGCCTCGGTGCTGCTCCTTGTCTCCACATCATTTATAACACGAAATGGCGATATCGATATCTGTAGGGAATGTCAGAGAGTGGACGAGCTTTTTATTAGAGGAAAGAAATGGGCGCCCAAGCGTCACCAAAAGTAGCAATGGAACTGATATGTCGTAAACATTTAGAAAACCTCGTCCTCACTTGATGTGTGGGTGACGTTTTTATTACAAGGAATGTACAGCGATATATTCTGAAGTACCCAAGCTTGGCTTCGCGGCGTGCTATTATGTCGTCATGGCGCTTTGTAGCTTTAGTTGTCTAGCACTCTGTATAGTGCTTGCGTGTACTTTCTTTTCCTACTCTGTTTCTTCCCGGAAGACGGTAAAGTTAGAAGACGGAACCTGTGTATAAAACCTAAATTTTATGCCATATTTGTACACTTAAGAATTTATTTGTATTTAACTACTTGGTATCGGCTCGCACTACATATTTTTATTACTTGTACTCACGTTTTTCTTACTGACACCGTTTATTTGATGCTTGGGTCAGTTTAAAAAAGTTCCAGTTATCCCACGGATTTTCAAATTTCAAGCAGCCTATCAAAAAAAAAAAAAGACTTGTGCCTTGCCGCCGTGAAAAACATCGCATGGGTAAGCTGTGAAGATATATTTGAACAAAACCGGCGAGGCTGCGGCATCTGCGTCGACGGGCTTCCACGTAGACGACGCATCCGCGTACGCCGCATGGATACATGGGCGCTGTTGCGACCGGGCGGGGGCACCCGATCCGAGCTCCGTGGCCTCCGACATACGAGTGGTAGCGTGTATGATGCGAGCGGCCAGCTGCTGTTGCAGCCGTGAAGAAGTCCAGAAGCCGTAGGCTAACGTAACTGTTTACTTCATAGCGAGAGGTGAGCCGAAGCCAAAGAACAATGCCCCGACGGGCGACGTTACAATACAGGACTCGAGCAGAGCGACAACATCGATTCGCTGCTCTAACAGGAATGGTTTACAACGCTTGGGCAGCTCTATTTATACCCAAAAGCGATAACGGTCAAACGCAACAGGCTGGAACACGCACTACACTCTTTCCAGAGTTCGTAAGCTGTTCATAGCCTCGGGCACGTTGAGTCCGAGAGAGGGGAGAGAGGAGGACTCCTTTGCGATCGACGGGGCCTCTGTGTCCTTGAAGAGCGTGGAGACGAGCCACGCCGCCAGCCGCCGAAGTTTTGCCGAGAGCAAAGCGTCTGACGCGGCTTTGTCGCAACTTGCCACCGACATGATTGCGCCTGTTTTCGAAGGCGCACGAGTGGCTTCGCCGCACAGCCGAGGAGTGATGCGGAGAAGTACTGCGGCGCTGGCCCATTCGTAACAGCTTCTCCACCGGGGGTCCGAGATCCCGATGGACAAGGGTCTACAACCGTTGTCCGGAGGGATACTGTCGAAGTGAAGTGTTCGGCAGACGCTCGACTCCAGGCCTGGGCTGTACGACACTGTGCTGGAGCTTCACCGGGCGGGTCACTGGACGAGTAGTGGCTCCCCAAGAACGTCTCTGGCTTGGTCAGGCAAGCAACAGAACAACACAGGAAGACACAACCGCATCGCCGGCAAGTGCGAAGACAAATCAACACTGAAGATCAACCAGGCTTTTAGTTGCGATAAAAAATACGCTAATAACTAACTACTCTAGTTATATTTTTTCCCAGCAGTACTTTAGACAAGTGAACAAACCTGAAAGTTGACATTTCGCGTGATTGGAAATGTCCCATACAAAAAGAAATGTAATCGGAAAGGGCGAAACCTGCTCCAGGAAAAACAATGAAATAGAGAAAGTCAGGCGTCTACAAGCCACTTCTCGCGCTGAGAGCTGCGATTCGAGCTCTCATCATTGCTCCGAGCTTTCCCTTTTTTGTACCGTACTTTAGGTGCACCCGTTCTCTCAACGCTGCTGCGACCGCGTGAGAGGACACCGGCCGTTCGCTTCGCGGAGGAGCGAGAAGGATTTTCCATCGTTCAAACGAGAGGCGCGCACTCCTTCTTGGAGGCGGCGTCCCCCTGGCGCGATGCGAGCTCACGGCTTTGCCCCTTCGCGTGCCTGCACTGAAACACGCGCCGCAAGTGCGCGCAGAGGTTTTCCCTCTATCCTTCTTGCTCGCCTTTTTACGAACGCGTTTGGCAAGCAAACGTCGGAACGCGTTTACGTTCTCTGCTCTGCTCTGCTGGTCGGTTTCCGACTTCGGCTCAGCCGCAGTCGACACCGCAACCTCAACTAGCTCCGCCGATGCTGGCCTATCGTCGGGAGCATCAGCTGGGAGTGACAAGGGCACGACGTGCTCATTAGACACCTGTTAGCTCCGAACAGTGACTACCTCGTCGTCCCTCGCTCTTACGGCGGCAGCCTCAGCACGCGAAGCCCGAAGCGTGTTCCCGTTCTGCTTCCTCACTGCCAGAACTACACTACAACCAGGCTGCTCTGTCTCAAAAGACGGCTCGGCCGCCCCAGACACCTGAATCTCTACGAGCTCGGCTGGCCGTTGCTCGAGGTCAGTTACCTGAGCTGGTGGCAGGACGGAATCGGCTTGCTCAGTGGCGAGATCGTGATGACTCCCAACTGAACCGTGCAAACCGTTTGCTACCTCGGCTGCAGGCTTTCCCACCACGTCGCTCGTTTCTGTGCTACCGTCCGAAGGAACAACCTCCGTTTCGGCGGACTCGTGTTGCCTTTCAGTAGCCTCATCGTTTACGCATTCCTGCGAAACGTCGCTATCTCGCGAAATGTTCACGTTCAAGTCGGTAGCCATTCCCAAGGCCTCCCGCGAATTTGAATCGTCCGAACACTCCGCCGAGATCTCCAAAACAAACGCCGACACATTATCGCACTCAGTGGACACGCACTGCCCTCTGCCGACAGTCTGAGCTAATGCGCCGTCGTTATCTCTCTCCGCAACCTTGACGCGCTGCTCGGCCGCAACCGTCGCCTCCGACTCGCGCTCCCGAGCGTCTGCTACTGGCAGCGCTGGCACGGTGCTTTCCTCCACAACGAGGTGTTTTTCGAGCAACAATTCTAACTCTGGGTTTCTCAACTTCGCTTTTTCGCGCAAGAGTTGAATTTCGTGCTCTAGGTTCTTGTTCTCCCGTTGGAGTCTCTCTCCCTCGAGCTCCTTTCTTCGCGAATCGTTCCTGCTTTCAACCGCCGCCTTCGCTCCGAGTTCGCGAGCCTTCGAGCGCGTCAGCGCGAACACTATCCCTTCCCCGAAAACGAGTCCCCTTTCGCGCAGTAGCTGATCGGACCTGTTCGAGAAAAGATACGGATACTGCGCCGGAAGGCTGGGAGAGACAGCGGCCTCGGTTTCGAGCTTTCCGAAGGGACCATCGATGGTTATCCTGGCGATCGGAAGACACACGCTTTGTGCTTCTACGGCCTGCTTTATCCACGCGCGATCGCCCGTGAATTGGTGCGGTTCGACATAGGACGGGTGGACCACGTCCATTGTTGCCGCGGAATCGCGAAGCACTCGGCACGGTTTGCCGTTAACTGCAAGCTCGCGTACGTAGGGCTCTAAAAGTTGTCTGCTCTCCTCATCCTGGTCTACTATATGAAAGACAAGCTTGCCCTTTTTGCAACTAGCTGCGAAATGCCCTGTCTCTCCACAATTGTAGCACGCGGACTGCTTGCGCGCTTCGAAAGCCTTTTTTCGGCGCTGTGCCTCTGCGTTTGCGCTCTTTTCGTTTTCCGAGCCCGTTTCATTATTCGCGGATTCGGTCACTTTTGCTCTGCTCTTTTCGTAGGGAGCTCTGCCTTTCGGCCCTAACTTATCAGGCTTCGGCCTGAACTCTTTTTGGCCGTCTTTCGGCCCCTGCGCACCTCGACGTGCGATGAACTCGTCGGCTAGTTGAGCTGCCTTATCCACAGTATTTACCCCTGGCCTATCTTGCACCCAGAGTCTCAGGTTTTCTGGTAGACGGCGGTAAAACTGCTCAAGACCAAAGCACTCAACTACCTTGTCGTGCTCTCCGAAAGCCTTTGCCTCTTTGAGCCACTCTTCCATATTTGCCCTCAACTTGTAGGCGAACTCAGAGTATGACTCGCCCCTGGCTTTCTCGGCTTCACGGAACTTCTGGCGAAACGCCTCTGCTGACAGCCTGTACTTACGCAGGAGGCTAGACTTGACTTTCTCATTGTCCTCCGCCTCCTCCTTTGGCAAGCGGGCCATCACGTCGGATGCCTCACCTGGCAAAAGCGTAAGCAGCTTTTGCGGCTTTGAGTCTCGGCTAAACTGGGCCCTCTCACACGTACGCTCGAAGTTGACCAAAAAAAGACCGATGTCTTCTCCTACCTTGTAGGGTCGCATTAGGTCACACATTCGCAGCGTAGGCCGCTCAGTCGCCGCAGACTGCACGCCGCTGCCACTCTGACGTCTAGGTCGAGACGCCTCGACGTCTAGACGCTTCATTTCCAGCTCATGCTGTCGCTTTTCTCGATCGAGTAGGAGCTCATGCTCTCGTCTCTTTTCCTCCTGTTGTTCCTGTTTCTGCCTCTCGCGTTCCTCACGCTGGCGCTCAGCCTCTGCCTCTGCAGCCTGGCGTTTAGCGGTCTCCCTGTCATTGATCGTCTCAATGCAGTCAGACAGCTCGTCATCGTCAGCGCCAACAGCGAGGATAGCCTGTATCAGCTCTGGCTTTCTCAGCGCGTCCGTAACATCCAAGCGCAACTCTTTTGCAAGCTCCAACAACTGCGGTTTTTTCAACGCTTTCAAATTTATGGCCGGTCTAGAGTACTGCTTTCCCACTGCTCCAAAAATGTTTTGCGCGAATAACCCACGCGACAAAAACACGCCCTACCAGCTATCCTCAGAAGCCTGGTAAAACTCAGTGAAGAAAAGTCCCGCACTCACCCTTGACCGCCGTGAATTCTGCGAAGTCCGAAGCCGCCTTGACGTCCGTGGTGTTGGGTCTCGCACCGCTGGCTTCAGGTGTTACGAAGTTGCCATCCGACCGCTGCCAACCAGTTGTTGTTGCGACCGTGAAGGCCGACTGCAGCCGGGAAGACGTCCGGAGCTGATAGGCGAACGTAACTGTTTACTTCATAGCGAGAGGTGAGCCGAAGCCAAAGAACAATGCCCCGACGGGCGAGGTTACAATACAGGACTCGAGCAGAGCGACAACATCGATTCGCTGCTCTAACAGAAATGGTTTACAACGCTTGGGCAGCTCTATTTATACCCAAAAGCGATAACGGTCAAACGCAACAGGCTGGAACCCGCACAACACTCTTTTCAGAGTTCGTAAGCCCTTCATAGCCTCGGGCACGTTGAGTCCGAGAGAGGGGAGAGAGGAGGACTCCGTTGCGATCGACGGGGTCTCTGTGTCCTTGAAGAGCGTGAGGACGAGCCACGCCGCCAGCCGCCGAAGTTTTGCCGAGAGCAAAGCGTCTGACGCGGCTTTGTCGCAACTTGCCACCGACATGATTGCGCCTGTTTTCGAAGGCGCACGAGTGGCTTCGCCGCACAGCCGAGGAGTGATGCGGGGAAGTACTGCGGCGCTGGCCCATTCGTAACAGCGCTATCATTATTCACTCATAATCTTCATACGCGAAGGGAGCGTTTTCATGTTCATCTAATCGCCTTTCATCAGCAACTCGTACCCCCCTTATATATGCACTGAGGCAAAATAGACGATCATGAAAAAAAAAAAACGAGTTGAATAGTCGAGGGGAGACCATCATCATCGTCATCATCATCGTCGTCATCGTCGTCATCATCGTCGTACTCAGGTCTACTGCAGGACAAAGGCCTCTCCCACTGACCTCCAATCACTTTTGTCCTGCGCTGCTCGAGTGCACAGTTTACCCCCGAATGTCTTTATTTCATCCCAGAGCTCTGCACGGGGCCGGGCTCGACGCTGTGGGCCAGGGCCGGGCTCGAGCTTGTATTCATGTCCCCGGCTGTTTGTAGAAACGGCGCAATGAAAAGGAATGTTCTGAGTTTCTTATTACGCGCTTCTTGATGTTGGTTGTACGCATTGTTTAAAAAACGTGTTTTGCTGGGTCTGATATTCACTATACTGTAATTTTTAAGACATTTCAGGTGCTGCATCAAGATTTTATATTTTGGGGTATTACACGCCGAAGATACGATTACAAGGAATGCCTTAGCGCGGAAGGGAGTAATTCATACAACGTGGAGTTATGCTTCTATGTCCATGTACACGTATGTTTTAGATGTCGCACCCGTCGAAATGCGGCTGTCGTGGCCTGGAATTAAATCGCATGATAGAGAAACACCACCGCTGAGCAACCACTGCAGGTAAAATATTTCAACGCACGTACACCCGCCCAATTTTTTACCAATATCACGGGAGCGTCGACCGTTCCGTCGATCAGCGCCGTATGATGGAACGATACGACAAACTCGGCGAGAGTAACCGCATGCGCATTAAGCAAGGCCGCTGCTATCGTTTTCTGCTGGGCTGTTCTAAGAGCAGACAACCACCCCCGATGATTTTTTTTATTCGCTTATCACACTGCCCTCCAACCCGCCGTTAACGGGGCGAAGAGGGCAAGTGAAAGCGAGTGGTAACAGCAGTATGGGGTGGCTGTCGGCTCTTGGAACAGCCTAGCAGATGGCGGCAGCAGCGGCCTTCTCTTAGTGCGCATGCGGTTACTCTCGCCGAGTTTGTCGTATCACCCCATCATACGGCGCCGATCGATGGAACGGTCGACGCTCCCGTGATATAGGCAAAAATTTGGGCGGGTGTACATACTCGTGGATTCAAATGCGGAGCTAAAAATTTCGGCAACTACAATTTCTGGCCGAGACAACCACATTATGTTGCCAAGAATCTGGTCATCAAAGGTGATGACCACATCTCTCGCGTAAGAATACGATCTATTTTTACGCCGATGTGACGTGAACTGCAGACGGTGCTACCCGTGCTACACGAGCGTTTTGAAGGCCTTTGAACGGAATGTCACTTGGCTCAAATGCCACCTTTGAGCCACCTTTGAGCTACCTGACGTTTTTTAAATGCACTTCGTTCAAATGCCGCTTGAGTCCAAAGATCATGACAATCTCGACCTTTGCGAATCTCAAAACCCCTTAAGACGTGAACGCCTGTTCTCTCCCACGCAGGTTCTGTATGTGGCATTTACAAAAATAATTATTTACGAGTAAAACTTGTTTTTTCAAAGAGCCCGGTCTTAATACCTTTACTTTTATTTTCGTTTACTATCACTTAGTCTACGATTACAAAGTAGCCTACGATTGTAGCTTAAGTGATCTACGATTACAAAAAAAATGCCTAAGTTGTGCATGTTTTGCTCGTGCTTGTAGTTTATAATAAAGTTTACCACTAATAATTGTGTTGTTTCTCTGCCTTTTTTAACTCGAAAATTTAAAATTTCGGGATTATACTGGAGCGATACTGGGCAGCGGTAGTGACACCAAAACATGGCGGTGGACGCAAAACTCAGCTGCCTTCGCGAGTTGTCGTGTAGATCTGGGGAACTCCTTTCTGTTCGAATGGAATTTGAAATTTCCAAGGCCATTTGACTCAAGTTTCCTTTCAAACACTCCTGTAGCACAGGTAAAAGCTAAAGTATGAGCACTTCTTAACCACAATTTTTTTGCAATTAAATACATGACGTGCTTGTACAGACAAGATGTTCCGTCTGATTGCGCGCTATGAAGACACACAACGAAATATATTACGGAATCTCTTCGGCGTCTAAACGCGGGCCTGGTCACACACGCACGGCCCCTCCCTAGGCTGAAAAACAAATGAACGTGCCCGGTCCGGGCCTGGGTTTGAGAGGAGCGGCCCAGGCCTTGCCGGTCTGGGCCAGGCTCACTTAAGAACGTCCGGGCTGGGGTCGGGCTCCGCCTGGGTAGTACGGCCCGTGTCGGGCTCGGCCGGACCCGAGCCGTAAAATCAGGCCACTGCAGGGCTCTGTTTTATCCCTCCATCGGGTTAATAGCTTTCCCCTTCTTCTAGACCCATGTCTTGGTATTCCCTCTGTTACCCTGATTGTTCACAGGTTGCCGGTTCGTTTCACAACATGGTCAGCCTGAGCCTCTTTCTTTTTCTTTATTTGAACTATGAAATCTTCTACTCCAGTTTGTTCTCTGATCCAGGTAGCTCGTTTCCGATCCCTGAGTGTTATTTCTAACATTATTCGTTCCCCGCCCGCTGAGCCAAACTAAGTTTGCTTTATTAAATATTATTAGTAAGGCCCCATGTTTCAGCTCCGTATGTTATCACCGGCAGTATTTACTGGTTATAGAATTTTTTTTGAGTGACGAAGGTAGCTTATTTTTCATTATTTGGAAGTGCTTGCCGAGTGCTCCCCAACCCATACCTATTCTGCGCTGGATTTCTCTCTTGTGGTTGGGGTCAGCTCAAACCAGCTGTCCGAAGTAGTTATATTCATTTACTTCTTTCAACGTTTCGTTTAGTAAGCTGAAGGGGACGTTCTTTCCATGATTATTCCTCATAACTTTAGATTTATTCACATTTATTTTTATGCCCATGGCCGTGCTTTTTGATTTTAGTTCCCCAAGCATTGTTTGCAGGTGTTCCGCAGTATCACTCAGCAAGACTATGTCGTCCGCAAACCTCAAATGGCTCAAATATTTCCCGTTTATCATTAATCCTGTTTTCCCAGTCCCCCTCAAGACATGTTGTGAATAGTTTTGGCGACATGGTCGGGAATTTATCGCTGTGCTTGTGGAGGGTTATCCTGCCCGTGCATTCCTTATATATGTCTTCTAGAAGTCTTATGTAGGTTTCCTCTATTCGCGCGTTTTTTAGTGCTTCTAAAACTGCTGCGGTGAGTTCTGAATCGAACGCTTTCTCGTAATCTATAAATGTCATGTAAAGGGGTTTAGTGTACTCTGCGGATTTTTCTATCACTTGATTGACGACATAGATGTGATCCATGGTTGAGTACCGTTTCCTAAACCCAGCCTGCTCTCTTGGTTGTTGGTAATCCCGGCGGTGACCTACGCGGCTAACTGTAACTTTGTTAGAAAGCTTTAAAAAAAACTGAGACTAGGCTGATGGGTCTATAATTCTTGAGGTCCTTCGTACTCCCTTCTTATGAATCAGAATAATGTTGCGTTTTTTCAGGCTATGGGCACTTTTTTGAATCTTCAAGCATTCCGAAATTCGTGCAGCAAGCTTTTCCAGTACAATATCTCCTCCCTTCTTCAAAGGATCCACGGTTATGTCATCGTCACCTGCAACCAGTCCTATTTTTATGCCTTTGAGAGCATTTCTAAGTTTAGTTACTAGTGGGAAATCGCAAGTTGAGCTTGTACTCTTAGTAGTTTCCTATGGTCTAACGTCGCTGGCAACAGCCTGGTGTAGAATCATTCTGCTAGCTTTATTATCTTATCTAAGTTGTGCGTAATGTTACCCTGCTCGTCTCTGAGTGTGTACATCCTGTATTTGCCGATGGCTAGCGTTCTCTTAGTTGCTTTATAGCTCCCCCATATTTGCAACATTTCCTCGATCACTGCCATGTTATATGCACGAACGTTTGTTTGCTTTTGTTAATCAGTTTCAAAAGCTCGGCTAATTCAATCCGATTCACTGTGCTTGACACTTTCAGGTTCTTACGTTTGGCAATTAGTTCCTTCGTTAGTTTAGTTTTCCGGTTTGTTCCCTAGTTGTTACCACTCCCACAGCTGTTGCTGATTCACTTACTGACGATGTTAGGTTGTCATTTAGCCTGTCTTCACTGACCTTGGTCTGCTCCTTCATAAGGATGAATTTGTTTTGAAACGTTATTTTGAACTCCTGCGATCTGGCCCTGATTGACTCCATGCGGGGCTTCTTAGTTTACACGAATTTCCTCCTTTCTTTTATGGAATTTAACCTTAGCTTGCATCTACAATCCTATGATCGCTGCTCCGAATCTTACTTATCCCCTCTACGTCATGCACGATGTTTGGTTTGTCACTCAAAATTAAGTCAATTTCGTTTTTTGTTGTACCATCGGAACATTTCCATGTTCATTTCCTATCATTTCGTTTGCAGAAGAATGTGTTCATGAACTTCAGGTCATTTCTCTCTGCAAATCTTACCAGTGTATCTCCTCGACTGTTCGGATTGTCTATTCCGAAGTTTCCCACTGACCTCTCACACACTTGCTCCTTACCGATTATGCAGGCCTCACAGGCAGCCCTCGACTCACGCCAAGAACGCCTGCTTTCCTGATTGATGACGACCGAACTGACGATTAAAACCGAACCTTTATGATAAACTGAATACGAATACACATGGGGGTTAAAATCAACAGTCCATGCCGCAAAAAGGCAGTGGTGTGCGACCAGCTGCCACACCTTGGCTCATTGTCTCTGAAGTGCAGGCTGCCACACCCGGGTTCATAGTCCCAGCAGGGCGAGGGTTTGTCCCAGTGTTGTGTGCCAGTGGGGGGAACACGCCAGATGGCGGCAGACAGTCGGAAGAAGGTGGTTTCTGTTTCGTTTGTAGGATTCGGGTGCTCTTCGTAGCGATG
This sequence comes from Haemaphysalis longicornis, assembly GCF_048455015.1. Classification (NCBI taxonomy): domain Eukaryota; kingdom Metazoa; phylum Arthropoda; class Arachnida; order Ixodida; family Ixodidae; genus Haemaphysalis; species Haemaphysalis longicornis. Next base: position 258,083,100 of record NW_027526295.1, on the reverse strand, counting down.
GGCAGCACACCGATCTTTGCGTTAAAGTCGCCCATAACAATCGTGAACTGTGCTTTTACCTTCTTCATTGCTGATTCGACATCCTCGTAGAAGGAGCCTACGGCTTCATCCATGTAGGTGGTTGCTGGCGCATAGGCATGTACTATCTTTAACCTGTATCGCTCGTTTAGCTAGATCACAAGAGCCGCGACTCCCTTGCTAATGCTGAAAAACTCCTTCAGAGTTCCTGCTATTTCTCTGCGGATTAAAAATCCCACCCCGTGTTCTTTCTTCTCTTGGGGTCCACTGCAGCACAAAATATGCCTGCTAGTGAGCTCTATGAAGCTTTATCTTGTCCTTGTAACTTCGCTAAATCCTATAATATCCCACTTCATGTCCGAGAGCTCCTCTAATAGCACAGCTAAGCTTCCCTCGCAAGCTTGAATGCGTGCGTTGAACGTTGCCAGGGTCCAGTTCGAATGGCGGCCTCTCCGGACCCAGAGATTCTTAGCACCTTTTGCTGTATCGCTGTTCTGACCACCGTCGTGGACAGGTGCTCTACAGCTGCTGGGGACTTAGGGCCGAGAGTTTAGTTGGTCCGTCAAGGGGGGTGGTGGCCATCCACTACTCCGGGGTGGCCAGATCCTTCTCTCGTGAGGGAGGGCTGTTTGTGTCCTTAAGAGCCTTCCTAGCATGGTGTAACCTCTTTAGTGTAGCCTCTTAGGCATCTGGGATGATGGCTACTACCGGAGCAGGCAGCACTTCGTACCTGCATGGGTACGGCACAGAGCCGAGTGGAAAAACTACGTTACTTTTTCCTGCTTGTGAAAGTAATTGTTCGTAGTGTTGCTTTCTTATTTTTTTAACACGTCGCCAGCGCTATCTCCAAATTGTGCATCTGGCCGCATTATCCCGCTCAACATGACAAGTATGTGCAGGGCTTGGTGCGAGCAGATGCTTACACTTTCGATGGCTGTCAGTGCTACCATGGATCTGCTTAAGTGTCACTTCACGACCAGAAAATGGTTTCAATCCACCGCAGATACGCTTCGCTAAACAGGAGCACGGCAATATTTTCGTGATCGTTATTCCATGTGATTAATTCATTCTTCTAACAGGTTCCAAGATCAAATTTGTTTAAACTGCCTGTAAAGGGTACACCTCCGCCTAGTTCGCCTTGCTGCGGGGAAGCGCGTGCTTCGCGGCGGCAGTTGTGTTTGGTATGTTTTGCCATGTTCTGGACAATGCCCATGAAAACACCGTGATCACATGACCACATTTTGCGTGATGAAACTTTAAAGGAGATGTGATTGAGTTAGGGCGAGGAAATTCCCGGCGCTCCCTGCAAGGCAATGTCCGCCTGTTTACTCACTCACTCACTCACTCACTCACTCACTCACTCACTCACTCACTCACTCACTCACTCACTCACTCACTCACGTTCTTTTGAACGGGTAGATGAGAGCCTACACGACGACATGTATCACCGACAAGCACCGACATGAGACGTTTCCAGTGACTGTTTGTATCAGCGACTACATCTGAACGCAGCGCCCACGAAGTCATACCTTTTTCGACTTGTTGCCACACAAAACCGTTACTGCGACAACTGCGGATCGCTGGAAACCGTGGAGTATTTGGTGTTGGAGGACTCCGCTTAAGATGCAGTCTTGTGCAAGAACTAGAGCCCCTCAGTCCAGGACCAATGACCTTAACAGTACTTCTTGGTCCATGACCCTCTCCACCAGCTCAACGCGAAGTACTGGCGGCGTTTTTCGATTATATGAACGGGATTGGCTCATTGGGATTGGCGACGAGCAACGGACGTCGATCTGATTCACCCGTACCCTTTTCACAGGATTCGGCGGCCGACAAGATTCCTGGAGCGACAACATTGCGCAATTTGAGCGATATGCGATAGCGGTCACGCCCCCCGGTTTCAAGCAGTGCTGTACGGAGTGGCATTACAAATAACGGCGTTCCTGGAACTAGTTCCTTTTTGGAGGAACGGGGGAACGCCACCGCTCTATTAAGGGTCGGTGGAACTGGAACGGTAACTCGTTAGGTTTTTGAAGGAACGGCAGGAACGGCAGGAATGGCAGGAACGGCGTTCTTTTTGCAAACGTTACATCGCTAGGATTTGGCTGTTTTTGATGCCAAGGCTCGAGTACAAAAATCCATAAGTCGCTACTGTGTTTCTCTTCCTATAAGCTGGCCAATTTGCCCGCCCTTCAGCGGTACGTGCTTCCTCGAAGGTCAAAAGCAGAAGAATAAACACGCAGCGAGCTGCAGCTTGTTCTTGCTTTTATGCTGATTGAGCTTACGCGGCGTTCGTCGGGTGAATAGCGTAGCCGCGAGAATGCTTTTCACTTTCATCGTTTGTGTGTGTGTGGGGGGGGGCTAGGATCCGCGTCTGGCCGATAGAATTGTCCCCTGCCGGGTAAAGGTTGTCTAAGACGGGATCCGGACATTTCGGTCTAGGACATTTCGGTGCAGGACGTTTCGGTGCGGACATTTCGGTGCACGGACATTTCGGTGCAGGACTTCTTGGCACGGGATTTTGAGGCACGGATCTTCCAGGCATTCTGTGAACATTTTAGCGTTAATATTGTAATTCCGTCACTTGATATGGTTTTACGTTCGAGACTTGTGTTTGCGCCGCCGTGCGTGGAAGCTAATGCCAGAGTCCTTCAATGCTTTACTGGTCACGAAACTTCGGCGCTCGCTTCATATAGGGACCGCGCGCGCCACTACAGGCGCCACCGCCGCACGAAGGTCATCCAGCCGCCGCGCGTGCGGCGTATTTGCCAGCTCTTAGCGTGCAAATGCTCGCTGCTTTTGGTGTCTGCGCGCTGATTAAGTGTGTTTTTTTCGTAGGAGTTAGCGATGAATAGTCCAGTAATTGTGTTTATCACCTGCCTTCAATGGGGTTTTAGTTTTCGAAGTAAGTTACCGTAGACTTCGGCCGCGAACGGCAACGGCTTCTGTGTGCTCTGGCACAAGCGCTGCGCCGTCGTGTTTACGGATTTTTAAATCTATATTGCTTCGTTTCTTAAAGCAAAGTTGTAAATACCACACATACGGTAGCTGTGTAGTGACGGACTGCTGCGGGCCTGTCGATAATACAATAAAAAACTGAAAGAAACCAAGTACGCGTTGTTCAGACTACGCTTAATGAATCCGTTGGTTGCTCTGTAATGCACAGAACGCTAAAAGAGATAGCCCAATAGTATTGTTGTTTCGATGAGTGGGTACATACTTGAGAACATCTAAAAACGCTGCAGAAACGCGAAGGATCAAAACACAAAGAGATATATGTTCCTCCATGTGTCTTTCTGCTTCCACGCTTTGCAATCCTTGCAAAAACAGGAAGCGAAAAAAGAACAATAAAACTGATTTTATCACACGCAACAAAAAAATTCTATGTTACCAAGGGAGACAAAAGAGCGTGGTCCAGCGTACAAAAATTTATTTTTTCGCGCTGCGGTGTGCAGCGCACGGAGGAAACAGAATATTGCAACGTAGCCAAGAACGACGCAAAACTTTTCTGAACGCAGCGAGCTAGCGATCTCCTGCATTACAAAAGACTAGAATGAAACACAAACGTCTAAGAAGCAGTCCGAAGTGTGACGTGAACAGATGAACGCCGATAAAGTGAGTTGCGCGGCGTTTGCTATGCATGCATTGCCCTTGGAACGTTATTAATTTCAGATCCATGGAAATGGGATCGAGAACATTGTCGAAGAAACAAAAATTCAAGTTAGGGACAAGGTGGCACCCTTTCCATATCAAACAATATTGCCCGATTGGACGTACGACAAAAAGAGCAAACGGGCGCTCCGGTGTAAATGCCAGATAAGAAACCGGAACCGGCCACGCGGGGTTACAAAACAAACAAAACGAACCCTAAGGGATAATTCGCGGAAATATGAAAAGTAAAAGCACAAGGGTGTCCCAAAGCTTTTTTACACGCGAGCCTGAGCGCAAGGTAATACAAGTTTGCAAACAGGTAATGAAGCACCGTTACAACCTGACTGATATGACAAAAATCCGGCTTTAAGGTAGCCTTGTACAATTCTAGGCCCACGATGCTCTCAAAAGGGTACATTGCTTTTTCCATTCTCACACACAGTGCATTTCCACACACTGTCGCAGACTTATAATCGAAGCTGAAATCTCCCGTTGCTTGCCTTGGAATGACACCCCTCCATTTCTCACACAGCTGCCCGTCGCTCGGTCAACAGAACAAGGAAACATTTTCTGTGGTATCGTTGTACAAGGAACAACATCCCGGGACGCAACACATGTTCGGCATCGTCGTTGCACTACCCTGTCTCCCCCTCGAGGGGGGAGACAGGGCCCAACGATAGTGGCCACTGTGTCCTCAGCGGCTTTTTGGGTGGCTTTTTGTTGCAGGTTATAGAGGTTTTGTGAGCTAATGGTGAATGTAAAGCTTTTCTACTGTATCACTGCGGTGAAGTTTCGGAGACCGTGAACTCCGCCAGAAATCGAAAATAATATGACTGAAAAAGAAATCTGGTCGAGATTCAAGCGTAAAGGTGGGGGTGGGGGGCTGCTAGGACAAATAATTAAAATGAGGTGAATGTAAGCATGTCAACATAAAACGAATGTTGGTTTTCCCGAACAGAATGGGTGGTATTTGCATGCACAACTCGTACGCGCTTAATCAGCATTTAGGAGATATAGAAGCGGCGGCTGTTTTCACACGACACGACAATATCCTAGACCAGTGTTCTCAAATTCATTTTAGCAAGGCAGTCCAGCCTACGTAATACTCTTCATAAAGTTTTCTGCATTCTGGGGGGCTACCTAATGTTTGTTATGTTTTGGATATTGAGAGTTTGCATGTAATTTATGTAATTTTAGTGTATGTAATTTTAGAAAAATACATAAAGAAGGCGTAACATCATCGTAAACACCGGTTAATCGTCTTAGCTGATTTTCATTCCATAAAAAAGAGTGAATATGAATTACCAACTTGTCGTAAACAAAAAAAAGCGTGTGCTAAAGAATTCAATCGGCTGCCTAACGGGTGTCCCCAGGACTAGGTATTAAACAAAAATACCTATATAAATGTAGAATTTCTACAAATACCTGGCAAAGATCAAACATCGCATCAATCAATAAATTCGCCGCTCCAGATTGTTGTCTATAGCCCACGTTAAGCGTAAATAAAAATATAACGGCTGTCGCAAACAGGCAAGCACCGGATAATTTGGTCGCCGAAGAGTTTGCGCACCGAAATGTCCGTACACCGAAACGACCGTACACCGAAGTGTTCGTACACCGAAATTTCCGCACCGAAACATCCTGAACCGAAATGTCCTAGACCCGTCTGGAGTTTCTCCGATGCTACCTGAAAAAATTAGCCTAAGAGCATTTCTTTGGATTATTTTTATCTCCACATAATATGCTGCCGGCGGTGTTAATATACGTATAATATACGTAGCTCGATGGGAGTTTTACATTTATCACTTAATTACGCCCCAGGATTGTCCGACACCGTACTTTAATTAAAAAATAATTGTAACGTTAATCTAACGACACGTTCCAATGTTCTAAGTGGAACTGGAACGCGTTCCTTTCGCAATAAAGGAACTTGTAACGGGAACTTGTTTCAAAATTGGGAAGGAATGAGGAACGAACTTTCGTTCCTGTTTTAGAGGAACGTGTGCAACACTGGTATCAAGGTAGTCTGGCAGCGGCGGTGACGAGCAACGGATGTCGATCCGATTCACCCGTACCCTTTTCACAGATTTGTTCACAAAGTTATGGTCATTTACTTTTTGTCTCTTTTTTGCTCACGCCACCGCTGCTGCCCGACGTGTCACTTGTTTCAACTGCGCATGAACTGTGATGTCTGATGTTGAAGCAGAAGTCTGTTTGGCCTGCAATAAGCCCACAGACGAGGCAGACAGTTTGATAACGTGCAAAGAATGCAAGTACCCATACCGCCTGGCAGGCTGTTCCGGTCTGCCGGAATCACTGGGGAAAACAAGAAGCGCCAGCGCTCGCGAAGCATATACGTGCCTTACATGTAAAGTGGCGTCTTCCCGCTCAGGCTCAATGTCCAAGGCCAAAGATACTTTCAATGTAGCCGCGGCATTTGCGGAATTGAGTAAAAACCTAAACTCCTTGTTGCCCCTGAGAGAGCAGGTAAAGAACATCGAATTATCCATGCAGTCCATGTCCGACCACTTCGATGAAATAATGGAGCGTCTTGACAGACAGGACAACGAGATTGCACAGCTTCGCAAACTGGTTGAAAAAATTGAAACCGCGTGACCAATCGAACAGCTTCTTGTGTTGAACGCTGACTTGGATGCGCTTGAATTTTGGAGCCGGAAAAGAAACCTAGAAATTCATGGCGTGGTGTTCTCAGAAAAATAAGACTTCATTACCAAGGTTAATGAAGTGGCCCACGTGATTGGCGTAGACAAAGTCAATGACTGTGACATTGAGGCTTGTCACAGGCTGCCGGCAAAGCCTAACAAAGTGCCAGGCATCCTAATTCGGTTCGAGAGGCAGGCAGTGAGAACCGATGGCTCCGTAAGAAAAGCGCACTCAAAGAAAAAGAAACGAATACGTACATCTGTGAAAATCTGACCCAGAGAGCGAAAGAGCTGTTGTATACCACTAAAGAATGGGCCCAAGCCAATGGCTGGAAATACGCGTGGAATGCAAACGGAAAGGTTCGGCTTCGCAAGAAACAAGGTGACACTGCGCGTGTGATCAAAGACGTGAGCGACTTAGCGAGACGTGCATCGCAACCATCATTTTTGATATGAATCCAAATAGCAAGGCTTCACCTTGCTATGACTTCACACCCACAACCCTTACCTTGTGAACTTAAACAAACTGAACCCAAAGAATGGTTGTGTCCTTCAATATTAAAGTGTTTTCATTTAAATGCCCGCTCATTAAACAACAAGTGCGATGATTTAAGTGTACTTTTATACCCCTGCTACACTGGGGTCCAAATGTCATTTGAACCAAATGTCATTTGACTCAAATGCCAAGTTGTGCTCCTACACTAGGTTTTCAAATACCATTTGGCTCAAATGACATTCGAGCCAAATGAGCACCGAGAGAGACATTTAAGGTTTCAAATGCCATTTACAGCACTCTCGGACGCAGCGTCTTCGATCGGCAATAAAAAATATAATACTTCCGTACGTAAAACAAACAAAATATTGTTGTTTGTGGAACTTTGGTCACTATTTATTTACTTAAAATACGAAATCAACATATTTAATTTTCATACTCTCAAAACCAGTGGGTCATGCAAAAAAAACAAAAAAACAACGCAAATAGCCACCGCGTTTGAGTCAAAACTGCTGTCTCTTCTAATTTGATATCATATTACTGCCGCCTCAGACTGCTCCGAAGTTTGATTGTTGTATTAGTGTACGAAAACGGAACGGAGCAACAGCAGCGCCACTACAGCACAGCGAACAGTTGTGAAAGCTTTTAAATGCCATCGAAATTGTAGTGTAGCACGGCGTATTCTGAATGGCATTCGAAGCAACCCATTTGAGTCAAATGACATTTGGTTCAAATGACATTTGGACCCTAGTGTAGCAGGGGTATTAGATAGTTTCGGATTTTCGTTTGATGCAATAATGATATCTGAAACGCGGCTAGATTCTGATGTTGATTTTCAGCTACCCTCGTTTTCTACTCTTACTGTTAGTCTAAGTGCATGTCGTGGTGGTGGTGTATGTCTTCTGCTTAGCAATAAAATTAGGGGGGAAATGATAGAAGAGTTTTGTTATAACGATCCAAATGTTGAAAGTGTATCGTTAGTAACCAGCAACACAGTGATGTCTGTGTTCTACACCCCCCTCCCCTCCCCCAGGGGTGATACTTCTTCTTTCTTGGTGTTTATAGAATCTTATTTGAGCGTCATTACTTAGCACAAATATGAAGCCATCATAAGTGGTGATTTCAATATAGATATGTTACGTAGTACCCCAATCAGTACTAATTTTGATGTGCTATTGAAATGCTATGATTTCCACATTACATCTAAGGTGCCCAGACGTATCACCTTGACTACGGAAACACTTGTTGATTTATTTATTACAAACATTGAGCCATCCCTTGCTTAGTCTGGTGTTACATGCTGCGATCTCAATGACCCCATGGGTATTTATCTCTTATGCAGTAAACCTATCCCTAAGCGTAAACAACGTAATGTATACACAACTGAATGTGTTACAGAAGAACGCCTTCGTGCGAAACTTTGCTCAGTGGACTGGAATGACGTGTACAATGAATCAGACGCAAACAAATCTTATGAAATATTTATGTAAATTTTTATCAAGATATACAGCAAGCACCTTGCCAATGAGAACAAAAAAATCTCGAACAATGTAAGGAAACCATGGATTTCACGTGATTTATATAGCCGCATCAAGCAAAAAAAAAAACAGGTTATATCAATCATTCATTAAATCTAGAGATGTCAAAACCCTAAAAAAATCCAGAAAACAAAGAAACAAATTAACTAATGACATACGCAATGCAAGAAATCGTTTTTGTGAAAAACAATTTCAATCACTTGACCGACCTGATCAACTGTGAAGGAAGATTCGTTGGTTAGATGCGAAATCCGCTCACAACGTACCTACTGATAAAATTACATGCAATGGGGCTGAATACACTGGCTGTAAGCTCGCTGATGCTTTCAATATCTTCTTCACTCCTGAATCCACCCCTGTCACAAACCAGTTTAACTGTTCTTCACAAAGTTGCTCTGGCACTATATTTCTAAATCCTGCTTCCGAAACCGAAACCACATCAGAACTATCAGGCGTTAATAATAGTTACTGTCGTGACGCCCACAATATTCAAGTCCAGCCTGTTAAGTACGTGATTAACACAGTTGTGATTCCGCTTACTTATATATTCAATCTATGTATAGAGACCGCCACCTTTCCTTCGAGCATGCAAGTAGCAAAAGTAACGGTTCTTTATAAAAAAAGGTGATGAAAATGATTTCTGGAATTATAGACCCATTAGCATTCTACCAGTATTTTCAAAATTTTTTGAAAAGATTATACCTAAGAGGTTCGACGCATTTCGGAACTTTCACAGTGTGATTACTGATTGTCCATACGGATTTAGAAAGGGTAGGTCCACGGAGCTCTGACTCATCAACGAAAAAGAATACATACTAAACAATTTCGAGCAGAGAAATATTGTAATCAGATTTTTTATAGATCTTAGTAAAGCGTTCGACCGTATAAACCATGAAATTTTGTTTTATAAGTTAGAACAATACGGCATAAGGGGCCAAGCTTTAATGTTGATTAGGTTCTATTTATCATGCAGAAAGTACGTCCAAATGAATAACTTCAATCCCACTACAGCACCTACCGTTTGTGGTGTTCCTCAGGGAAGTATTTTAGGCACATTATTATTTAGCCTGTATTTTAACGACATAGTAAACCTTGAACCCAACGCTCGTTTTGTAATATAAGCGGATGATACCAGTATTTTTCTGTCAGGTGAATCGACAGTTTTATTTTCCCGTGCGAACGCATTATTGGAAAAACTAGCAGCCTGGTCAGGCGCTAACTTGCTTAAAGTAAACATCTAGAAGTCAAAAGGTGTAATTTTCCGCCCGAAAAATAAACCAATACATTCACACAGTCCACTATGCTATCAACCACAAACCGTTGAAATAGTTAAATCTTTCAAAACATTGGGTGTTGTTTTCTCAGAAAATATGTTGTGGGATGATCACGTACATCACATATCGTTAAAAGCTTCGAGGTCCATGGGATTTATTCTCCGCCACAAATGCATACTGCCACAAAAAGTCAAACTACAACTGCACGGGGCTCTTTTCTGCTCTTACTCCAACTATTGCACCAACTACACCAACTATGGGCAATAACTAAAACCTCAAATCTAGAAAAACTAGCCATTCTTGAAAAACGGAGGCTTCGCATTGTTCTTGACTTGCCGTACAGGCATGCAACACAACATTTATTTCTGAAACATGACATAGTAAACATATTCAACCTGTACAAGTACCGCTTGATCCGGCACTACAAACATGATATAAAAAGAGGTCTAAATTTGCTTTCCAGTCTAGCAAGCCTACAATTGCATAAGACTCCATATCCAAAGCGCCATAAACCCCATTAGGCATTGCCTCCCGTCCGTACAAACTATGGTCATCAACTCCTATCATATCAACTACCCACGATATTAAACACACTCACTGATGAGGCTATCAATATTGACTATTTTTCACTGTCATTTTTACGCAGTTATCTTGCCGACAATCCACGTTCTACATAAGAATGTACGGTGCATTGTTAATATTGAGATCAGTGCTGTGTAACTTTGAATGTCTGTTCGACAAAAATAAGCTTGATTTGTTTTATGAATTTGTTAATGAGTAGTTTTGAATTGTTTGTGCGTATGGTGTTGTTTCTTTTGTTGCTTTTTTAGTCCACTACGCAGAGAGCAGTGGAATGTAATTTTTATCTTTTTTTCATTACGCAGAGCGTAGAAGCATGTCATGTTTTTCTGCTCTTTTTTTTCTTTTCACTACGCAGACCGTAGTACAATGTCAAACTCTGCCCTCTATTAAGGTTTGCTGTCGCTGCCAGCTGTAAGGGTGGTGGGAGCTCCGTCAAGCGATTTGTTTTTCGCTTCTACTCCCATCTCCTCCATCACTTGTATTGATGGCAATAAAGATTATTATTATTATTATTATTATTATTATTATTATTATTATTATTATTATTATTATATTATTATGGTGTACCAGTACCAAGACCCTAGGGTTGTTCCTGGGCACCGAAAATAAAGGTTGATTGATTGATTGATTATTATTATTATTTCTTGTGGTCCAGATGGTATTCCTGCTGCAATTCTAAAAACATATGCAAATATATTCGTTCCTGTGTTCACTTCAATATTTAATAACTGTCTTCGGTCTGACACGTTCCCTGGCTCATGGAAAATTTCTCGCGTATTCCCTGTTTTCAAGTCAGGCCTAAAAACTGACGCTATAAACTATAGGCCTGTCTCGCTCCTTTGTTCTGCCTCCAAAATTTTCGAGTTGTCTCTTCATACGGTCTTATCTTTTTCTTTTAAACACATCCTTATTCCTAATCAACATGGATTTATGCGTGGTCGTACAACTTCCACGAACCTTGTATGCTTCATGGAGCAGGATGTACCAGCAATCGTTGGAAGCCAGCTTGATGGGGTCTACTGTGACATGAGCAAGGCCTTTGATGTCGTCAACCACTCGTTATTGCTTGCCAAGCTCATTCTGTTAGATGTACACGCTTCTTTGGTGAGGCTTTTACGTTGCTATCTCAAGGAGTGATATTGCTATGTAAGTGTTAACGGTCAAACATCATTTAAGCAAGCAGTGGTGTGCCCCAAGGCTCTGTCCTGGGTCCCCTTCTTTTTTCCATTTTCATTAACGACGTTGCTCCTCCAATTCATGATTCTTCTTTTTTGTTGTATGCTGAAGATATGAAAATCTTTAGGGAAGTGCGTAATGTTCAAGACTGTAATTCTTTCAGGCTGATATCGTGTCATTCCATCGTTGGTGCATCAAAAACGACCTAATGTTGAACCCCTCAAAAACAAAAGTTGTCTCCTATAGTAGAAGAGCTCAACAGTTACAATACTCTTATAAAATTGCAAGCACTGCACTGCCGAGGGTGACCGAAATTCGGGACCTGGGAGTACTATTTGATTCTTCTCTAACTTTCTCCTCCCACGTTACACAAATTAGCCGACGCTCTCTTCGATGTCTCGGTGCTGTTTGCAGGTATTCTAGAGAGTTTAAAGGTCCTGTTCCCTTCCTAAAGTTGTATTCGACTCTCTGCTTACCTCTTCTCGAATACGGTTCTGTTGTTTGGAATGGAATTTGCAAGTCCAACAGTGACCCCATCGAAAGGGTTCAAAATAAGGTCCTATCAACCTTTAAGCACCGTTTCTTTCATGTGCAAGGAGACGCAAACGGCAGCATGTCTTCTCTGAAAAGTATTCCTTCCCTCTGGTGTCGACGAAAGTGAGGTGATATTATCTTTCTTTATAAACGTCTTCATGGTAATATTTTGTGTGTCGATTTGGTTACACTTATCAATGTCAACTTCCCAAACAAACTTTTCAGAAAATTTCCAGCTTTCAGACCAGTTGCTTTAAATAGCCGACGCTCGTCCATCTGCAGAATACAATGTGCATATAATGAATGTTCCGTTCGTCTTGATATATTCCAGAGCTCTTTTATTTTGTTCTCTAATGAGTTGAAAACTGTTGTAGCTTAAGTTCTTTATGTCATTTCAATTTTATGTACACTATTTATTATATACAAACTGTGTTCTTGCTTGTTTTTCACTTTTTCTTGTTTTGTGTTGCTTGAATATCTGTACGTTTTAGTGCAGTGTTGGTAATGCTGAAGCTTTTTCTGTTTTTCATTTTAATATTTCCTAACATTTTGTTAAAAAAACCTTGGTTTTATACGTATACTTTATGTCATTTTCATTCAATATTTGCTTGTATAGTTCCTATTTTTCACGACTCTTGAACGTTTCGCTGGCCGAGTGCCATGGCTTGCAACACAAGGCCTGTCTTTTCTTTTTTTTTACCTTTTGTTCTTTTTTTCCTTTTTTGCTTTCTAAGATTTCTGTAACTATTTTTTACTTTATTGTTTCTGTCATACATATTGTTTTTGTGTGTTGTCTCGTCTTAATTTTAGTGTTTTTTTTTGTTTTGTATGGTGTACCAGCACCAAGACCCTAGGGTTGTTCCTGGGCACCGAAAATAAAGGTTTATTGATTGATTGATTGATTGATTGATTGATTGATCGATCGATCGATTATTATTGGAGTGAGTAAAAGTTTATAATAACGGAATGTTCAGACTGCTTCGTCGCACTACTGACTCAAACTGAACGTTCATTTCCTTGTTATTTTTCTCTGGTTTATTTCTTTTCTTTCTTCCTCTTTCTTCCACCTTGTAATCAATGGGGCATTACTCTTCCCCTTTCCCCTTCCTCCGCAGAGTAGCATGTCAAAATCGCAATTCTGGCAAACATCTCGGCTTTCTCTTCTAATAAAAAATATTCCTTCTGTGTGTGTCGTCGTTGAATATATTACGCCATAAAGCAAATAATAATCGTTTAGTGGTGTATGCGAAAATTCTGCAGTATTAAAAGAGCTCGAAACGCGTGAAAAAAAAAAAAAAAAAACGTCAGATAGTTTGAAGATCCGCGTCACAAAGTGCACGAATGCTTATCAGAGACGTTTTGGAAGCAGCGAACGTCGCGAAGCCGTACAGATGAATAGGAAGTTTCGCCAGGACATAAAAGAGACCGTGCTAACGGGCTTTCGAAACAAGCGGATGCCGCCAGAAAACATACTACGATGTCGACCCGCAGGCAGTGGCATGCGCTCAACGAAAACCGGTTATCTACCTGCCGCAGTGGCTCATTGTGGCTAAGGCGTTGTGCTGCTGAGCCCAAAGACGCGGGCTCTATCATCGGCCGCGGCGGCAGCTTTTCTGATGGAGGCGAAAAGCGAGAACGCCCGTGTGTTCGAGATTTCGGGGCACGTTAAGGATCCCCACATTGTAAAAGTTAGTCCGGAGCCGTCCACTATGACGCGCCTCATCGTCTGTGTAGCGTCTGCGCGTAAAACCTTATAGTGAATAAATCAAAGCGGTTGTCTGTCTCTTTAAAGGTTATAGCCTGCAGTCAGGCCTGTGGAAGCGTGTGTTGTCTGGTCCGAGATCTAAAAGATTAACGTCCTGCTCAAGTTTGTGGCGCTTACACGCACGACTCACATGAAGCAATAAAATCTAGACGCAGTTAATCATGGGCTCGATATCTTTAATAACGCTTCTAAAGATTTGCAATGACTTCGACTACAAGCAATGATGGAACACTTTTTTACGAAGAACGTCAGATGCAAAAGAGAAAAATCCTTGTTGCGCTCAGCTCCACACCGACCGTAGCCACAATTCACTGCCGTCCGGATGGCCGAAGTCTCCCCAGGGTTCCAAGGAATTCTGGCTGAAGGCTGAGAGGGAGACCGTCCAAGTCGTCTACCCTTCAGAATCCATCTCGGGCATCAAATAAAGTAATCTCACTCTCTCTCTCTCTCTCTCTCTCTCTCTCTCTCTCTCTCTCTCTCTCTCTCTCTCTCTCTCTCTCTCTCTCTCTCTCTCTCTCTCTCTCTCTCTCTCTCTCTCTCTCTTCCCAAACGCATCATACCATCGTTCTGAGTTTTTAATACGCTGTTTGAAATCAACGCTGTTGTAGTAGCGTGGTATTGTTGTGCACAATACTTGTTCAAATTTACCGTTTAAGTATTTCTCTGCTTTTGCTTTTTAACCAGTTGCAGTGGTTACATTACTGCATCATCGTCCGCCCCATCACGTTGAGAATGCCGAGGATCATTAAGCCACGCATTCACCCGCTGCCATTTCGACAGAACTTTCTGTATACACAATCTACTGAGAAACATTAAAATCTAGTAATGACATATTCTTTTTACCGGGTAATGAATTTTTTTCAGCTTACACTCTGTCTTAGAGGTGGTAAATTAGGTACAGCACCACAGAGCGAGCTTCAGCACGAAAGGAAAAACGAAAAAAGGGACAGCATGTGGCTGATACACCCACAGCTGTTGGCAAAATTGTTCATCTTCTTAGCTGGCGAAGGAATAGACACTACTGTAACTTATTACCGAAATTTCTTGTGTTAATGCCACTGCGGGAAATAGGCTAGCTAAAAGGTAAGACATACTTACTATTTTCATTTACTGCTGTCGCCTCTGTGCTTTTAATCTTTCTAATTTGCCTTCAAGCACCGGACGAGGTTTTCTGCACTGAAGCTGTCCGGGACGTAAGTGTCCTCGATATCCCAGTACTTTCATAATATTAAGTGTTTGTGGCAAACATCCAAATCCCGAATGCGTTTGTTTGTTGGCCACGAGGAACGAACCTTTATTAAAAGCGCGTTTGGAGTAGCGCTAATGTATTTGTGCGAGAGCCTTATATGCCTCATGAGTGAAAAATCCGGCGTTGTCTCCATCGAATACCTGAAAAAAGCTGCAAGCCGCGCACTCGTATACAACAACAACCACAACAAAATTATTCCGCTCACTGGATCCTGATTACCGGCCTTGAAAGGGAGAGATTATGTCTCCCCGGGTGATAATCATACAATACTCCTTCACTGCTACATTCATGTCTGTCATGCTGGTTCCATTGAATATTATAATACAGATTCAATTTTTCTCTGTGCCGAAGTCTTAATGGTTGCGTCTGGCGAGCAGTAAAAACGAAGCAAGAAAAGAGAACAGAGGTATGCAAATACGCCGTCGTAGCTGTTTCCTTAACTACGCGCAATAAATTTGCCACAAAGGGCGCATGCTCGTTTTTTTTTGTTCCTGTCGCGTTTTTAAATGCGTAACAATTTCAATGACGACTAAACGAGGAAAGTTGTATGTCCGTGTGTAACGAACGCTCCATGTGTCAGATATCGCTGAATAAAAAGGTGCTGGTATAACACCATGTAAGTTATTTCACTGCAAATAAGATGGAAGCCCAGCGGATGACTCGGTTTAGACAATCACTCGTTCCTTCTAAGGGGAATAAAGCGGAGAGGGAGATAGGGGAAAAGAGTAACGGCACGTGTCATAAAATGAGATTGGCACCGCGGCGCAATGAGCGGTCACCGGGACACACTATCCCGTGCGGGAAGCAGTAATTGATGCGAATAGCCCGTGGGCTGTTTATCGAGAAATGAGCCGAAATCTTCAACACGTGCTCCCGCTGGCCACGAGAGAGAGAGAGAGCAGTATAGCGTCTGTTAAATGTCGCGGGTATACAAGCGAAACAGAACGTGAGAAGACCCTATTGGTATGCTGCGCTGATAAACGAAACTTCTACAGGGCTTAGCTATAGCGAAGAACTCCACATCGCCATGTCAAACTGTGTTACAAACAGTGAAAAAAAAAAAACAATTTGCACCATCTTCCCGTAGGGGAACCCTGAGTAGTATGCGAAGCAGCCATGGGGTCGACTGAAGTTCCCATTAGTTTTCAGTTCGTCGCTTCCGTTGACGTTCAGCTTAGCGTGCCTTCGTTGTATCAGTAGCTTCTTGACGTAGTTTGAATGAGTGAAAACACAAGGCGCGTTCGTAGCGCATGCTACGAACGCAGTGGGAAGAGCGCCACGTACCTCCCGTTGCGGCCAGAGTGTCGTGGGATTGAAACCGGGCGCCGCTTAACTATTTCTCTTTATAGTGAACTGCACTGACATCAGCGCAAACGCTGACGGGGCTGAAGAGACGCGCATGCGCAGTAGAGTGTGGACGGCGGACAACGACAACGAGGGAGGGAGGGACACTGCCCCGAGCATGAGATGCTTCGCCTCTAAAAAGAAAATGATACGAGGAGGCGCTCGCTGCATCCTAGTTCACTGAGCGCTCGCGTCTAGACCGGCGACTGCGCCGACCAGAGTGTGTGTTTTGTCTTGCGCTGCATTTGTTTGCGCGCTGAGACGCTCACAGCGCGCTCTCGGCCAGAATACGGAGCTATAGCTCCACAAACTTGGTTCAAGAGAATTCAACCACCGCACAAAAATAATTTAAATTTCTTTTACACCGGAAGAAGGAAGGAAGGAAGGAATAAAGGTAAAGGAAAGGCAGGAATGTCAACCAGGCTGTGGCCTAGTTTGCTATCCTACACCTGGGGAATGCGAAAAATGGGAAAAAAAGATGAAAACAGTAAAAGAAGGGGAAGGTAAAGGCAGAGCGTTAAGAGGGGTGGCCAGCGTTACGACGCTATAGGCGATAGAGTTCATTGACTTCATAGAGAGTAGTCTTTTGTGCTACAGGCGTTCTGTGCAAGTTCGTTGTTTTTAGGAAGCACAGGAGCGATTTTGTCGCCTTGTGCGTAGATTACCGTGAAGGCCAGTGGCAGCTCACTCAAAACACAGCAACTTCGGAGTGGCTGCTGGCCCTGTGAGATTGATTTCAATGAAAGCACATGCCTTACAAGTTTAAAAAGCGTTCATAGATTCACTGTAGAACGAGTGTGGACGCGCTCCACCTCACGCGTACGTTCCTTATCTCGCTTCGCTTTTAATGTGCGCATTCTTGGCGATTTCACGTAACACCAATTGTTTTTGTGACGCGGCCAAGGAAGCAGCCGTGAGGCTCACAATTGACTTCGAACTGTCGAGGGTGGAGCGGCGGTGGGTAGGGGTAATTGGACCTTTAAAACGAGGGTTGGTAGGGCAGGCGTACAGCGGGTGGCGTGAATTCGGTTTGTCAACGTGTCGTGAGCATTTGCTCAATTATGATCATTCCGCTATATACAATAATCATAATCCCCTTCCGGCCACAACCGATCACCCGTGTTTTCGTTATGCAACTATAAACGATCACCATCCGCGTGATTGATTCGTTTAGGTCGATACGCCGCTCGCCGAATAAACGCCGTCCGCCAAACCTCCTTGCACAGCCCCTCAAGCGCGGGAGAATGGCTTGGCGGATCTCTGCCAGCATAAATCTCTAGACGCGTCTATCTGGGAGATTGATTCCGCCCTAAATTCCGCTTGCTCGCCCGCTTCCGAAAGAAAGCCGACGCGGAACATGAGCGAATAAAAAGCCGCTTACCCACTGCGAGAGCGGGGCGCCGTTCTGGAGAAGCCTCGAGGGGTCGCCGAGGGGGAGCCTATAGCCCCTTGTGGCTGAGGAGCGCCACTTCAAGAATCACCCCACTAACGACCCGTTCGAGGCATCGTGCAGCGACTGCGACAGGCTCTTCTGGATCTCCGGGGACATCCGCCAGATCCATGATTCATAGTGTCGTCCAACTAGCAAAACAAGCATGTTTCGCGGAGAACGCTCCCTGGGGGTTCTGTAGGAACGCAATTGATACAGTAAGAAGGCCATTTGTGTGTTTCCATCGCTTCATGATTGCTTTACAGAGGTTGCGGGTCGGGATTTCCGTACAAAAATGCAAGGAGTAACCTGAACGTCTACATTACTCGAAAAATATTTACGTATTGTTACGAATCGGCCAGCACCGCCGTACTGTCCCGCATCACTCCTCGGCTGTGCGGCGAAGCCCCTGCGTGCTCCTTCGAAAACAGGCACAACCATGTCGGTGGCAAGTTGCGACAAGCCGCGTCAGACGCTTCGCTCTCAGCCCATCAAAACTTCGGCGGCTGGCGGCGTGGCTCGTCTCCACGCTCCTCAAGGACACAGAGGCCCCGTCGATCGCAACGGAGTCCTCCTCTCTCCCCTATCTCGGACTCAACGTGCCCGAGGCTATGAACGGCTTACGAACTCTGAAAAGAGTGTTGTGCGTGTTCCCACTTGTTGCGTTTGACCGTTATCACTTTTGGGTATAAATAGAGCTGCCCAAGCGTTGTAACTCATTCCTGTTAGAGCAGCGAATCGATGTTGTCGCTCTGCTCGAGTCCTGTATTGTAACCTCGCCCGTCGGGGCATTGTTCTTTGGCTTCGGCTCGCCTCTCGCTATGAAGTAAACAGTTACGTTAGCCTACTGCTTCTGGACTTCTTCACGGCTGCAACAGCGGCTGGCCGCTCGCATCATACACGCTACCACTCGTATGTCGGAGGCCACGGAGCTCGGATCGGGCGCCCCCGCCCGGTCGCAACCGTATGTACAACCGCCGAATTTTTCATTAATATCGCCAGAGTGTCACCTGCGTCTGGTTCAGCGCCTTATCGCGGTAAACAGCGACGAAACGAGCGAAGGTAGTTCGTACAGTTCTAATGCGCAGAACTAACCCGCCAGAGCAACCGTCTTCTGCTAGGATGTTCCCGCAACCACGACACAACCCCGTTCCGCTGTTTTATAGCCACCTTGTCGTCAACAAGGCGCACGCGAAACTGCGGTCACCACCCAGCAATAAAAATAGCCGGCTGATTATAAGGGGAAGGGGTTGTTTACGCCATAGAGCTTCATAGTAAGTGTACTAGAGAGGAAACTGCGTCTGGGAATCCATGTCATCGGGGTGGTTTATGGGAAGACCCCCGCGTTTTGCTTGCGCTTGTCATCACAAGGGGATTCTTAATCGGTTTTGGGGATTTGCTTTCTTCACTATTCATTACCACGTTTACGAGCTACGAGGAAGCCGAAATTCTCCCTGTTCTGTGGTAGCCGTGTTCGGTGAAACAGAAAAGCAGTGCGTGATCGTACCTGGCGTTAGTCATGCCTCAGTCGAAGGACGTATGACTGAGCGGGCAATATGCCGCCACGAAATTTGTAGCTCACGATAAAAATAAACAAAACGTTCTTCGACGAAAACAAGATACGACAGACACGGGCGCCTGCGGCTGTCCATATCTTGTATTCGCCCGTGATTGCTTAACGCCACGTTTGCGTTTTTGTTCAAGTATGAACCAACTCGCTTAGCAGCAAGTTTTGTTAAACTGTATCTGATAATCGGTGCACCGGTTCGCCACGAAGGCGACGTTTTTACAAGAACGCTAAAAACATTGCCAAGCTCTTCAAACAACCTATTGTTCGAAATAATTGTAAAATTAATAAAATAAGAGTCTCTAATAAGTTTTCCACAAAATATTACCATTGGTGTTAAGTGCCAGCGTGGTCGGCAGAATAGTAGGCACAACCGTCCCGGCAAAATACTGCTTTACTTCCTTTTTCCTAACTTTTAAAACAGCCTATTTTATTTTCCACTAACATAATTGCACACTATTCTTCGCGTTTTTGTGGCACGTTGTTTACATTTGCGGCAACTAGAACGTTTAAATCCAAGCTAATGATGAAACTAAGGAGAGCGCATGGTGTAATGGCGGTCTATGACGACACAGACGGCCTTGATGTAAGCCGAATAGACGCTAGCGCCAGATTCCTCTCTAGTGTATATTGTAAAAAAACTCTATGGTTTACGCGAACAGCTAGCTGGCGTGATCTTTCTACGCATGCGATGTACTCTCGCTCGTTTCGCCACTCTCTACCGTGTTAAGGCGCTGACACAACTGCCGGTCGGCGTTCCCGCGATAGTATTAAAAAATTCGGTGGCTGTACAGGCAGGGCATAATTTTCCGGACAATGCGAGTGCATGCCGAAAGCCGCTGCTGCGCCTCGGGAAGGCATGACAGCCCCCTGTCAAGAACAGCGCGATTCCGATGTTCGTCCTTGCGCGCTTGAATCGACACATTACTAAAATGTTGCCGCTTGCGCCAGTCGTGCTCATATTGTCAGTAAGGCGCCACAGGGCGACACCTTTATACGGTATAATTCGCTCCGATGACAAATCTTCAGCATGACGTGCCGATTGCATCGCCTTTTATGCATGTGTCCCTCACGTGGCGATAAATTGTTATTCACAAGAATCATCGATTTTTGATACTGCGGGGAGCCCTGATCCTATCTTGTTCGAACATCAAAAATAAATACACGGAATATCAAAGTGACCATTCCGAGTAACAATGTATGAGGATGCTGGGAACACATGCGCAAAATATGGCGCTGTCGACACATACTTCGGAAGGCCGCTCTCATTAAGCCAAAATTAATGCTGCTGCACTTTGCTGCCTGTCAGAGTGCGAATTGCGGAGGCGAGAAAATGTGCGTCCCTTTGATTGCGAAAGGGCAGGATGTGCGCCCCGGTTTTATCGACACGTAATGGTGGCTTGAAAATTGTGTCTGCGCTTGTATACGTTACCCGTTGCTGGTTTGCAAAGGTAGAAAGAAAAAGTCAGGAGGAGTTACTGCACACTTTGCAATATTACCTCGCTGAAAGCCTAGAAAGGGTTGTCAATTTGTTTCGGTACCCGTGTAACTTTATCGGACATCATGAAATAATTGCCGTAGCTTCTGCAGTTCCAGTACGTCCATAATCTGTATACATTGTTCGATGTTCAGTGACAATGCTCCGGAAATTAAAACGAAATTTTGGTATGGGTCCTCAAGAATCTAATCTAGGCACATTGATGTCGGAAATGACGCCGCCCAACGGAAAATTCGTTATCGATTTTTATCCCTTTGAAAAGGCCGCCAATACATAGCTCGGGCGTCGTGCGCAGTTACTCTCCACTGTGTATTCTTATTTCTCTGTCCAATTTTTCTCCTTCTCATAGTTGGCACGCGTGTTTGCAGCTCGGCGAAAACAAACTTTTACTTTTTCATCTTACAGCACCTAGTCGAGGTTTGCGACATTTACCGGCTAGCACTGAGAGAGAGAGAGAGAGAGAGAGAGAGAGAGAGAGAGAGAGAGAGAGAGTAATTTTAGTGACTTGAAGGGAAATACAGAGAGGTCGGTCTGGTGCTACTCTGTGTGCGTGAGGGAAGGGGAAGGGGGAAAAGCATAGCTAGAGTGTGAAAGGTATGATAATTTAGATACAGGTGAGGATATAAGTAAATAGCAACAAAGCATAGCGGAGATGATGCTTTTATTGTTTTTATTGTTTAAATGCCGTTAGGAACATCAAACCCAGCGTTTCTTTTTCTTGTGGCGTGCGTGTGTGTGTGTAAGCACCTCTGGATCTGGTATGAAAAAAAAAAAAGAAAACGGCCGCATATTTGCTCACTTCGCTGCAAACGTCGTCCACAGAAAATGGAGTCTGCCGCCCCTTCCACGGAAATGCCTCTTTTCTCTTTCTCGCCCACCTCGCGCTCTTTCCTTCCCGTTTTGTTCCTCCCACAGTGAAGGTTTGCTCAAGTCAATTACATTTTGTCGCGTTCCACTCTTCGTGCCATTTATTGGAACCGTTTTTTACTGTTGAACACTACTGAAGGGCGCGTCACGAGCGCTGTTTGCGCTTTAAGATTAGAACATTATTTTCAAGGCATATTTTTATTTGATATCTCAAAAATCAAGTAGCTATGCATTTTTAACTGAAAGAAGTGTGCGAATGTCCATTATGTAGTGATGCCTTGGCTCAAAGATGACCAATGCTTTCTTTTTGCTCAACAATGTTGACAGGTGTGAACATTAGCGCAAGATTTGGTAGTTTGGAAAATGCTTTGCCTATATAAAACATCTCGCTCATGAATTCTTGAAACTTTTAGCCGGACGGCTGAATTGAGAAACAGACAGACAGACCGACCGACCAAAATTTTCGCGTTTAACCAGCCGAAGAAAGACTATCATGTTTAAAATATGAGGACGCTCAGGCTTCGTCGTTGACCGCGCGCGCGCGACAACGTAGTCCGGCCCCATTAACATCGCCTAGAAGCTTTCCAAGCGACAAAAAACCTTCCGCTCCTCCTGGCACGCCATTTGTGGGGAAGCGCCGCAGGAACCCGTGGGTATCAGCGGGCGCCGCAAGCAGGCGATATGATCGATTTCCGATCACTCCAATTTTCAAAAAGAAAAAAAAAAATTCAGAGCCTTCCACCCTGTGGAAAGGGTGCCGAGCCTCCACGTGAGGTTTCACTGGGTCATAGTCCAAGGGTTGCACGAAGCAAAACACGTTTGTTTGTAATTTGCGATTGAGCATTGTTCCTGGTTATTAAATGAAAGTTCAGTCCTGTCCAGTCACTGGTCCTCGCGCATGCTCAGCACGCCTCTTCACGAGCCACGTGAAACGGCTATCAAGCGGCTCCGACGCATCGTCAGACTTGGCTACTGCGCAATGGAGGCGCACACCTGGGCACGTGCCAGCGCCAGTGCGTCTGACTCTGCCGCGGCTATGACGCCACACAATCCAACACAATCCACTTTAATACAATCCAATACAAATCTAATCCAAGCCAAGCCAATCCAATCGAATCGAATCTAATCTAATGCCCCTCGCGCTTGCGCAGAACGGCCCTTCACGGCACACGCGAAACTGCTCAACCTCGGCCAGTGTAGCTTACGCTTCAAAACACACAGGAATCGTGGGTAGAAATTTATTATAGCACGGGTATGGTAATCACGGCGCATGCTCTTTGAAGGCCCTAGGACCTTTTAAATTTTGTATGATTTTTCTCGTGTCCCGGGGGTGTGGCGCGCAGTTTTACGATTCCAGGGATTTAAGTGGGCTCTGCAACGTGGCGTTACGCTCTCCAGCGATTCCTGTCTACATCGCCCTGGGACCGGAGACGATCTGCTGGATCCTAGCCATTTACAGCGTTGCTGTAAAAGCCTGCAAAAATTTAGAGAACTGTCTATTAAAGCATATCATTCTCATGCCGCTTGTCTAGAGCGTGAATTCCTTACAGCCAAATATGGCGATGATATAGCATTTCATTGTTTTTGAGTTTTATTTGGTTTGTTTTTGTTATCACCTTCCCGGCCGTCGCCATCGCCACGTTGTCGTCTGCTGCTATGTTACAAGTTAATGGCCTGTTCACAAAAAATGATGGCCGTGACCATCGGTTGTATGACGCAGTAAGGGCAGCGAAATGCTACGCCTGATAACGGCGGAGCGTACTGATGCCGCGGATTCACTCATTCGTGAAGCTCGAACTCAATCAGCGCAGTAATAAATAAAACAGTCAGAGTTATTTGTTGTTTTCCTCTTGAATTTGATCATGTGACCCTCCAGCTTACTAGGAGAAGTGTAGCCAAATGCCATGCGTTCGGTTATTTGTAATGGAGAGGCTTCTACTGCCCTCCTATGTTACTGTCACGCCAAGAAAATAATTGCTATTTTATTACCAAACATGAAAACAAATACGAGACGTTATTTGTATGTTCCGTTATTGCTGATTTGGAAACAGTGAACTATTCTTTATTTCGCTAGAAAACAGTTTTAAACCACGCGTCGTGCGAAACTGCGCCCGCTGCAAATGCACGAACATCTCACGGCGTCGAAGGTCGGTGAAATTTTTTGCCCTATTTCACGGCGACGGCCGCCGCCATTTGCAACCTGTTACGTAACACCACGTCCCTGTTACGCATGCTGAAGTTGCCAACATGTGACGTGAGCGTTCCCGCCAACTGTTTATATTACGACACGTCTTCTGACCCAATCACAGAACTGCGTGACATACAAGTCGTTCTGTTGTTGAATAGCAAAGACAGGCCTGCGTTATGATGTCTGCTGCGTTTCGTCTATTTTTTCATTGCCAACACAGTTGGCCAACCGAATAAAGTTTATTCTTTTTCTTCTGATTTTTGCTTTTTCAAAATTCTGTTCGACAAATTATCTCCATTTACGCTATTATAGCGATTAAATGAGTTATTTCCGCCAATTCTGCATTTTTGTGCCAATGCATGGCTTTACGCGGTGCTGGCTCAGGGGGTGTTTGGCAAAGAATGCTACACCTCAAAAACCAGAATATAGGGGCTTAACTCGCCGAAGCTGCACCAGGGATAGCTCGTCCACCTGGGGATCATTAGCGTGTGTCCAAATATCGACGAACGGACGTTTTTGCTTTTCGGCTCCACCTGAAAAGCGCCCGCCGCGACCGGGAATCGAACCCGCGTCCTCACCGATTTTTTGCTCACGGCCAACGCCACTAAAGACGACGTATTTTATGAGACACGCGCACGTAGAACTACGCGTAATGAATTCTGCATTGGCTACAAGTAATCAGGATAATTCCCGTTCCCACTGATTTTTAGGCAATCCGTTGGGCACAAATATTTTTAAAGGGGAGGTCGTTTGATCTCAACCTCCTTGAGCGCGGACCTTGACATGGGTGGTATTAATAAACGTCTACTCTCTCTCTCTCTCTCTCTCTCTCTCTCTCTCTCTCTCTCTCTCTCTCTCTCTCTCTCTCTCTCTCTCTCCACATAAGTAGGCGACAGAAAAATTAAACCCAGTTCCACCCAGCGTGAAATCTGCTGAAACCGCTTAGCTGCGGTTTCCTTGTGCCGACCGGAACGTCAACGGGCGCTCGCCCGAGAAATTCAGCGCCGTCGCCTCGCAAATACTGCGAGTCGCGCAATGGAATCGGCAGCTTTTGCGGGGAGATTGGAACACTTTTTCACATGGTCGGCGGCTGTACACAAAGCCCACTTGACCCGCCCAATCCCTTCCACACCTATGAGCTTTGGGAGAGTGCCTTGGCCAGCTCTTCCCTCGATGTCCAGCGCAAGTTGGTGGAGAGGGCAGAAGACGCGGCCCGTGCCAATGGACTCCTGGAATGAGGAGGCCACCCTAAGGACTCTTTAATAAGAAACAATAAACATGTTTAGTCTCTCTCTCTCTCTCTCTCTCGGCAGCTAAACGTCAAAACCGGGAGGTAGAGGAACCCGCATGATGATGATGATGATGATGCTTAGTGGCTTCCCCTCTGTAACGGGGTGGCGTTGCACAGCGGCCTTAGTCGCAACGCTACTGTACAATCACCTCGCCGGAAAAATACGAACAAAATAAATTTAAAACATGATGAAAAATAATGTCAAAATAAAAAGCAAATACTTTTACGAAATTTTTGTGCTAGTCTGACTTCTTTGTTCGCATGACTTCCCAGATTGTTCTCTGCTCTTTTCACACCAACATTGTAGCCTTCTTTTACTAACCTCTACGGCTGTCCAGTTCAGTTTTCCGCTAACCTTAAAGCCAAGGGCTTCCGGAAGCTGGATGGCTCCATCACTGAGGACTGGACGGATACTTTTGCACTCCGTTACAATATGTCGCAAGGTTTCTGGCTCAGTTCCGCAGCCTGCGCCTAGTTCTTCCTGTACCGGCTCGCGGATAAGCGTTGTGATGAAGTGCCTGTGGAAGACGAGGAAGAAGAGACCGAGCGCGCAGCTGCATGGAGTGCGTGCAGAAGAATCGAATCAGCAAGGGTTCAGCGGACGCATCTGACGCGCTGGGCGAGTGAGCGCGGCCCTGTGATCGCTTGGAGCTAGAAGCCAGGGTCTCAACCGCTGCTGTCGCCGGAGAGCCGTCGGCCGCTGGTCCGGTTACCGAAGTCTGTCTGCTGGCTCATGCCTGGATCTGGTGACGCGCTGGGCCAGAGAGCGCGGTTCGGGGAAACACCGGCTCACAGCCGCCGCTGGGCCATCGAGCCGTCAACCACAGTGCACGGTCCCTGACGTCCGGCCGCTGTTCCGTGTCCGGACCCGACGTGACGTGAGACTCCTCAGCGAGCAAGCCGCGCCGTGGTGCATCGGCCGATCCCACGCACTTCGCGAGGAGACCTCGTTGGACTGCTGCGCATCCTGACCATGTAGGACGTTTCCTCCCTTGCTCTCTTCAGCGAACAGTTTTCGTTAGCCTGCTACCGCATTTAACGCCCTTTCCTGTAGTCTCGTTTCCGCTCTGTGTTTCCGCTACTCCCTTACCTTCTGCTCTCATTTTCCACGCATAAAGCTATCCCTACTTGCGCACGTATTACCGACTCGTGACTTTCTAGCTGGTCCTAGGCCCATTCATGACAAGCGTTTTTGTCCGCAAGCAACCCGCTCGGGCTTCAAAAAACAATGCTCTCCCTTTGGTATTATCGAATAATTTTTCCCTTGTGACCTGCTTCCCGATCCTGTAGATATCTAGGGACTTCTTCGCATCCATCCTCTTTTTCCAGGAAGTTGTTTCTGTTTCTTTCACTTCATTTTTTATTGCCTTGGTCGTTTCCCCTACACTTCCAAGTTTCTGGTTCTTTTCCTCCATTGTGTGTCCACGCTTTTCATGCAAAGATACCGTAACACTTTTGCCGCCCATCTCTGATCATCCATATTTCTAAGTCGTTCTTCAACACATATTTTGCTCTGTGCTTCTCTCACTTCGAAGGATGCCCATCCCATGTCTCCCTGCACTGCCTCATTTGTTGTTTTACTGTGTGCTGCTAATCCCAATCGACCTACAGCCCTCTGATTTACTTCTAGCCCTGATTGAATCTCTGATTTGATACTCATTACTGCGTTTGAAAAGGTGAGTGCTGCTACCATTACTCCCTTCCAGATTCCTCTCACTACTTCATATCTGTTATATCCCCACAGTGCTCTGTGCTTCATGATAGAGGCATTTCTTCTGCCTTTCGTTCTTAAATGCTCTTCATGAGTTTTTAGATACGCCTGGCCTTCGTTTAACCATATGCCCAGATATTTGTATTCCGTTACCCACGGTATTGCTGCTTTTTGAACGAATACCGATTCGTTACAGGCGTTGTCATTGAAAACTAGAACTCCCGACTTTGCCGTGCTAAACTCTAAGCCCAGTTCTGTGGCTTCTTCCCCGCAGATATCTGTGAGCTGTTGCAGACACTGTTTGCTATCTGCTAGTAGTACTATGTCATCAGCATATATCAGTCCCGGGATATGTTGTTCCACTTCCTGTCCATTGCGGCTATAACATAGATTGAAACCTATTTTACTGCCTTCAAGCTTTCTTTCTAGTCTAGCCATGTACAGCATGAACAGCAATGGCGACAGAGGACAACCCTGCTTTAAACCTCTATTTGTGACTACCGGTTCCGTGCACCTTTGGTCCTCCTAGGTAATTTGCACCTCGCTCTCATTGTAAATTCCCTGTAGCGGCTGTATAAAGTCCTGGCCTAATCCCTCCCGCTCAAGTATGCTCCATAGAAGTTCTCTATCTACGTGGTCGTAGGCTCCCTTTATATCGAGAAATGCTATCCATAGTGGTCGCTCCTGAGCCATTGACAGCTCTATGCATTGGGTTAGGACAAATAAATTGTCCTCTAAGCGTCTGTCTCGTCTGAAACCATTTTGTAGTTCTCCCAGTATGCCGTTTCCCTCTATCCACGCCTGTAGTTCCGCTTTTATAGCTTGCATTGCCAGCCTGTATACCACTGAGGTAACTGTAATAGGCCCGTACGAATTGGCATCAGCCCTGTCTCCTTTACCTTTATATATCATCTTCATCCTGCTCTTACGCCAATTGTCCGGTACTTGCTTAGTTTTTATCACATTTTCGATTGCTCGAATCATTTGGTCCTTGCTTTTTGGACGCAGTAGGTTGACCAGCCGTATAGGAATTTCATCTGTCCCTGTTGCTGTATTAGCTGGAACATTTTCTTCGGCTTTTTTCCAGTTTAGATTCTCCAACTTTAGCACTCTATCTGTACGCACTTGGCTTGCCCAACTCCCTGAATGCTGTAGCCCTCTCTCCGTTCTTCTGAACTTCTCTTGTATCATTGAGCGTATGTGAAAAAACGCTTCTTCCCCTTTTAGTACCTGCCCTTCGCCGTTTATGACATGACGTTGTACTTCTTCGGTCTTTTTCCTTAGTTCCTTTACATGATTCCAAACCTTTCTCGGCGCGCCTTTATCCTTTGCCCGTATATTCGAGACCCATTGCTCACTTTCTCGTTTAATTAAGTTTTTGCTGTACAAGTTTTTGTACTTCCAGCTTCTTAGGGCGATACCAATTCCACTTCAAATTTATTTCCTCCGTTTGCATTCCCAGTCGCTTGGCCTCCCTTTGCTCTCTCGAGGCTTGCTGCCTTTGTGTTATAGCTTCCTTGATTTCCTTGTTCCACCAGCTTCTAGGTTTTCTTTTTCCTTTCCAGTAGTTGCTTTCTTTTGCGTTCCTTATCTTTCCTTGAATGAAACCAATCAGTTCGCTGTATTCCCAATCTTTCGTAGGTTGTCTCTTTATTTCCGTCTCCAGGCTTTTGCCAATATTAGCCATTTGCTGATCGTTTAATTTCAAGTCGTGTACCACCGTTTTCTGGATTTGACCTTCCATTTTTCCAAAAGCCAATGTTATTCGTCTATGGTTACTTCCTAAGCTGTGGGCACCTATTTCATCTACTTCCATTAGAGTCAACCTTTCATACATTCCTTCTGAAAGGAGGCTGTAGTCTATACTGGACTGCTTTTCCCCTCGTTCCCAGGTAATCTGTCCCTCACTTTTATTCTCTCTGTTTACTACAATGAGATCATGTTCGTCACACATATCTACTAGCAGTTTGCCGTTGCGGTCTGTGTATCCATCCAGGTCCTCAATGTGGGCATTCATGTCTCCCACTGTAATCACTTCTCCCGATTGTCTTAACTGATGATGCCTAATGCATCCTACCAGTTTTTCATTCTTTTCTCTAACCTCTCTGTCATCACCTGACCACAGATAGGCGACTCCCAACAGCGTTTCTCTTCCCGCTATCGTGCCCTTAACCCACATATGTTCTTCGCAGTTTTCGTTTACTCTGTGCCAATTGGCTCCCTGTTGAATAAGCATGCCGACCCCTCCCCCCCTTCTGGTACCTACCGTTCTGTTACAGCCTTGCCATATATATTCATGCATTGCTGGGGGCTCTTCTAAATCTCGAAGAAAAGTTTCTGTAAAGGCATATACTCAGTTTTTTTCTTTTTCTAGTTGACCGCGAACCTCTACCATTTTTCCCGTGATCTGCCACCGTGCATGTTTATGTAGTTAAACTTTGTCACCCCACGCTTTTTCTTTTGGTTAATTCTTTTTCGATGTTTGGGATACGAGTCGGTCACCGGGGGGACATCGGTTGCCTCCTCGCTCGGCTCCATTGCTACCTCATGCCCCTTTCTAAGCTTTTGTGCGCCCTGTGTGCTAACTTTGGTACTTTCCTTTGCGCTGTACGTTATACTTCGATCGGAATCGCTTGTCCCTGCCGCATTTTCACTGTGCCTGTTATTTAGTCCAGCTTCCGGGATGCTCTTGGCCCCCCTAAAAAAGCAACCGCCTGCGCAGCTAGTCGCCTCCCCACCGGCTCCGCTACGCCCTCAGTGAAATGTACTCCGTCCCTAACAAACGCCCGGCCCCGGCCGCGTATTCGGGTTTCGGCGATGCATCACCCATGAAAGGGAGAAAAGGAGGAGTGCGAGAGGGGCTGTTCTGCCGGTGTACACACTCCCCGCTCTTGGCCCGGCGGCCGTCCGGCAGTGAATACCGAAGCGTGCGCCCTTTTCACTTGCGCGAACCGGCAAGTGTTTCAATTGCGCGTTGGATTTCGCCTTCTGGGACGGCTGCGCTGTGATTCAACCACACTCCTAGATCTGGATATTTTAACGAAGTTAAAAGTGCTTCAACTGTGCCTGCGTTGGATTTCGCGTCCCCTTGTGATGCCCGCCGCTGTGCATCTCGAAGTGATTCAACCGGCTCGTTTGATTAAGTTTTACGCTGCAACAGTGTTCTAGGTAATTTTACCTAAATACTTTGTCGTCCGTGCTGTTTTGCAATCGCAGTGTAGCGTTCGCAAATCGTCGCGTGAACGGTTGCTACGCAAGCGTGCATCCACAGTTCACCGTGATCGGCCGCCGCTGTGAAAGTCGTCAACCTTTATTATGAATGAATTCCTGGAGTGTGACAAATAGAAATTTAGCCTAATGCCCCATAAAGTTGGGCCTATGTCACGCTGGGAATACGCGATAAGTATAATCACTTGTCGCCCACCTTGAACATGTTGGTACTCATATTTTCTGACGATTGCTTTCAACCTTGTCACGAAAGTTGCAATTTGTGCCCTGCTTTTTATGCGATGGCACAAACAACCGGGTTGCTTGTTTTGTTTTTTTCTTTATCGTATCTAGCGCTCCGCCCCGACGAAACGGCAGTTGGCACTAAATTTTTGCCCAGACAGAATTAAAACTGTCAAATACTCCTGCTTTGAGCTTCGCCTATTAGATTTAGACACGCAGGACTACCTTTGCACCGGCTCCTCTTCGCGATCGTGTGTTCACGGGTGTTTTTCTTTTTTGCTTGCAAGCACCGATGGTGTTAGCACCCACATTTATTTGCGAGTTGGACTATGAAGCCTCCACTGATGACTTACGTTTGTCCACACACACTGACCAAAACAAGCTACAAGGGGCTTTGGTATCTAGTATTCTTACGCTGGAGCATGCTTCAAGGCATGTGATCACAAAAGCACTTAAGTTTAGAGCAATTACAGGTTCTCTGCCTTATAAATCTTTACCTAGTATGTTCGTGCTAGTTCCGCATCAATTGCTAAAAAAAAACCGCAACACATGCTAATGAACTGATCATGAAAAAGTGACGTAGTGAATAGTAAATCTGTCTGCTGAAAACAATTTTTTAATAAAACTACAGATTTGAATATAGATTACATGTTGCAATGTATGGGCATATGAAACAGCAGAAACCATGTCCCAAAGCTCGAAAATTCTTTATTAAATACTTTATAACCTCAAATATACATACAACATTTTACGTGCCCATCATGGTTTAGGCCAGGGACATCTTGGCTCACAACTTTCCACAATTTCTCACTCAGCACCTGCAACACCAAAAGAAACAAATAAACGCTTCCTTTTACAACCACACCGCAAACGTCAAGTGAATCTAAATTCAAAATTGAAGGTGTATTTTGTCCCACATATGGCTACATTAATATGTACACAAAAGTTAGTTTAGCCTGCTTTTGAACTATTCTAACTGCTTATTCTGAATTTTTTTTCCTACGTGACACCAGAGATCCTTTGCTGATGCAGTCTTGTTTCTAAAACCTGCTTCAGTCCCTTCACACCAAACCGTATTTTTGACTTTTTCGAGAATTTGTACAAGGCCAAATAGGCTTACACTAGTAGGATTAAAGTTCTGAGCTAGGCTGCTTTGATCTCTGATCTCGTTAACAAACTGCACTGCCTTTCCCAATAGCTAAGCAGGTGCTTACAGTGTATCTGACAGAACAGCTGTCACGCAATGGCCATACAGGACAACTGGGTCGGTTTATCAGTCAGGAATTATATGAGGGGGCACTAGGCTGAGCCCAGCTCGTCGCACCACTGCTGCAAAAGCAAAGTTGAAAAAGATTCTATTTCGGG
The DNA here is from genome assembly GCF_048455015.1 of Haemaphysalis longicornis. NCBI lineage: Eukaryota > Metazoa > Arthropoda > Arachnida > Ixodida > Ixodidae > Haemaphysalis > Haemaphysalis longicornis. The sequence continues at coordinate 258,051,447 of NW_027526295.1, read as the reverse complement.
GGTTGTAGGTGCCGAGGCCACTCTTGGGCTATGAAGCGTGACTCAGTGCTAGGTTCGATCCACGTTAATCCTGACATTTAGGTATCTTAACTACCACTGAAATGTCCACACACGGGCGTTTTCGATTTTTTTTTTCTTTCACTAAAAAAACAAAAAAACGGAAAGAAAAAAGTCCTTGGGCTCAGCTGCACAATGCTTTAGGAACTGCGGCTGCTGCTCAGGCACAAGTTGGAGCCATTACTTGACTAGGCACAAATCCTCAAGAATTAATAATAATAATAATAATAATAATAATCAATCAATCAATCAATCAATCATGTTTATTTACGTGCCCAGGATAATAATAATAATAAGAAGAAGAATTTATTCACTGTACAAATGCAAATACATGATCTAGCCCGCATAAGCGTGTGGGGGTCGCTTGTGTGCGTGGCTGGGCAGCCAAGCGAATCACAGTTTGTGATTGAACATAATAAATATACATATAGCCATTTACAACCAAGTACTAGATTTCCAACATAAGAAAACAAGCTCGATAATGGGAACACGAGTGGGAACATACAAGACATGAGAAAACACTGCAATTAAGGAAGCTTCGCAAGAAAGAAAATAATACAATCGTTACATAAAGGAATGCAAGCTTGATGTTCAAACACAGTAAGAATTACAAACAGAAGAATGGGAAACTTAATGCGTCTGTGCTCAACCACTGTCGAAGCAAGCGTTTCACTGTGGTGAAGTTAGGGATATTGGGGTCAAAGTGAAGCTTATTAAAATAAAATGGAATATAGAAGCGGCGACTTCTTTTACCGAAATTGGTGTACACACGAGGTAGGACGAATCGTTCAGTGTAACGTAGCGGCTTTACTTTAATGTTTACTACTTTGAATGAATCACCAAAATAATTTTTCATTATTACATCAAAAATACACTGCTGGTGCACAGACAACATGTCAAAGGAATACATAATTGATTGAAGATCGTAATCATGGTATCGCGTACCATACGCAAGGTTCATGATTGGGCAAGCCGTCTTCGAACCACTGCTGTGTGTTGACGGCGCGATCGGGAAGTTGCCACGCCAGCTTGACAGCCCTGGCGCGAATCGTGTGCATCAGTCCGGCCCACGACTCAAGACTTGCGCTTTATTACCGTGAGTTGTTGCAACGAGATTGGCAGGATCGATCCATCCATGGAGCGGTCAAAAGCGACGAAAAGCAGCCATGTCGACCGTCCGAACGCTTGAGACCACGTACGTTAAAAAACATAAAAAAAGTCTTTCTGACAGCACCCATAGATGGCGCTATATGGGTAGTGCGTATAGCAATTTCCGGTGGGACTTCACTACGTATTACATATAGCATCGTCCATTTAAATATAGGAGGAATTAGCATGACTAATCAGGCTTTGGTTGCACGAAGTTACCTCCCTTCACAAGTTGCCAGCCACATCTTGTCTATGTATCATGTACAGTGAAATCTCGTTGATACGTTTTTCAGGGGAACCGGGAAATAAAAGGTATTGTGTGAAAATTGTATTATCCAAATACGTTAAAAAAAGGAGAAAAATCTGCATTCTCCGTCAGCAACCAAATTTTATTGAGCAACAATGGAGTAGCTGGTAAATTTGTGCTGCACTTTCTTTTCGAAGTCGGGGAGTAAATTCTCCGGAAATGTAAAAAAAAAAAAGCTGGTGGTATTTTTCGCTTGGGCGGACGCTGTTTTTTATGACAGTTCACGTTGCACCTTGAATTGGTGAAGCCAGCCACCAGATGCTTTGGAATCCTCAATGCCCAAGGAGAGCGCAGTGTTGTAAACTTTTTCGCGTAGGACTGACCTATCGGCATTCCATCCTGCCGCTCTGACTTCCTCCAACCATGTGAGCAGGATGTCTTCCATTTGGTCATGCTTCGCACGTTGCGCTTGTTTCGCATCAGGGCCGGAAACTCGCAGATTCTTTTGAAGTTCCTCTTGCTGACCGGCAATAGTGTTGAGCGTTGACACTGGCAAACCGAGCTTGTGTGCCAAATCCACGCATTTTCTCTTCCGGTTTTCTTCCAATTTCTGTACAATCTCCACTTTTTTCTTTATACTGAGTGCCTTCCGTTTCCTTGACATTGCCACAAGCCTGGCAGCACACCCCGCACAGCAACAAGGCAGCCTAAGGAGAACAAGACTAGTCAAATAGAACAAGAACAAAAATAGCATTATAAGCAACACCAACGAACACAGGAACAGCGCAGAAAGAGAACAAAGAACGGGGCGGGAAGCACAGAGCATGGCGAGAAGTTGGGGAGGGAAGTCGCCGCGTGCCAAGAGCATTGGAACCTTCTTCTTCGATTAGGATCAAAGTGAGAAACTCTATGATTATTATATGTTTCACTAGATGGCACAGTGCCTCGCCTCACATATCATCCTCATTGAACAGAGCGCCCACGCCCGGCAGCAGTGTTTTTGTCGCAGAACCGGCGCTGCCATGCAGGTCTGGGTTGTTGACATGGGGTTTGAGCTAGTATACCGGAGCATAAATTTAAGGTTTCTAAAAATGGTCAAGGTTCACTTTCGTGGTCGTATTATCCAATCTTAAATGCGGAGCATTTCTTAGGCTCGCCTTGTCCTGCGTCGTTGATGCCGGCGCCGTCCACACGCTCACTGCGCATGCGCAACTCTCCTCCTTACACCCACAGCTCCGCGATACTACACTATATAAAAAGAAATAGTTAGCGGCGCCCACTTTTGATCCCACGACTCTCTGGCCACAACGGGAGGTACGCGGTGCTCTTCCCACTACGCTACAAATCCGGGACAGGAGCAAGTGCTACGAACGCGGCTTATGTCCTTGACTCATTCAAACTACGTCAAGAAGCTATGATACAACGGAGGCACGCGAAGCTGAACGTCAACGGAAACGACGAACTGAAAACTTTAGAGGGGGATGCCGAATTTCCCGTGGGAAAGCTGTGGCGGGAAGCGCCACGCGCCTTGCAGCTCAACCAGCCCCGTCCGCAGCGCCTCTGATGCTGATTGTGGCAGGATGCCCAAAAGAATCCATCACGAGATAGGTTCGCGTTCAACCACCGTCGTCATCTTCCCGTAGGGGAACCGCCGAAGAAGAAAAACGAAAAAACAAAGCTGAAACCGCAGATTCTCTGGCAAGGGTAGCACTCTCCGGGTCTGTTGTCGATGTCATTGAGACTACGCCTCTATTAGCCGCCGCAAGGTTCCGTAGATTGTTGAAACTGCAAAGGCAGCACAAATCAGTCTTATTGTCGTTGCGAGATTTTTGTCATCTAAAATTCTCCTGGAAACCGAATTGGTGCCCCTCACGCGACCTGGAGGTGATAGTAACGAGCCTTCGATGTCGTGTGCCCCAGTTGAATAGATACCTCCACAGGTCTCGTCTGGCGCAGTCTGCCATGTGCAGATGAAGAAGAATCTGTCGACCATTTCCTTTTGTCCTGTCGACGATTTTCAAACCTCACACGTCAGCTCCTTGAGGTGCCGCTTCATCGCCTGAGGTTGGCATTATCAGTGCCGGCTCTTTTATCATTTGGGGCTTCAGAAACTGGATATGGCCGTCGGGATGTTTGTTCTGCTCTTCTGCGCTTCATAGAAAATTGCAAAAGATTCACAACCTAATTCGTATTTTATTGTGGAACCTCACCAAAGCCCTCAAAACGTATCCATTGCCGTTTATTATTATTATTATTATTATTATTATTATTATTATTATTATTATTATTATTATTATTATTATTATTATTATTATTATTATTATTATTATTCTCCCCCCTCCTCCTCTTCCTCCTCCTCCTCCTCCTCCTCCTCCTTCTTCTTCTTCTTCTTCTTCTTCTTCTTTCTTTCTTTCTTTGTTTCTTTATTTATTTTAATTCAATATTGACGAATTTCCAATCTCGATTCCTCAAACACAAGAAGAAAAAAGCTTCCAAAATTTTCTAACTTTTCCTCAATCATCCACCTAGGCAGCAATCTCATTCGAATTAGCGACTGATGTTTGGCCGATCCCCTGATTGGGTATGCGCCAATATAGTGAAGGAAAAACAGCAACAACAACAAAGCTGCGAAGAGGAGGGCGTGTACATTGCTCTCAGCCGGTGCACCAATGTCAACAACCTTTACCTCACCAAAGCTGACGGAGACTACCGATTCTACCATAGAGACAACATCGACAAGAACATGATGGACGAGTTTTGGCGCCTCGAGAACCACCGCCTACTCACCGTAACACAACAGCACTTGCGTGCCTTTGCCACCGGTGTGGACCCGGACGCGGAATTCCCTCTGGCGCTAGTAAAAACCAGATCACTCAACATAACGGCAACACAATGGAACCACACGGAACCGCCACGATGCTTCGCATCCTCATCAGGGTTCCCCACGGGAAGATAGTGTAATTTTTTTTGGCAAAAATATGATCCTATCAAATGCACGAAAATGCATTATTTCTAAGGGATTTTAGCTTGGAATGAAAAGAAAAACGTATTATGCAGAATTGTATCAATGAGATCCCACTGTGTAAGGCCTTCCTTCATAATAGTTAAGTTTGCATAAACCACCTAGAAGCACTACGTCCCATCTTTTTCTCTGACCAACATGACTGGAGACACCCACACACTGGAAGATGGTTCGACTGTATCCTTGCGGAGAATTTTTTTTACCTTTTGGATGACGAGTCGTTCAGCAAGTGATACGCAATAGGGCCACCTGTACACTAGTGAAGCATCGTTGCTGTTGATATGATGGGTTACTGCAGAAGTTTGGGTTGGTGGATGGTTGTCTAAGTCGAAGATGTCCTTGCAGGAATCCAGAAGGCAAGGGAGATCGGCGGTATGATCCGGTGGGAGGTCTGAAGCAGCCACTGCCTTGATTGATGGTGCTTGATGAGACGTCTGCACTGCAGGAGGTAAATCTGCAGGGGTGCTAGCATTCATGGCAGAAAGGGCACAGCATTGCAAGCGAAATCCCCTTGGGAAGGACTTGAGGTGTGAAACTGAAGTTGAAAAACTGAAGGGGAAGGCAGGTTTGGTTCTCTACCACAGTAATGATGATGTGAGGCAGAGTGACGTTTTACAGAAGCAGCGCGTCTGTAATAGGGAAGACCATATAATAACTGTGAGAAACAGGTGGGCTTGATCACAGGGGCATGTATGTTACAGCATTTGACAGCAAATGGACATAATCTGTGGAACGACAACGGTACTTTTGAGCATTTTTGGCAGAAGGAAGTTCAAAAGAGAGAAGTCCCGCAGAACAGTCAATGAGGGCGGTTCGAGAAAAAATCGCCGCCGAGGATAATGTCATGGGGGCATTTTTCGAGGACGGTGAAGAGAACGACACTATCGTGGTCGGCAATCCATATTCAGGCGACACACATTCCGACAATTGAAGGTGTGCTCTCATTGGCAACTCGAACAAATGTTTGCATGAGGGGCGTCAGAACTTTGCGGAGATGCCAGCGGAGGGTTAAGCTCATTACAGAGATGTGAGCATTTGTGTCAGTGAGAGCCTGGGCTGCAACACCATCAACAGTAACGTCTAGTAGATTGGGCTTAGACTCCTTGGTTAATAGAGGATCTGTCGTCCACGTCACAGATGCAGTATTACCTCCTTGAGCTGTATTGATTAGTCTTCTGATGAGGCGAAGGCTTAGCCTGGCAACGTCGAAAGCCGTAGCGGGCCACATGCCCACCGCGACAGCAGTGGAAGCATATTGGCTTGCTTTCAGGAGTACTCCACTCTTTGGGATTTTGTGTCTGAAAATGGCGTGGGGCATATTGGTGGGGATCAGTTAAGACACGAGAAACAGTGAAAGCGTTTTTCGGGTGAGCTACAGAGCAAATGCTTCGAATGGTGTGGCTTGCGAGCTCTTGCTGTATATCGCATGGATTAGGGAGATGGAAGGTGACGTTCATTCACGGGTCGGGGCTAGTAGGGCAGCCGTAGCCGTAGCCGTAGCCTCCAGCTCACGGCGTACTATTTTCATTAAGTCGTCGAAGAAAGAAGGGCACATTCCAGTGGAGTGGTATACTCGTAATAGAATGTGGGAGCCGTGTTAGGCAGTCAAGTGAACTGTGGGGCAATACAGTGAGCTTTCGCTTGTTTCTTTCTTTCTTTATTTGGTACCCACAGCGCCTTTTGGCATTACAGTGGGGGGAATAACAAAAAGGAATGCATCAACTAGTTACGTTATTAACCAAATAAACATTTTCCAGAGGCTGCGAGGCCCTTTTCAAGAGGCTTAAACGGTCTGCACTCTGTAATGATGCCGTCTGTGGTGGTGCAGTCCTTATAAACAGCAGGTTCAAAGCGCCATCAGCAATTCCTTTCTGCACATGGCCTACTTTGCCAGTTTCTGACGTATCGTCATCTATCTTGTGACACAGAGCAACACCATCCTGAATATAGGTGACGGATGACTCCATTGAGGTTTTGGCATGGGAAGCAAGTTCCTTCGTGGCTAGTTGGTGGCCAACAAGCTTTCCGAACATCTCACGTAATGTCAATTTGCAGGTTTCCCAGCTTGTCAGGTCTGCTTCGTGTGTCTCAAACCAACAATAGTCTGGCTGGGCCCTTGAGGTAAAATATTACGTTGGCCAGCACCAAGGTTGCGTCCCATCTGTTATGAGCGCTCGCACTCTCGTAGGTGCTTATCCAGTCATCAACGTCAGTGCCGCAGAAGGTGCTGAGGTCGCAGGGATGGGAGACGACCATAAGTGGCATAGTCGGCCAGAGGGCTCCATCGAGTGCCAAAATTTATGTGCCGACCTGGCGTCCACTGCGCAGCTCCGCGTTTGAGGTAGCAGATGTTGCAATGCAAGAGGACCAGGATAGGGCACGCTGCGCAACCCTCTTCATCTTCACAGCGCACAAATGAGGTTACTGTGGGCGCAGTAATCCAGGCCAGTGCTCTGCTTTAAGCATTGAAGCTGAAAACCTTTTCTACTCCCTTCCGCATGAACAAGTTTTGGTCTCTGTGAAAGAATGTATCACCGTCTACAACGGCGAGGTTAAAGGGACACTGAAGTGATATGTAAACATTGCGGGATTACTAGCGCAAATTGTAGTCCGGAGTCCCCAGGCCATGTTTCGACCACTCTGGGCGCGTTTACGCGATTTTATTTAGTAGAAAAATTAATTCGAAAATGCTGTCCTCCTCTCTTTACGCTCGCCCATTTTCTGTGGCGTTTTCATTTGACGTCGTGAGGAGCCGAGCTCGCAATTGGCTGCGCTACTGCACGGCTCCCCGGCCTTCAGACAGGGTCAGTCGGCCCAGCGTTTCATACGCCGGCCGCTGACGGGTCGTCGCAATTCGTTCGCTCAGTTGAAACGAAGCCAGGACACGTTTGTGAATGAAAGAATGTGCCTTTCTTTACTTTGTTAGTTTGTACACTGTATCTAGCTCCAAGTCGAGTCAAGGTCGCCTCACAAAAGCGCTGCATAAGGGCACATGCGACGCTTCGCTGACTTTACGCTAGTAGGAAAATCTAAGGCCACTTGAAGGCGTGAGAAGAGTCAACGAAGTCCATATTGGTACTAAGAAAATAAAACCAACTGAAACTTTTACTGTACAGCGCAAAACTAGGGAGCAGGAAGCACTTTTTTCGCTGGGTGAACAAGCACAGCGGTCAGCAGCACGACCGCACATCTGCGAACGCTTTTCCGGCCAAGAAATGCAATTGCTAGACGTGAGATATTGTGGAAGTTTGAGGGACGCTTACTGCACAGGCGCTATACGACAAATAGTCACCTAAAGTACTTCAAATGATAAGGCTAAAATAAAAGTGTAAACTGGTTATACATTATATACCTTCTATATGCAGCCTTGGTGAGCTGGCCTGTGGACGAGTGGTCTAATGCGCTAGCTTATCGTTTTGCAAGTAATGAGTTCGAATCCCCATGGGCGCATCTTTTTTTTGCCAGTTGATTTTTTCGTTTTCAGCCGATGTTTTCTAAACTGAGTTCACCATTTTTGGGCCGTAACGTTCAATGTTGCACGAGCGAGTTTGCAAAACGCGCGCAGACTGCCACTGACGCTCCAGCGAGTTCTCGTTAGCGTGCTGCTGCTTGCGGGCAGTGGGCACAGGCCTGAATCAGCACACCCTTGGCCTGGTGCGAACACGCTTTTTACGATATAGGCATGAGTGAGGCAAGCTCCGAATATGAGAGAAAAGCGCATGGCATTTGAGCGTCAGCGGTGACGCGGAGGGCGTCATCCACTGCGTAGGCCTCGGCTAGTGATTTCTACGATTCCAAGCCGTCCTGGGAGGCTTACTTCAGGCATTTTACAGCCGACAATATGGCAGAAGGGCGGTACGGCGATTATTGAGATATCGAGAAGGCCCATCCAACGAAGCCGTCGTATGTCAAACATGTTGTTTTACAGAACCGAAACCGAAACTTGTTTGAATGCTAACCTCGGACATCGTCCAATCACGGTGCCGTCTCCTCGCGACGTCACAGCTTTAGTTGGTGCGGCCGCCACAGACCGCGCATGGTAGTTTTTCTTCTTTCCCGCTTTATAAAATAATTAACCACTTAAAAAGCGGATAAATGATGAAAAGTGTGCTAATTTGAGCCAGTCTACGCAGTGCAAGCAAAAACGGGAGCTTGACAAATTCACTTCAGTGTCCCTTTAAGTTTATGGAAAGTTGCGGGATTTCCGTGGAATCCTTTCTGGAGCTTCTGCGTTTCTACTTAGCATCAACTATTGTAGGATGGTGTGACAGTGTCTATGTGCACCAACTAGCCAATCTGCACCAACTAGCCCGGTTTTCTACGCTCCTTCAGTCCGCAACCACTATCAATGATGTTACGTGACGCGGAGAAATTAGAGGTTATTTACAAACAAGTCCACAGAATTGGCTCAATGGTAAAGCGGTGTTAGAGTCGCGAACTGTTCAACTTTGATAACGTCATTTTTCGCTCTTCAGTCATTTAATTTGCAGTCGTTCTCGTCGTCCAATGAGAATTACTGCGCGAAAACACCTACCTGGCACGTTCAAAGCATCCAACAGATGGGTATTTCAGATACTTGGCTCCTATCTTACGATTATATTAAGGCGAAGCAGCAAGTACAAGGCGTGCAAGGCAGCAGCCTGACTTCTTCTGGCCATCGTTGTTGGTCTAAAGAAGCAACTAAGTATACTTGTGCATGAAGGATATGCTATCCAGGCATTGACGATTTACATTGTGACACTGCGTTTATTCAGAGGTCGTTCTTTAGCGAGTGTTGTTATAAGGTCTTTCCCACTTCTCTTGTTTTTAATAAAGTGCTGTTTTGCCACTTTGCGCTGAAATCAGTTTTCAACTCTTGAGGATTTGTGCCTAGTCAAGTAATGGCTCCAACTTGTGCCTGAGCAGCAGCCGCAGTTCCTAAAGCATTGTGCAGCTGAGCCCAAGGACTTTTCTCTTTCCTTTTTTTTCTTTTTTAGTGAAAGCAAAAAAAAAAATCGAAAACGCCCGTGTGTGGACATTTCAGTGCTAGTTAAGATACCTAAATGTCAGGATTAACGTGGATCGAACCTAGCACTGAGTCACGCTTCGTAGCCCAAGAGTGGCCTCGGCACCTACAACCCCCGAAATAGAATCTTTTTCAACTTTGTTTTTGCAGCAGTGGTGCGACGAGCTGGGCTCAGCCTAGTGCCCCCTCATATAGTTCCTGACTGATAAACCGACCCAGTTGTCCTGTATGGCCATTGCGTGACAGCTGTTCTGTCAGATACACTGTAAGCACCTGCTTAGCTATTGGGAAAGGCAGTGCAGTTTGTTAACGAGATCAGAGATCAAAGCAGTCTAGCTCAGAACTTTAATCCTACTAGTGTAAGTCATTATTTGGCCTTGTACAAATTTAAAAAAAAAGTAAAAAATACCGTTTGGTGTGAAGGGACAGAAGCAGGTTTTAGACACAAGACTGCATCAGCAAAGGATCTCTGGTGTCACGTAGAAAAAAAAAATTCAGAATAAGCAGTTAGAATAGTTCAAAAGCAGGCTAAACTAACTTTTGTGTACATAATAATGTAGCCATATTTGGGACAAAATACACCATCAATTTTGAATTTGGATTCACTTGACGTTTGCGGTGTGGTTGTAAAAGGAAGCGTTTATTTGTTTCTTTTGGTGTTGCAGGTGCTGAGTGAGAAATTGTGGAAAGTTGTGAGCCAAGATGTCCCTGGCCTAAACCATGATGGGCACGTAAAATGTTGTATGTATATTTGAGGTTATAAAGTATTTAATAAAGAATTTTCGAGCTTTGGGACATGGTTTCTGCTGTTTCATATGCCCATACATTGCAACATGTAATCTATATTCAAGTCTGTAGTTTTATTAAAAAATTGTTTTCAGCAGACAGATTTACTATTCACTACGTCACTTTTTCATGATCAGTTCATTAGCATGTGTTGCGGGTTTTTTTTTTAGCAATTGATGCGGAACTAGCACGAACATACTAGGTAAAGATTTATAAGACAGAGAACCTGTAATTGCTCTAAACTTAAGTGCTTTTGTGATCACATGCCTTGAAGCATGCTCCAGCGTAAGAATACTAGATACCAAAGCCCCTTGTAGCTTGTTTTGGTCAGTGTGTGTGGACAAACGTAAGTCATCAGTGGAGGCTTCATAGTCCAACTCGCAAATAAATGTGGGTGCTAGCACCATCGGTGCTTGCAAGCAAAAAAGAAAAACACCCGTGAACACACGATCGCGAAGAGGAGCCGGTGCAAAGGTAGTCCTGCGTGTCTAAATCTAATAGGCGAAGCTCAAAGCAGGAGTATTTGACAGTTTTAATTCTGTCTGGGCAAAAATTTAGTGCCAACTGCCGTTTCGTCGGGGCGGAGCGCTAGATACGATAAAGAAAAAAAACAAAACAAGCAACCCGGTTGTTTGTGCCATCGCATAAAAAGCAGGGCACAAATTGCAACTTTCGTGACAAGGTTGAAAGCAATCGTCAGAAAATCTGAGTACCAACATATTCAAGGTGGGCGACAAGTGATTATACTTATCGCGTATTCCCAGCGTGACATAGGCCCAACTTTATGGGGCATTAGGCTAAATTTCTATTTGTCACACTCCAGGAATTCATTCATAATAAAGGTTGACGACTTTCACAGCGGCGGCTGATCACGGTGAACTGTGGATGCACGCTTGCGTAGCAACCGTTCACGCGACGATTTGCGAACGCTACACTGCGATTGCAAAACAGCACGGATGACAAAGTATTTAGGTAATATTACCTAGAACACTGTTGCAGCGTAAAACTTAATCAAACGAGCCGGTTGAATCACTTCGAAATGCACAGCGGCGGGCCTCACAAGGGGACGCGAAATCCAACACAGGCACATTTGAAGCACTTTTAACTTCGTTAAAATATCCAGATCAAGGAGTGTGGTTGAATCAAGGCGCAGCCGTCCCAGAAGGCGAAATCCAACGCGCGATTGAAACACTTGCCGCTTCACATGGAGGAAAGAAATGGGTATTTACTGCCGGCCGGCCGCCGAGCCTAGAGCGGGGAGTGTGTACACCGGCAGAACAGCCCCGCAACCCTTCGCCTTTCCCTCTCGCACTCCTCCTTTTCTCCCTTTCGTGGGTGATGCATCGCCGAAACCCGAATACGCGCCCCGGCCTGCATGGTGCACTTCCCGGTTGAGGTCAACCACTTCAAAATTCATTGATTTAGCGAGCGTCCAAATTCCCCGGTTGGCTTCTACCACTGCCCTTGCTACGTGGCCTCCTCTATCCCCAACGTCCGGCACCGTGCAGACCGCGATCTGGACGTCGTCCGAAATCGCCCGGAGTTCATTGACCCCATTCACCACCTGCTTCGCTAGGCCTCGTCCTCTTCCCTGAAGCACGTCGTTTAAGCCCCCTATTATCACCACTAGGTGCCTCTCTGTCATTGTATCGAGGTGTGCTGTCGAGGTGTGCGGACGTACAGAGCGCGGCGGAGGCATCGACGACGAAAACGGATAAGTGTTTGAAATTTCATATTCCTATTTTAGAGTGACCATGACCATGTTTTAGAGAGAGATGTAGTTTTAGACAATAGGGTTAGTTGAAGGAGCGGTAGTTGTTAGCGAAGGGAAGTGACTGAATCAGATGTGTCGCGTGGTTGTTGCACGTGGCGGTTGGAAAGCGTGTTAGATGGTGATTCTAGTGGATAATTAGTGAAAGAATAATTTATGCTGTAGGAAAGGATCGCACGTTGCGGCTTACTTTTAGATTGGAGGGGAGCGCGCGAGAACGCGGCAGTGAATTAAAGGAGCCATGAAGAGAAAACCCAAGTTTGGTTCATTCAAAAGATTGTCTCGTTAGAATCATACTGACACCACTTTTAACGTAAACTTCGCTCAAATAAGCTACATAATTAGGAAAAACGGGAATGGTCATGCGACCCACCAGCTCATTTCCCGCAACAGAACCTATGATGTCACATGAGCTAAGCTCTGCGATTGGCGAAGGCTGGCAGAAGCAGACGCAAATTAGGTAGAGCTTACAAACTAGACGAACGAGCGATTTGCGCTTAAATTTAGGGCACATTCTTTACAAAGCAATAAGAATGATGGGACAAACAGTGGAAGTTACGAAAGCACATGTAAACATAGAAGTACTGATGTGTTCTGCTGTTCGTACTGCGCACAGCATGCTTGGTTTAGCTGCACAGCAATACGGGGCTTGGGGTTGTCTCAGATGACACCGGCCGATTGACGCAAGCAACGGTGTCTTACGTGACCCCATTTGTCGAGCGAGCACTGTTTCAGGGAACGAATATTTTCTCCCAGAACAAAAACAAGCCAGGTTTAAATGCGGGCAAAAACAAACCAAACGCTTGCCACGGTATGGTGGCGCCATCTAGGTTACGGAACGTAAAGAAACGCGGGAACAAACCAACACCGCTGTACAGGGTGGAGACAACCTTTGAACGGTCCCGTGCCGCCGCAATTGGGCCAACGGGCACGAGACCTAGCAACGCGAAACAGACAATATGATTCAAACTTCTGCAGTAAACCGCGTTGCGGCGATAATTTTAGCGCGGTTTTGACACGACGACTTGCTTTGGCGGCGAGCGAGCAACCGAAAATGGCGGCGCCAGTGTATACGTGTCTCTACCCTGTACGGCGGATGCGTGAATGAAGGTATTCTAGGCTGCAGAGCGGTCGGTTCCTTTGATGTCATTTGGGACCACGAAAACGCACGATTGAGCGGGAAAATCAAAATTTTAACCTAAATTGTTTAATTTCTCAGTGAATAAAGCACCGTTTGTATCCGGACAAGCGCTGGGGGCACTATAAAACACGAAACCTTTGGAATAAAACCAACTTGCATTTTCTCTTCATGGCTCCTTTAAGTCAGAGTGGTGCAAGACTTGGACGGGCAGTACCATGCCTCAGAAGAGGAAGCCGGGTGTGGTGTGCACGGGGTGCGAGCACGAATACCCGCTCGAGGAGACGAGGTACGAGTCGGTCGAGGACCCGGAAGGGCAGGACTTCAGGTGGAGAGTGTGTGTGCTAGCGTCGCGCCTCGACCGGCTCGAAGAAGAAAAGGAGCAACTCAGGATTCAGGTAGGCGAGCTACAGGAGGAGCTCAAAGATGAACAAAGGCAGAGAAAGGCAGTCGAAGCAAGGTTGGCACAAGTGGAGGTCAAACTGGCGACGAAGGGGGACATCCCGAGAAAGAAGGACGTAGGTCACGAGGCAGGTGTGTCGACAGGGCTTGTCCCCGAGAAGGGAAAGGAGGAGGACAAAGACGACACACCAGAAAACGATCCCGGACTGGCGCTGACTCAGCCGGTGCGGGAGCAGGTGGCCGCGCTGGTGGGCAGCCAGGAAAAGGAAGGAACACGCATGGTGATTGTGGCGGGGTACTCCAACATGCGCTACTCAGAGATGGAGATTAGAGGTCGGGTGAGAGAAGACGAGAGAGTGCAGGTTGGCGTGTTCCCGGGGCAGATGGTCAGAGTAGTGTTAGAAAAGGCAAAGGATAAAATGTGGGAAAATATGCAGGGGCAGAACCTAGTGATTATCGCAGGAGGAACCAATGACATTCTGCAGGAAAGGGGCGCGGGAGTGCGCAAGCAACTGGAAAAGGGGGTGAAGGAGCTTCGGACGCTGTGCCCACATGTGCAGGTGGTCGTTAGCACAGTACCAGAGATCATTGGGAGAGGCGTGCATGTGGAAAGGGAAGTAGTAGCGGTAAACCGAGACATACGGGAGCTGGACAAGGATTTCGCTGTCGTAGACATCAACAGGGATGTCCGATGGGTTGGCCGGAAAAGGGCGTTCCAGCGCGACGGAGTGCATTTCAGCGGGCAGGTGGGAGCAGCCATCGGAAGACGACACGCGGCGCGAACTGTGGCTTTTTTAGGGGGGCCACAGGCCTTTGCGAAGATGATGTAGACAAATGCAAGGAGCAAAGTGAGATAGCGGGGTCGGTGCAGAATAGTGCAGGCAAACTAAAGGGACGACGACATCGTGTAAAGAAGAGAGGGAGGAAACTGAAGATCGCATACATAAACATGCAGGGCAGCAGGAAAAGAGAGAAGTGGATGGAGATTAGTGAGCAGCTAGAACAGGAAGATATCCAGGTATACGCTGTGACCGAGACGCACCTACGAGACTTGGAAGAACCTCCGGTAATCGGAGAGTATGTATGGGAAGGTTGTAATAGGACGGCTGGATTGAGAAAAGGCGGAGGAGTATTCTCAGGAACTGCGTGGACACGCGGACACCTTAAGACGAAAGGAAGACGGAACGCGGCCATAATGAAGCATAGAGCACTCTGGGGATACAGGAAATACGAGGTGGTAAGGGGAGTCTGGAAAGGGGTCATGGTACCAGGATTAACTCTCGCCAATTGGGTTCTGTGCATGAAGCCAGAGACCCAAGCCGGCATGGAGGTAAATCAGAGGGCGGTAGGCAGATTGTCCCTAGGGGCCCACAGAAAAATACAAAAGAAGCGGTACAAGGGGATATGGGCTGGTCGTCTTTCGAGGCGAGGGAGGGGCAGAGCAAGATAAAGTTTGAGGAGCGACTTCGTGACATGGAGGACGAAAAATGGGCCGCGAGGGTGTTTAAGTACCTGTATATAAGGAGCGTGGACACGCGGTGGAGACGGAGGACCAGACAGCTGACCAAGCGGTACGGAAATTCGGCAGGGGGCTAATTGGAAGAGAGTGAAAGAAGACTGTAAAGAACATGTGTGGGTGAAAGGGATAGTGGAGGGTAGGGAGATGGCTTTAGGGGTGGCGTATCTATGGACGGGTAAAGATGGCAGAGAACAAAACGAAAAACTGGCGGCGTGTCTAAAAAAGGGCATCGAGGATTTGAAACGTTCCGGGGAGGTACGATTGGCAGGGGACATGAACGCCCACATTGAAGATTTAGACGGGTACACAGACTTCAACGGAAATCTATTGCTAGATATGTGTGAGTACCAAAAGCTGATCGCAGTAAATAGGAAACAAAAATGCGAGGGTCAAATAACGTGGGAGTGTGGTAGGAGACAGTCAAGTCAGGCTGGCATAGAAAGAAATCGGGGAGAAAAGTGGGAATATGACAGGCTCATCAAAACTATGCAGGAAAAAATAGTCAATGCAGGCCAATCGATGGAGAGGAAAGAAAACACCCAAAAGCTGGTGGAACAAAGAAATCAAGGATGCGATAGAGGGGCGTAAACAGGCGTCTAGAGATCACAGACAGGCCAAGAGGGCAGGGAGACAGCAGGAAGAGGTGGACCTAAAATGGGAGCAACATAAGCAAATTAAACAGGAAGTGCAGCAATTAGTGCAGGCGAAAATAAAGGGGGACAGCGAGCGATGGGTAGCGCAAATACGAGGGAGGGGTAGAGACGCGCCGAAAAGGTTTTGGAACCATGTGCAGGCATTAGGGAAACGCACGAGTCCCACAGAAGGGGGTACTATAGAAAACGAGCAGGGACAGATGCTCAAGGGAGAGGAAGCATTGTCATACCTACACAAAATCATCACGGAGAAGTTCGGTAAGATGGATGAAGAGGCCCCGCAGCGACACAGAGATGTCGCGACGGGTAGGCCGGAATGTCTGGAGATAGATGGGGACAAGCTGAAATGGAAAAGAGCGGAGGAAAAGGTCCCCAAGAATACCGCGGTAGGCACAGATGGGGTACCGATGGAGTTGATTAACCAATTAGGACCAAAGAGCAAGGGAAAGTTACTACAAGCCATCAGAACAAGAATAGAAGAAAAGGCAATACCGGCCGCGTGGCAAATGAGCAGGATAAACTTGGTGTACAAGGGCAAAGGAGTCAAGACGAACCCGAGTTCGTATAGGCCAGTAACCGTCACGTCAGTGCTGTACAGGTTAGCATTGCAGGCAGTGAAGTTCGAACTACAGCAGTGGGTGGAAGAAAATAGGATATTAGGGGAACTTCAAAATGGGTTTCGAAAGGACAGAAGACTCGACGACAACTTATTTGTGGTGAGCCAATGCATAGAGGTAGCTAAGATGCAAAACCGACCTTTGTGGTTAGCCTTTCTGGTCATTAAAGCGGCGTATGATAATGTAGACAGGAAGAGGCTATGGAGTATCCTGGAGAACGAGGGAATTGGGGCAGAATTCATTAGCTTACTCAGAGAGCTATACCGGGAGAACCAAGTTCAAATAGTGTGGGAAGGGATAACATACAATAGGCCTGTATACACCTACAACGGTTTGAAACAAGGATGTCCTCTCTCTCCGCTGCTGTTCATGATCTACATGGCGGGGTTAGAAAGGAAGCTAGAAGTCAGTACGCTGGGGTTCGACTTATCATACATGAAAAACAGGCAGGTGGTGGAACAACGGGTTCGGGACTAATGTATGCAGACGACATATCATTGATGGCGGATAACCGGATAGGTATGCAGGGCTTGATGGATATATGCGGTGAAGAAGCGACGCACCTAGGACTATCCTTTAGCAGAGAAAAATCGGGGATCATGGTCTTTAACGACGGCGCGGAGCACAAAACAGTATCAGTGCAGCAAGTAGAAATACCATTAGTGAAAGAGTGTAAATATTTAGGAGTATGGCTGAACGACAGCGAAGATTACACGCAGGCGCATGAGGTGCACCTTAAGACGAAAGGAAGACGGAACGCGGCCATAATGAAGCATAGAGCACTCTGGGGATACAGGAAATACGAGGTGGTAAGGGGAGTCTGGAAAGGGGTCATGGTACCAGGATTAACTCTCGCCAATTGGGTTCTGTGCATGAAGCCAGAGACCCAAGCCGGCCTGGAGGTAAATCAGAGGGCGGTAGGCAGATTGTCCCTAGGGGCCCACAGAAAAATACAAAAGAAGCGGTACAAGGGGATATGGGCTGGTCGTCTTTCGAGGCGAGGGAGGGGCAGAGCAAGATAAAGTTTGAGGAGCGACTTCGTGACATGGAGGACGAAAAAGTGGCCGCGAGGGTGTTTAAGTACCTGTATATAAGGAGCGTGGACACGCGGTGGAGACGGAGGACCAGACAGCTGACCAAGCGGTACGGAAATTCGGTAGGGGTAAAGAGGTGTTTACAAAACAGTTAAAAAGCAGCTAAAGGCAGCAGAGACGACGAAGTGGGCACAGAGCATGGGAGCGAAAAAAACCCTGGAGACGTATAGGGCAGAGAAACGGGAAATTAAGAAGGAGGGATTCTATGACAATACGAGAGGCAGTGCTTTGCTCTTCGAGGCACGGGCAGGGTGCCTGAGAACTCGGGCATACACGGGTAGCTACAGGCAACAGGATGAAACATGTGCGTGCTGCGGCAGTGATCAGGAAACTATAGACCATATTCTCAGGAACTGCACAGAGATACGACCACCGCGAGGTGAGGGGGAAACGACGCTGGTGGAGGCTTTGGGATTTGGGGCGAGGGTGAACCTCAACTTCAAGATCATAGAGGTGACGAAGAGGCGACTGTAGTGGTGGTGGAGGAAAAGTAGAGAAGGAATGAGTACGCAGGCGGAGTAATCATACGGATGAGAATTTAGAACAGCGAGGGGAGAAAAAAAACGGGGGTGGGGGCTATGAGTTTTTAAACAGGGAAGAGAGGGAGATTGGAGGGAGGATGCAAATCTATTAGGTTAGCTGGGAGTAGGGCGAGTAGGCGTAATAAAACTGGCAAGTCGGTTGCTGCCAACCCACGCCCCGATTCAAAGGGAAAGCCACTAATCATCATCATCATCATCGCCACACCTGCTCTTTCACCTTCTCCATCACCACGCTAACCGTCTTTCCAGGGAGCGTGCTAGCCTTAACTCGGTTGTCCTCCCCTACCCTCTTTGTAATCACCTGCTCTGCCCTGCGCATGTTCCAGTCGCCCACAATGGTGTCTCGCCGCTCCTTTGGTTCTTTTGGCTGCGCAGGTGTTTTTGCCACCGAGGCTTTCGCGCTAATTGCCTCTGAGTAGCTCTTGCCCGGCGGCGACCCCTTCCCTTCTTCCACGACAGCGTTAGGCCCCTCTCCGTGACCAGCGCTGTCATGTCCGCCAGCTGCCTCATGCTCGGCGGCCCTGGCCTCCCCTTGTCTTCCCGCCTCGGAGCCAGGCACCCTCGGTGCGCTTGCCCCGTGGCGTACGCCATTGCTTTCCGGAATGGCATCCCTCGGTCCACACACGCTTTCTACCTGGGCTAGCTTCCCTTCCAGCACCTCCCGTCGTTGCCTTTCGGCTTTCAGCTCCTCCACTAACCCGTCCACCTGTACTTTCCGTTGCTCCTTCTCCTGCTCTAGCCGGTCGAGGCGCGACTCCATTACACACATTCTACACATGAAGTCCTGCCCTTCCGCCTGCTCAGCTCTCTCGAACCTTGGATCCTCGAGTGGATACTCCCGCTTGCACCTCATGCACGCAACGCCCGGCTTCTTCTTCGTCGGCATGTTTCGGAGCTACCTGACAGCCGTTCACAAAGTTATGACTGCCGCTTTCTCCCGCACGTGCTACGCTAGAAAAGAAAGGCGAACACCGTGCTGTAAGGCAAACACCGTGCGATGCTTGCCTACAGCAGATTTTTCGCCGCTAGGGGGCCGCGCGGAACAGTAACACCTCACACTGGCTCCGCTTTTTTCCGTCCTAGTGACAAATACTTCCCTAACCCGACCTCGTCAACCAAGGAATCACCTTCCCAACGTGACAAGGAACTCGGGGAGACCAGTAACAAGTATCTGGACACCATCAAACCTTGTTACCGGCCGCACAAGGTGGGTTCCACACCGCCGCTTCGCTGAGCCTAAGCGAGGCGGTGCCGATGCCGGCTTCGGCATGCCGGAGCAAGCACGTGCGCCAGCAGCTTCAGCAGGGGACCATGGCGGCGCGGAAGCCACATCGGCAGTGGTGGCCAGCGCGCCGGGCGATGCTTCCACGTCGCAACAAGTCATCGGCGCAGCTCTAAGGCTGGTAACAACGGTCACCGGTGAATCCATCTCACAAGAAGAATATGAAGACAACACGGGCTGGCTCCAATGTTACGGGCGCAAGCATGGCCGCACCTCACCACGTCATCCCATGGATGCATCGGACGCGCTGTCCGCCGATCACAGAAGCGCACACTCCGCTACGCAAGCAAGCCACGAGGCAAAGGCACAGCACCAAAATCGCCCCATTCAACGCCCGCGATTCCCACGCCTACCCAAGGACGACATTAAAGTCGTGATTCCGCCGCGGGACGGTCTCAATGTTGCGCGCATCAGCGAAGCTACCTTGAGAGACAGCATCCTACGGGCTGCCGGCCTAGAGCAAGAACTGGCCTCAACGGACATTTTCCGAGCGAACCAGACTCAAAACATTGTGGTTATCAGCACAGCGCTTCTCGAAAGAGCGGTGAGATACACTCGCATTGAACAAATCAAGATCGGCGAAACAACTTACGCTACCCGAGCCTACGTGACTCCTCCAGAATATTCCGTAAGGGGGGTCATCCACAACATTCCCCCTTACGACTCACCTGAAGACATAGCCAGAAGTGTTGTGTATTCCCGAAACCCCACAGCCCTCCACGCCAGAAGGATGGGACAGACAAACTCGGCCATTATAGCCTTCTCTGGGAGCAAGGTGCCCTACTTCGTATATTACCGCGGAGCGGAGTACCGCTGCTACATACATAAGAAAAAGCATGAGGTGTGCTCTGCCTGCGGTAAGTTGGGGCGCCGGAAGGACGTGTGCCCTTGGCCAGAACACCCATTTTGCAGCGTGTGTGGCGTCGCTAACCCCATGGAAGAAGAGCACGAATGCGTGGTAAAATGCGCCCTGTGCGGAAAGGACCACCCTACCGGAAACAAGCAGTGCAAACAGCGCTATCGCACCCCCTTCGTCCTCAAGCAGCGACAATGGCGCCGCCAACGATCCCGCAGCCAGAAACGAGACTCTTCCAGACGGCGGAGGGACCGTTCGGTTTCATTCCCACAGCTACCTCCGGTGGATGCGTCGTCTCAGAAGCATAACAACGAGAAGTCCAGCAAGCCTCCACGACACTGCCGCTCCAAGTCCAAGAACCGGAACCCTGCTTCAGCCGAGACAGCCCCACTACGACAGCCCTGCAGCACCGGAACACCAGACTGCACCACACAGGTGAGCTGGTCAGCAAAGGCCTCCCAAACTGCTAGAGCAGGGGCACAAACACAAGGCATCGACATCCGTGCAAAACAAGATAACGAACAGGAAGAGTTGCAGAGCATTAGGGCTATACTGGACCAGGTTCTAGCCGAGAATAGGCACCTCAAAGCCGAGCTCGCGCAGATCAAACGTAGCTGTACCCCGGCAACATCGTCAGCAGGAACACCAGCCTCACACTCTTTTGAGGAAAACCCTCCTCGCAGCAAAAGACGGGCGGAGGAGGCGGCTGATCGCCCATCGCAAGAAAGGCATCAGATGGAACAACTAGAGCAGCGCTTCAAGCACGGATTTGAGGATCTTCAATGCGCAGTAAATTCTCTAGCCACTGGAATTTCAGGGAGACTATTCACCTCAAGGTCACCGCTCTCGAATTTAAGGTAGCTCAACTCCCTTCGGCGTGTACATCGTCGCCAACACCACCCCAGAAAGTCGGCCCTATTCGCTCCTCTCTTTTCCCAAGGGGACATGGTGCTCCCCCCTACGCCGAAGCCGTACAATTGTCTGCCGTTCAAACAGCCTCTGATCACCATGGCGCAAGAACCAGGCAAACACAATGATAACCACTCTTACTGCACCTGGCAGTGGAACTGTAGAGGATACAGGTCCAAACGAGGGCTCCTACAACAGCATATAAACAACATACGGTAAAACCACCAGAGTGCACCAGATATCATAGCGTTACAGGATACAGAGGTCCCAGCTAAACTCGGGATACACGGGTTACCACTACGTTCCTACAGATGCCGGTGCACCCTCGCCAAGAGGGGTCACTACCCTCGTGCATCGAAATATTCCAGCAAAGCAAATATCGCTTGAATGTCAGGAGCCGGAATATGTTTTTCTTGAAATCCTGCCCGCTACCGCCAAGAAGAAGCAAAAGTTGTACGTCCTCAATCTATACAGCGCCCCAAGACTATACCGTAATGTCGGGTACTTACTCCAGATAGCATCACCAGGTGTCCCATGGTCATTCTTTGGTTATCGTTGGGGATTTTAATGCGCCCCACCCAGCTTGGGGATACCCCCGACAAGCAAAAAAGGGTCAGCAGGTATTTGATACACTGCAACAGCTGAATCTCAGCGTCTTAACGGATCCGGCGCACCCAACCAGACAGGGCAACGGCGTCCAGCGCAATACCACGCCGGATCTGAGTATTGTAAAGAACGTGAACAGCGCACAATGGAGAAACACGCTTATCGACCTAGGCAGCGATCATTATATCGTGGAAACACTCCTCGTAGCCGGGCCGACAAAATCAGTGGGGCGCAAGCACACGGTAATTGACTGGGACCTCTTCCGGAAAATCCGACAAACGCAAGACTGCCCTAATATCGAATATGTCGAGGAGTGGGTGAAAATCGTACATGAGCACATCGACTTGGCCACTAAAATCGTTCCTGAAGAAGCAAATCTCGAGCAAGTCGACTCGCGACTGGTTCATATGTGGGAGGCGAAGGAAAGCATACAGAACCGCCTTCACAGAAACAGACACAACCGCCCCCTGCGGCGAAGGTTGGCTCGTCTAAACAAGGATATAGAAAAGCATGCCGCCTATTTAAGCAATCAGCACTGGAATGCCGTGTGTGATCTCATGGAGAGACAAATAAGCACACCACGCACGTGGAACACGATCCGAAGCCTTCGAAATCCCGAAGGAAAGCGCATCGTTCAACGCAACAATATGCTAACCTTGCTGCATTCCGAAAAATCTGATTCGCAAACACTGCTGGAAAAACTACAGCACCTGTACATACCCCAAAGTTCAGAAGAACCGCCACGACCCTACACGGGGGAACCAAACTCAGCGCTGGACAGTCCCATAAGTAGAGCTGAGGTGTATGCGGCCATCACCAAACTAAACACACGATCCGCGCCCGGGCCATGGCATCACTAATAAGGTCATCGCAAACCTCGATGACTCATCCATAGCCGCGCTCACCGACTACATGAATAGGGTGTGGGATAGAGGTAAGCTCCCTCCTGTATGGAAACATGCCTTGGTCACCCTCATCCCGAAGACGGGCAAGGAGCTGAAATTGGAAAATCTCACGCCCATCTCACTAACATCATGCCTTGGTAAGCTACTGGAGCATGTAGTTCTCAGTCGACTGCACCAGCACATGGAAGAATGAGAGTTATTTCCTCACACCATCGTAGGATTTAGGCCCGGCTTATCTACTCAGGATGTGATGCTGCAGCTGCAACATGAGATAATTGACAACCCTGAAGCATCTCCCCTCGACGCACGGGTAATCATGGGGTTGGATCTTACGAAGGCTTTTGATTGCGTGAGCCATGCGACCATACTTAATCAACGTTGGTGTCAAGACATATACCTACATTGCGGACTTCCTTTCGCAACGAACCACTCAACTCACCATCCAGGGTCTCAAATCGGAATCCATAAGCCTGGGCAGCAGGGGGACACCCCAAGGCTCCGTGCTTTCCCCCTTCCTTTTCAATGTGGCCATGCTTGGGCCGCCTCCTTTGCTCGAACACATCCCCAACATTCTCCATAGCTTGTACGCCGATGACATTACGGTTTGGACAGTAGGTGGTATTGATGCGGAGATACAGGAACGCCTGCAAGCAGCCACTGATGTTGTACATACATACGTACAGCATAGAGGTATGGCCTGTTCCCCGCAGCAATCAGAGATCCTTCTGTACAAGCACACAAGGCCAAGCAGGCGACCATCATCTGCTCCAGACATTCAAGTATTCCTCCAAGGGAGCGCCATCCCCAAAACTGACTGCATTCGCATTCTGGGCCTGCGGATCCACGAGAAAGGCACCAACACAGCAACCATTCAAGCATTGCACTATGCAGCTGCCCAGATTAGCACATTAATAACAAGGATCGCAAACAAACAGCATGGCCTCAAGGAGCCCAACCTCCTCCGCCTTGTACATACCTTTATAATCAGTAGAATTACGTACGTCGCCCCATATCTCAAGCTCAGGAAAGCAGAAATAGAAAAAATTAATCGAATTATTCGAAAAGCCACCAAGGCAGCAGTCGGCATCCCTATCAGCGCCGCCACAGACCGGCTGCTAGAGATGGGCATTCATAACACCTTGGACGAGCTCATTGAAGCCCAACGTACGGCCCAATACAATCGTTTAGCAGCTACCATCACCGGGAGAACCATCCTAGAATCCTTGCGCATTCCTTACTCCCATCAACACGGACACAAGACCACCTTACATCGGGAAATCCGGGAGCACATCAGTGTGGCACCGATCCCCCGCAACATGCATCCATCACACCACTAGGAGCGCCGACAAGCAAGGGCCATGGCACTGCACAAGCAGTACCACTCTAACCCAGAGGTCTGCTACATCGACACGGCAAGCTACCCTGGCCGAAGCGCGGTAACGGCAGTGGTGGTTGACCACCAAGGTAATGCGGTATCCTCGTGCTCAGTCAACACGTCCCGCACAGATAAGGGAGAAGAAGTGGCCATCGCCCTCGCCATCACGGGTACACGGGCCAGCGTAATCATATCTGATTCCAAAACCGCCATGCGCAATTACGCAAGAGGGAGAGTTTCTACGGAAGCGGCGCATATACTACGGACCCGCTCTGAAAACACATCAAGACAAGTCCGTCTGGTTTGGACACCAGCGCACTCGTCCCTCCCGGGGAACGAGATGGCACACGAGGCAGCCCGAGGATTCTGCAACCAGGCTGACTCCGAGTCCGAAGAGGTGCCGTCTGACACGTGGGGGAGGGATCGGATCTGGACATATCAGGAAATTACCCAGCACTATAGGCTGAGTCGCCTGAAACTTCTGGCAGCCCACAGATCCCTCACAAGAGGACAATCAGTAGCGTGGCGTAGGCTGCAGACATTCACTTTCCCGCACCCCGCCCTATGCCATCGACAGTACCCAGAAAGGTACCAGGGTACATGCAAATGGTGTGGACTGCCAGCTGCTTCACTGACCCACATGGTTTCGGCCTGCCATCTCAAACCCCAGTTCGCCAACCCCGGATTCCTCATCAGTAATTCCGAGCAGTGAGAGGCCGCACTGCTCAGCTGCATTCCCGAAGTACAAGCTTCGGTCATCCAGCTGGCGGAAGACACCGCCAGGGTCCATGGGCTCCTGGCCGCCGTGTGACGAAGCGCCCACCCGGAACCTCCCTCTCGGGTGGTTACGCTCAGCAAAGATGACAAATAAAATTTTATCTCTCTCTCTCTTGCCTACAGCATCTTCCTTTGTTGGTGCACTGTCAAAAAGGTGCTTTACAGCATTACCTCCCTAAGAAAAAAACAAAACAAAGACTTATCGCATTCGCCGTCTGGGCCGTCGTCGCTGCGCTGAGAACAGACGTCCGTCGTCCGCTGCGTCCGAACCGTCAGAGACCACTGTGCCCTCTGTCGGTGGGTCTGGGAACCTGCACCTACCCGTGCATGATGGACGAACTAGAACAGACTTCTGAAAAGGCTGGGCCTAGAAGAGCTCTGCTGTTAAAATATGGAGCTTCTGTGTACGCTGGAAGCTCGCCCAGCGCAACCCCATAAGCATGCGTGAAAACAATAAAAAAAAACGTTGGAATTAAATGGAGACTGTTAAGAGGGTTTATGGAAGAGCACGCGCGCGGCGAGCAGCTACGTGAAGCACAACTGAAGCGATAATGGCGGGAAGGGGCGGCCGCGAGCGGGGAGAGAAGCGTCAGCCTGGCACCGGCCACGCATTACTGCGAAATGCGTGGGCCACGCTTCATCAGGGCTCCCAAGGGACAGGCAGCTGACGAACAGCGACGCCGCAAGCAAGCTCGTCTACGTCGTACCGATGGTGCGGCCCGCCACAAGAGCAAGCTGTAAGATGGGCCATGAAAACAAAATGCAAGTTTGGTTCATTCGAAAATTTGCCTCGTTGGAATAACACTGACACCACCCTTGACGCAAACTTTACCCAAATAGGCTATGCAATTAGGAAACAAGAGAATGGCCATGCAACCCACTAGCTCATTCTCCACACTAGAACCTATGATGTTTATGGGTAGCTGTGCGATTGGCTGAGGCCGGCAAAAGCAAACGCAAGTTAGGCAGGGCGTACAAGATTGCGGAACGTACTATCTGTGCTTAAATTTAATGCATATTCTTTTGGTAGCAGTAGTCATGGTGGGGGAAGCAATGGAAGTTACGAACGCACACCTAACATAAAAGTACTAGTGCGTACGGCGCGCACTATTCCGGTTATAGCTGCTAGCTGCATAGCCGCCCGACGCGTTGAGTTTACACTGGCCTACTAGCATGAGCCACGATGTCTTCTGTGATTCTGTCGAGCATACTCAATGTTTTACAAAATGATTACTATCAATCAGAACAAATATAAAAAGACATCCCCCTCGCGAGGGGCACGATCAAATGCACAGCATTTACGAGGGGGTGCGCCGGCAAGTCGTATCTCTCGATCGCGGGACCCATGTCGCCATTTTTTGGAGGCGCGGGACAACTTGTGGCGCTTTCGAAACAAACGAGAAATGAGTGAAGGATATAAGGCGCGTTCGGTGCATCGAAACCTGTGTCGGTGTCGTGGCTCGGTCGGTAGTGCGCCGGGCACCTTGCGTTCCGCCCGCGGCGTCATGGGTTCGAAACCGGGCACCGGAAACTTATCCTGGCTGCGGACTACGACAAGGCGCGCCTGCGGACTACGACAAGGCGCGCATGCGGACTACGACAAGACGCGCATGCGGACTACGACAAGGCACGCCAACGCCGCGTGACATTGTGAGTTACTAAAATGCTATGCATTTAAAACAAGCCAGGTGAAAATCCGCTGAAAAACAAAGTGAGTGCGAACAGCGCGCCGGAGCGGAACTGTGGCGCCATCTAAAGGACGGACTGTAAACGAAGCAACTAAAAACTAAACGAAGCAACAAACAACGTTTTGTCGTCCGCTGAGCCTTAGTAGACATACTTAACGTTCGCTTCAAATACGTGCCCTGGATGGGTCATCGCCGACGTCATGAAACACACGATTTAGCAGGAGAATGGAAATAATGGGTTGAATTGTGCAAATTCTCAGCGATTTAAGCATCGTTTGCTGCCAAACAAGCACTGGGGGCACATAAAAGACCGAACCTTTCGAATAAAACTAATTCTGTCTTCTTAATCCCTTTAATGAACCATAAGGACCAACACACGGGTAAACAGCGACCACAAGTTACAGCTTGGCTGGTTAACCATCCGTACGGTGTGCATGGATGCATTTTAAAGGGAAGCTTTATCTTTCATTTAAAGCGAGAAGCGGTCCTGTGGGCGCAGAAAACTTTTCCTTTCGCAACCCGATTAGCGTGCGTGAAAATGCCACATTGGAGAGGAGTAATGGTTAATGGGAGAGAGTATGGCTAAGTTTATCTCACTGGTGGAGCAGTGTCTATTGGCGGAGCATTGTGATCGTCACAATGGCAAACGCCGGCCACACGCTACTTCGAAATCGGTACGCCAAGCATCGTACGTACTCAAGGGAGAAGGCCCCTTACCATCAGCGACGGCGCGAGCACGAACACAAAAAAAATAATACCGCGAACCCGCAACGTCTAATAAACAAGACTTTAGAAGGCCATAGGGAGTTGAGCACGCGTAAATACCGGCTGCACGTTACAGCTTCACCGGTTAAGCATTTATAGAGAGTGGACAACCGCCATTTTCAATTGTTCTCCAGATTGATCCCGTCGGCGTTTAAGACTCAACCCTGGCGTGGCGCACACTGGCAAAGTGATCAATGAGGGTTGGCCTCAGTGAATGGAGAAACGTTTATTTTTACTTTTTGGACCACTGTACCAGAACTCGATCACCTCCTTACAAAGCTACCCTTCTGGTTAAAAACTTCCTTGTTTCGGTAAGACTTTTTCAGGTAAGCTTAAACAACGACGCCCAGTCGAAAATGACGGCAAGAAAAATTTCTGCAGTTTGTCGTATTTTCGCGTGTCGTACTGCCATCGTCTTATATTCTCGTCGTGTCGTGATTCTGATGTTCTGTCGTGTGTCGTATTCGTGTCCTGATTTTGATGTTCCGTTGTGCCGAATTCCTGCCTTGTCGTGATCCTGATGTAAAATCAGTAGTTGCAAATGGTTTGAATGTTACTGCCCATTGTGAAGGGTAGCGTAAATAGTAGTTCTGTTGTGACTGCAGGAATGCTTGTCGTTGAGAAAATCGACTTTGTCGTTACGACAGAAACGTGTGGCGCAGCAACAGATGGCTTTTAGTAACAAAGGGACTTCTGTTGTCACAACAAAGATTTTTGTCGTACGACAGGAATTCCTGTTAGGTTTTTGCGGTATTCCTGTTGTGGTTTTAGACTATGCGGGATTTGCTATGCATGCTTATAGTGGCCCACAAGGCTCATGAGGAGAAGCAAAAATTTATTGTAGCTCCAAGGTTTCACCGCAAGTAGTAAGGCAACTTAATGAAAGCACGCCGTTGTGGGCCGCTGACCTAGGCACGTAAACATGACGCATACCAATGCTGTGAAAGCGGGCCTAAATTGCATATGCGATTCTCTCGCCAAGTAGGTCTACATCTTCATCTTCCGCCGTGTCTTTGTCTAGGTCTCAACGTATGACACGTGTCCACGCTGGCGATTGACCAAGAAACGTAGGCATGTTGGCTTCCGCATTTCATTTCTTCTTTATTACATTTTCGCACTTCGGGCATTTCATCCCTTCCTGAGCAAAGTGTCAATTTCCCGACGTGCATAAATCATGAGGTCGTAGGTAGGACACTAAACGCGAGGAGCTCGCTACATTTCGTACAAACACGTTGTCGGCGAAACCCGGAGCATCAGCTTTAAAGAAGCACTACAAAAAAGAAAAGAATGGGTGAGAGTTTCCTTTCCCGAAATAGGCGGAGAACAGATGCGACATGGTTGCTTTCTTACTTGACGACTTCTCGGTCTCGCGGTGACAGCCCGATTGCGAACTGAGTCACGACGATGTTTACAACAGCAGAAATAGGTGTCCCAAGGGGAAAAAATTGAGTTCTTTTTTATTGATAGCCGCAGCCGCCAATAAACAGGTGATAGGAAAACGAATCCATGGCGACTATGCGCTTTTACGACAGGAGGAAATCGATGTGCGTCCCGGTGACATAGCGTCAACGTTATAAACTGCCAGAAAGCACTGCGAGTCCTGGGGTCTTCTCACTGGAGTAAGGGTGTTCTTTTGGCGTTGGAGTGTTGTTTTTGTCATTGGCGTTGGAGTGTTGTTTTTTTTTTTCGTTTTGAATTATGGTGTTGATTTACTTTCGATTCCCAGGCACAACGAGGAGTTCTGAGGGACGGTACACTAACACAATGAAGATGACAGTAATGAGTGACCGACACAATACACCATATAGTTATACACAAATACTACAAGGAGAAAGAGAACACAAAAACAAGTTAAATATAGTAAAGGCTACAAGCTTGTACAAACTAGAGGTTGAGAAGAATAAGGGAGCGAAAAAGAAATACTAAAAACCCTGCATGACTCATCGTTCGTGTAGTGGTCAGAGCAGCGTCCCTATTGCAGCGCCCTGTCTTTATAAAGGCTGGGTGCCCCGCCCAGAATGGGGTGCCACTCCCCCTTATGCTTTTGACCCCTTTGCCTATAGGCACAACTTTCTAAACCGCGAATTTTGCAGCGGAGGATAATTACCGTGTGCATTTCATGCTTTTGTCATACCTCGACCAAATAAGCCAGCGGGCTGCCAGCGTTCAAATGATTCTGTAGCGTTATATGACCGCTGAAAAAACGGTCGTGTCAGCGACAGCTCAGTTATTTTAATATTCTCTGGGTTGTTCGAAGTCCAGTGACAACATTACCACAAGTGATCATTTTTGTCTGCGGACATTGCCCACAAGTCTAAGCAACGTTACGTAATAATTAACGCCGAATTATGAAAATGTGGCAGAGCATAACCTATTTTGGGCATGGCTGACAGTGCAAAATTCGGCAGCAGCCTGTCTCTGCTGATCATTTCTTGCTGCGGATTTCGTGCGTCTCAGATGATACGCCTCAGTGTACGAGCACCCTCGGAGCAGCGTGTGAATTCTCTTTTCGTATAGATTTTGAGTTCATAAAAAATTCCATGTACCAGTCTAAAGCACCTAGACAAAATAGCCTAATACCGCAATGCCAAAATACTAGAACCAAGAAATGCATTTACATTAAAAATTTCAACTTTCTGTGCTTCGTACGAGCATACTGTCAAAGCAACTTAGCAATCGGCGATTAAACGTCGCTGCTGAAATAGACAGCTACCATTCCGGAAAGATGCCGTAAACGCATGCGCTATGTGTAATTTTAAATGCAGAGCATTTCAGTAACTCACGATGTCACCCGCGTTGACGTCCGTCGAAGTCCGCAGCGTCGTTGTCCGCACCCCTCCCCCTACACTATATAAAAAAAATACTATCCGCCGCCTGGTTTCGATCCCTCGACCCTGCGGGCGGGACGCAATGTACATGGTGCTTTACCCACTGCGCCACAAAGCCGACACAGAATGGGAGGCTACGAACGCGCCTTATATCCTTGACTCATTCAAACTACGTCAATAAGCTGCTGATACAACGCATTCACTACCACCAACTCCCCAAACACTAAACGTTAACGCAATACACCCACCCCCTATGCGACGCATTTACTCGAGTCCCCCTCCCGGGGAGATGGGCGCAATTTTTTTATTATTATTTGCAGGCTTCGCGGCATCTGTGGCCATAACATGTTCGAGAATGTATTCCCGAGATATGTCACGATTAGGTGCCTTCACAGGACAAATCATTTTTACTACAAAGCTGTCTATGGCTAGGATCCAGCAGATCGCCTGCGGTAACAGTATGGCGTAGACAAGAATCGCTAGCGAGCGTAGCGCCACGTTGCGGAGCCCACTCGAATCCCCGGGATCGTAAAACTACGCGCCACGCCTCCGGCGCGTGGAAAAAATCATGCAAAATTAAAAAATGTCCTAGGGCCTTCATATTTATTACAAGGCAGCTTATATTTACATTAAAAAATTGTCTGGCGATTACGATACTCCATAATGAGATATTGGCAGTGCCGGATTAGGAAACTTTGGGGCTCGGACCTACTGCATTTTTGGGGCCCTAATGCTGCTGCTGCTGATGATGATGATGACCATGATGATGATTACAATGATTCCGCTTTAATATGCGAAAATTTTGATCAGTGATAAATTATGCATAATTTTACGCTTTACGGAAACTAATTTCTTGGCTTTATGTCTAGTATTACATAACGGATTTTATCAGGCGTAAAAGTTAGTATGGTTTGATTGCCGGTCCGTCACAGATTCACCATTAATCGAAGCGCCGTGTCGGCCTGCACACGCCATGGTACATAAGAGTATTTTCTTACAAGAAGCGAATTTTATTTAGCCTGTAAAGTTTTAATTTGATTGTAAAGTTCTCCACCTGCATATATGGGAGGGCTCAAAGTCCGTGCAGGCAGCTGTCACTCGCAGATATCTGCCAAACAGTTAGCCGCCACGGCTTAAGGGCCAAAATCTTGTAGGTTACCCGCGCAGACGAAAAAGCACGCGGAGGTTAGAACACGCGCAACCTTCCTATCGCAGCTGGATTAGCACAAAAAAATGTCGCTTTTTGGGCTGAGGAGCGGTCGGCTTCATGCGTGGGTTTGCGCATGGCCGTCGAACTTTCAGCGGCGAGAAACTCCTGTTGCGCGCGCAGCTTTGATGGTCTTGCTAGTCGGCAAGCCGTTGCGCATTAACGGGTCCCCTTTGGGTTGGAGAGCATCATACAGCAGTTTAATAGGGATAGAATGTATCTGCTCCCCCCTGCGATGCTGCTCCCGTCGGTGCCGCGCAACAATTCCAGCAGTCAGTAGTTCGTTTTCGATCGGTCGGGTCGTTGTTCGGTCGTACCTGGCAGTGGAAACACGCTGAAGCTTCTCGTCTAGATTCGGGGTCTACGAGGGAGGCGAGTATGGGTGGACCTCTCGTTTTCGAGTCCTCAACACGTCTGCCGCGTCCAATGTTTTTCCCGCGCTCCTTCGGGGGTTCCTCTCCTCCTGTCGTCTCGCCCAAGCGGGACCAGAAATGCGGGCCGCCCTTTAGTCCGCGCTGCGCCGTCCGGCGGCTCATTCCAAAGCGAAAAGCGCCCACGGGGACAAGCAGCTTAACATCCCGGAGTCGCGGCGGAGGTCCGTTTTCAAGACGGCATCGAAGGGGCCGCACGTAGGATGCGTTGTTAAGTGGGCACAGCTTTCGTCAGCCCGAACGGAAACAGACGTTGTTGTTGCTTTGTTTGGCGTCCACGCCTGAGCTCTTCACACCGGCTAGGCCTGCTGATTCCCCAGCTCGAAGGGAGCCGCCAGGGTCGGGCTGGCCTGGTGGCCTCTGCGTCCACACAGAGTGGCGCCTAGAGAATTAGCTACGAATGGAGTCGCACGGACGTACAGCTTCTGCAACGCTTGTTGCTCAGACAGCCGCAGAGGCTACAGCACAAAGGCACGGGCTGAAGCCGAACGACCCCGCGAGTGGCCTACACAACCTTTGAACATTTAAATAACCATACGCTGACCATTGAGCGAGAAATATCGAGTCGATATCAATCACGCTTATGCGATTCAACTAATCCACTAGCTTTATTGAATGGGTTGTCATCGCAATGAACTTCCTTGTCAAGCGCTATACATTGAAATTTCTGGCAGAAATTGTGTATGAGATGGCACTGCTTAAGTTGCCAATAATGACATATAACGACCCTCAGGTTTAAACAATTTACAATGTTCTTCAGACATTATTTCATTATTCGCATGCCTGACGCTTTCTGATACCGAAACGTGCGCGCGCCGAAACGTCCGCGTACTTAGATGTCCGTGTACCGAAAAGACTACCGAACCGACCTGTGTCGCGAAAAAGGCCGGAGCCGAGCTCGGGGCCTGTTTTATGTGGCTTCTTAGGACCGGTCAAGCTGTGTACCCACGACTTTTGGTCAAAGACGTATTCTCATAAACCTCGGGAAAACAAGAGGAGTAGGAATAACTAATTTAAACTGAAATGGACTCGAAGGTTCTCAACCATAACGTGAGGTGCCCCCCACTCCTCCACACCTGTCACGAATTAGTCAGCTCCGGTATAAAGGTGAGGTTGAAGCTCCTACCTTCAACTTTCAATGCGGGCAGCGAGCACACTCAATAACTTTGAGCGAGCACACTCAATAACGAGCACACTCAATAAAAACACATATATGGTCGAGCCGGGCCCCTGACAGCTGCGGGCCCTGGGCTGCAGCCCCCGTAGCCCCCACCTTAACCCGCCCCTGGATATTGGGCAGCTCGTTTAGCAGCAGCGGCAGACGACGCAGTTCCACCAGTTGCATCGCTCATTGCTCAGTAAGAACTGGCCGAGAGCGCATTGCGCGTTTCTCAACAGCCGCTGCAGATGCGTACGACCGGTTGCATCACTCGCCACAACGACGAGTGACGCAACCTTGACTACGACTCGGTCAAAGCATATTGCCGCTCACGTTGAGGCTCGGCACCACAGCTTTGTGCCCATCCTTGTTCACAGAGTAGAAAAGCACTAAATTTTTTTATTGACAGCCACAAATGGAGAAAAAGTATATCATAGGGAAAGTATGGTCCCTAGGGACCATTGGGAAAGATACGGTACGCGAAAAAGGGAAAACGAGCGTTGACTTCCCGCTTTCACGCCATTAGAAAACCGCCACACGTTTCCTGTCACGCGACGACCCCAAATGATACTTTACAGCCTCCCGGGACATAACTACGCAGTGCGCTTTTATCCTTTATAAATATTGCTCCGGTATACCTCCCACGTGAGCTCAGCTTCTATCCAATATGGACCTCCGTTCCCCAGCATGTGGACAGCCTTTGTATATGGCGCTGTGAAGTTTTATTCTCCTTTAAATTAGATGGCCTTGGAGATCTTTTTAGCAGAAGATCAGTGTATTCATTATTTGTTAGTTACCCGCATCAGAATGGGAGAAGGGAGTAAATGCTGGTATAGGTCTGCGACTGTTTCCTTGTTTTGGGAGCGCATTACAGTTCATAATTATATGGCGGAGGACTGTAGGAGGCAGGGGTATGATAAAGGATTGCAAACACGAAGAGCGGATGACAGTTACAGCGAAGGGAGCGCGAACGAAGCAAAGAATGAAGTAAATATTGAACCGCCAAGACAAGACACAGGTAGATAGCAAGAGGACACACGAAGCGCTGACTAACAACTGGAATTTATTTTCTCCGACGACGCCAAATATAAACGATACTGAAGAAAACAAAACATGGAAAACACATAAAAAGCTGTCATAAAAATTAGCAGTGGCCTAGCTCGGCTATACGTAGAGCGAGCTAAGGTTCAGCTGGTTATTCTTAGCTTTCCTGGTTGTCTAGGATTAGCTTGATTATCATGCTTACTGCTGCTTCAATGACACACACACACGGTATACGCATTATGTGACACATGCATATTTATCAAGCGGATCCGGTGCAGTGCCACCAATCGCCCCAGAGCTATGCTGGTTCCACAGGCGCACGCCGGTGTTGCTGCGACGCACGAGCCATCGGTTCCACACCCGGCCACCCCTCGCGTGTTCATCAAGTGGACCGGGCCACCACGTGCGGAACGTAGGTAGGCGAAGACGCTGGGCGCGTGGGGTGTGTGAGAGACGCCGGGCAGCGAGCAACGTTCTGATCACCGTGTGACGTCAGTGCTCCTCGCGCATGCGCAGCACGGCTTTTCAGGAGCCACGCGAAACGGCTCAACCTCGGCCAGTGTAGCAAACGCTACAAAAAACAGAGAGCCAACCCCACAACTAACCATTATCGGCACGTGTCCTGTTAAGATAGTCTATCTCTTTCATGAATGCAATCGAGGATACACTGATGCCAATCTCACCCCGGCGTTCAATCTCACCGGCCTCTACAATTTCCCGAGTTAGCGTGTTCAAGTTTCTCCCTAATAACGCGGCAATCTTCAAACAGCGGCTCGCAGCCCCATGTGTCGCAGTGGGTGGCAAGATGACCACCCGCTTTATTTTTGACGTTATTGCGGTGCTCCCGTAGGCGGTCATTGAGGCATCCTCATGTTTGACCGATGTGCCTCTTTGCACAAGTTAAAGGCAGCTCGTAAACGACGCCTTCAACACAATCCACGAAGGGCGCTCTGGGCTTTATCTGACACCAGGATTTCTCCCTCCCCGAAACGTGGTTCATGCTGCAGAGGCCCGGCAGTTTCCTTGGGGCAGAAGAGCACACTTGTACGCCCGCCCTGTTAGCTGTCCTTCTTAAGTTGTGCGACACGCCATGAAACTACGGGATCACAGCCACTTTTTTCTTAGGTTGCTGGTCTTGTGGTTGCGAGCCCCACAACTCCTGCGTCTTGGCCTTAAACATACCTTCCGCAACCGAGGCCAGCACGTGCCCTCGGTAGCCTGAACCTGAAAGGCGCGTCGTCTGCGCTTTGAAGCTGGATTTAGCATTGTGGCTGCAAGGTTTTGCAAGAACATTTGTGAAACAAAGTCGGGCAATGCCCCTCTTAACAAAGTCGGACAATGACCCTCTTCACCAATTTTGAATGGGCTGACGCAAAAGGCAACAGCGCTTTTGAACCCCTCGGCTCGCATCGCATGCAGGGCCGAACAGGAAGGGGAAGAAGGGGAAGGGGGGGGGGGGGGGGCTACGGGGGATGCAGCCTCAGGCCCCCGCTGTCAGAGGCCCCGCTCGACCATTTGAAGAAAAAAAAAAAAAAGCTCTTGAGTGTGCTTGCTGCCAGCATCGAACGTTGGATGTTAGTACCTTTAGCCTAACCTTCACATCGAAGCTTACTAACTCTGACAGGTGGGGAGGAGCGGGAAACCCCGTAACTTATGGTTGACAACCTTCGAGCCCATTTCAATTCAATGAATTATCCCTCTTCTGTTCTTTGTTTTCCCAAGGTTTCTGAGAAGACATTTTGGACCACAAGTCGCGAGTACACAGCTTGACAGTGCCCAAGAAGCCACATAAAAAAGGCCTCGAGTTCGGCTCCGGTCTTTTTCGGCAAAAATCGTTTCCGTAGTCTTTTCGGTAAACTAACCTCTAAGTACAAGGATGTTCCGGCGCGTGCACGTTTCGGCATAAGAAAGGTCAGGCATGAGAATAATTTTTTTTTTATTTATTTATTTCATACTGCAGACCATTGAAGGCCCATGCAGAGTGGGTATTTACATAGCATTCAAAGGAAGGATTACAATAGAACACGAATACACTGAAACAAATGTAGCAACGAACATCACTTCAAACGAGATGTGGGGCCTGTAAGAAAATTTCCAGTGAAACAAAGCAAAAAACATCATTTCGAACGAGATGTGGGCTCTGTAAGAGAATTCCAATCAGCTATTGTACGAGGAAAGAAAGAGAGTTTAAATGGGTCGGTTCTAGCGAAATAGGGCGTTAGTGAATGAGGGTGGTGATGGCGCGTTGGTTGTCTCTTTAGAGGGTATAGATGAGGAGGGACGTCAATGACCAATTCTTTGTTCAGGAGTTGCGTGATAAAATCTAGGCGAAATTGTTTCCTCCAAAATTGAATGAGAGCGATATCTAGCGGGGAAAATTTGCAGAAAACGAATCTAACTCTTTTCTTTGAATCCTTTTGAGTTTTTGTAATGTTATCATCAGTGAACGGATCCCATACAATGCATACATATTCAAGTTTAGGGCGAATAAGTGAGAGATAAACTGAGTAATTTAAAGTGACTGAGTAATTTAAAGGGACACACAAGTGGTTTGTACACAATGCGGGATTACTAGCGCAAATTGCATTCCGGAGTCCCCAGGTCATGTTTCGACCACTCTGAGTGCGTTAACGCGAATTGATTTAGAAAAAAAAATCAATTCAGAAATGCTGTACTCCTCTCTGCATCCTCGCCCATTTTCTGTGGCGTTTTTGTGTGACGTCGGGAAGGAGTTACTTGGCTTGACTGCGCTACTGCACGGCTCGCCGACCTTCCGACAGAGTCAGTCGGCCAGGCGTTTAGTGCGCCGGTCGCCGACGGGTTGTCTCAATTCGTTCGCTCAGTTGAAACGAAGCCCCGACACTTTTGTGAATGGAAGAATGTGCCTTTCTTTACTTTGTTAGTTTCTACAATCTATCAAGCTCCAAGTCCAGGTAGCTCCACACAAGCGCTGCACAAGCGCACATGCGACGCTTCGCTGACTGGTACGCTATAGGAAAATCTGAGGTCACTCGAAGGCGAGAAAAGAGTCAGAGAAGTCAATATAGGTACTAAGGAATTAAAATCAACTGAAACTTTTACCGTACAGCGTAAAACTAGGGAGCAGGAAGCACTTTTTTGCGCTGGGTGAACAAGCACAGCGGTCAGCAGCACGACCACACATCTGCGAACGCTTTTTCGTCTAAGAAATGCAATTGCTAGACGTGATACATTGTGGAAATTCGGGGAACGCTGACTGCACGAGCGCTATACAACAAATAGTCACCTAAGCTGCTAACATGCTAAAACGAAATAAAAGGGTAAACTGGTTATACATTATATACCTCAGCCTTACAACGCCGGCAGCGCTGGCCCGTGGCGGAGTGGTCTGGAGCGCTAGGTATGTCATCTTGCAAGCTGCAAGTTTGATTCCCCGAGGGTATATTTTTTTTTTGATTTTTTTGTTTTGGGCCGATGTTTTCTATACTGAGTTCACCATTTTTGGACTGTAACGTTCACTGCTCCACGAGCGAGTTCGCAGAACGCGCGCAAACTGACAATGACGCGATAGCGAGTTCTCGTTGGCGTGCAGTTTCCATAAGCACCGACTGCTTGCGGGCAGTGGGCACAGGCCAGAATCAGCAGACCCTTGGCCTGGTGTGGACACGCTTTTTACGATATAGGTATGAGCGAGTCAAGCTCCAAGTATGGGGGAAAAGCGCGTGGCATTTGATCGCCTGCGGTGACGCTGAGGGCGTTCATCCAATGCGTAGGGCTCAGCTAGTGATTGCTACGATTCTAAGCCGAGCTGGGAGGCTTATCTTAGGCATTTTACAACCCACAACGTGGCAGAAGCCCGGTATGGTGATTATTTAGATATCGAGAATCCCTATACAACGATAACGTCGGATGTCAAACATGTTGTTTTACAGAACCAAAACCGAAAGTTGTTTGAATGCTAATCTTGGACATCGTCCAATCACGGTGCACCTCCTCTAGATGTCATAGCCTTTAGTTGGTGCGGCCACCGCAGGCCACGCATGGTAGTTTTAGGGGCGAAGCTCCTAAAGCCATGGGTCTGTCCATCCCTTGTGTCTCGTGGTACGTGACCGCCGCATGCTTTCGGAGATGTCGCAAAGTGGGCCGCGTTGCACGCGCAAGACCGGCTGCAACCGGCAGCGCAAACTCGGCACCGGGAGCGCGAGCTTGTCTGTGTTCGCCAACGGAGGCGCGAGCGCACGTGCACTGCGAGGGGGAGATCACGCAAGAGATCACGCCACGAACGCAGGCAGTCGTTCTCGGAGATCGAACGAGACGCAAGGACCTTTGCTCATTTCCTCTCGTCTTGTTCGGGCACAAGTTCGCCCTAAATAAAAGTTCTTTCTTTACCGTTGTGTCCCATCCTACGTGACAAATTGTGGTGGAGGTGCGGGGTAGTCCTCGATGGCGCGGGGTCTTTCACCAGGTCTGGGCCTGGGAGCATTGACTCCGAAGCCCCGTAGCCCGAGTTCCCTGTAGGGACACCGACGGTACATGTGCCCTGCCTTGCCACAGTGGTAACAGAGAGGGAGTTGATCGGGCAACGAGTCACGGGATGGAGGAGGGGGTTGTTGACAAGGCTGCGGAGCGGAGGGCGCGCAGGGCGGCGGCAGCGCTCGCTCGCCGACAGGATCCCGCCGTGCGCGAAAGAGAGGCCGAAGCATCTCGTCTATAAAGTCGCGCTTAAACCGCGCGTCGGCAGCTTCGGGCTGGGCTCGCTTGATGCGTTTTGCAGCCGCCTCGCGAGCTCTCACTGCATCGGGGTTTGCCTGCCGATACGAGCGCTTGCTCGCAGCCTCACGAACCCTACAACAACAACAACAAACGAACAAGAACAAAATAAAAGAACAAAATAAAAGTTGATTTGTACAATGTACGCACACAGTCTTACGTCTTTCTTAATGATGTAATGGGCGAACTTTCACGGGAGAGTTACGGTTACCGATGATCTCCCCCTCTCCAGCTTCGCCCCACTTATCATTCATTCCGTGGATATGGCGTGATTTTTTTTCTTTCGGGCTTTATAAAATAATTACCGACTTATGAACGGGCTAAATGACGAAAAGTGGGTTCATTTGAGCCAGTCTAGCAGTGCAAGCAAAAACGGGAGCTTGACAAATTCACTTCAGTGTCCCTTTAACGTTTGGAGGGGTTTTACTGAGTTTGTGCCTCAAGAAACACAACTTGCGCAGAGCAGAAGAGCAGAAATTGTCAATATGGGAATTCCAGGATAGATTGTCGGTAAATGCTAGACATAGATACTTGAGGTTAGTGACTTGTGTTAAAAGAAAAGACCTTAGCATGTAGGTGAAAGGAATAGGCTTTTTTAAGAGTTATGCGAATAACAGATTTTTCATTATTAAGTAACATTCCCCACTCCCTGCACCACTCATTGATATTATTTAGGCTTGCAGGAAGGTCGCCTTGATCATTGGAACAGGAAATACTCTTCAACAAGACACAATCATCCGCGAACAATCGGATGCTAACACCAGGCAATGCGACAGACACAATATCATTTAGATATAACAAAAAAGGAAATGTCCTAGTACACTTCCTTGGGGTACGCCTGAAGTAACTGGAAGACTCCCCGATTGTTGCCCACCAACCGTTACGCGCTGTACAAGGTTATTCAAGTAGGTAGTGATCCAGCTGGTTATCATTTCTGGAAGGCCTATTGATCTTAGTTTTAAAATTAGTTTGTCATGCGGGACCTTGTGGAATGCTTTGCTAAAATCAAGAAAGATGGCATCAATTTGACCGTTATTATCGATTACTGAAGCGAATGAATGAACTATCGTTACTAGCTGCGTTACTGTTGAATAACCTTTCCTGAACCCATGCTGCCAAGGTGTGATTATTGAACGTTCTCCTAAGTAAACCAGTATACGGTTAGCTATGATGCGTTCAATCTACAATAGGACGATACCAAGAAGATAGGACGGTAGTTTTGGGGCAAAGATCGGTCACCTTTCTTAAATATTGCTACAATTCAAGCTGCCCTCCAGTCGTCAGCCAGCACACTGGACATCAGTGAAGCACGGAACAAAACTAAACGAAATTTTCCCAAAGATTCAGCATATCGCCTCAAGAAGGAATTCGGCATATCACCCGGGCCACAAAATGTTTTTGTCTAGGTGGAACAACATTGAAACAACACCAGGATAAGAAATGAAAGATACATCTGAGGGGGCAAAAGATGCAGCATTGGGTGTACAGGGATTTGAGCAGGAAAATACGTTGTGAAAATAGTTATTGAACCGTTGTGCCATTGACGCATGGTCAGTAATACAAACTGATCAAATTATAGCTCTGAGACGGGCTGTTTTGTTTCACTTATGTAATTCCAAAATTTTTCAGGTTCATTCTTTATGAAGTCAGGCAATATTGTGTGGTAGTAATGGTCCTTCACGCAATTTAGATCACGTGAAATTGCGTCTCGCAAATCGCTTAACAGATGAGATGGAGCGGGCTTTTTCTTACAACGCTTGATCTTTCGCTTAAGGCAAATAATGTTACGAGTTATCCAGGCGGTTTGTTTTGATGTACATTAAAATTAGTTAGGTATAAAGTCACTAATGTACAAATGGCACATATTCCTAAGACAGCTCGGAAGTGTGTGGACGTCTGCTTCGCAAAAGCCTTCAAAAGCACTTTCCACGTATTCAATTATCTTCGCATCATTCGCACGAGAATAATCTTTAAAACAGCCCAGCAGTGGTTTACTGTGCCTCGTGAGCCGTACCATGGGCATCGATACGCTTACGAGGAGGCGGTCAGATATGTCTGGTTCAATGGCGACTGACGTAGTGTCAGCGTAAGTTCTGGGAAGGAAAACCAAATCAAGAATAGAACTGCAAGTTCCCTGGACACGTGTAGGATGGATAACAACCTGAGTAATGCCATGAGTAAGCAACAATTCAAATAAAATATTCACTTGCTTTCTGTTTTGCGAAGAATCCTGAAGGCGCTCCCAGCTAACGTCAGGGAGATTAAAATCACCAACCAAGATTACCTTATTTTTGTTATTTTTTTTCATGTGAGTCTGCAGTTTTTCAAGATAGTCGAGCGGTGCATCAGGTGGCTTCTACAGAGGATATAAAATGAACCTGCGGCCCCAACAACTCAGACTGATACACAAGCGTTCTAGGGCGGCGACTTCTAGCGATACGGCCTCAATTGGGCGTTTGATAAGCACCGCCACACTACCACCCCTTCCAGACCTGTTTTTGCGGAACATTCTGTAGGAAGGGGGAAATACATCTTCGTCACAGAATTATTCGCGCAACCAGGTTTCAGTTATTATGGCGACGTGTGCATCATATCGAATTAATGCAACTTCGAGCAGATCAGTCTTATTCGCTACGCTAAGCGCATTTATGTTTACCAGTCTGAGCTGTTTGTCGGCTGATATATGGCATTCAATCAAGGTACCGATATCGCAGGTTGTTTTGCCATTTGTTTCGTCAATTTCACCAGTTCACTTTTGCATTCATCCCAGATGTACTCGTCCTTGTATATTTTCAATCTGCCATGTACCAAATTTACCTTTTTCCCACTATTCTTGTTGGCCTTGGCACTTTGCCACAACAGTTTGCGCTTGCGCAAGGTTTGTGGGGAGTAGTCATTCTGGATAGTAATTTTTGTGGTTGTTTTTTTTTGTTTATTTAATAGCCTCAAGGCTTTGTAGGCGCTAAGCGGGGTCCGATCTATATCCAGGAAACTAGGTTGGCCTCCCAGATATAGTCGAGCAAGGAACGGTAGGCAGGACAATGGAGCCACCGATGGTAATGCGCGTCTTGTTTCAAATTTAGGCCTGCTGCCATCAAACATTTCCTTCGAATGTCCTTAGTTCCAGGGCATGTCCATATTTAAGTGGTGAAAGTCTGCCGGAGCCGTTTCTCAGAGCAGGTTGGACATTTCAAATTCCCTCAGTAAGAGCCACGCCCAGTCGAATCCTTCGTAGTACAACCTCCTCCATCCTGGTAAAGTTGAGGGGGAGGAG
This sequence comes from Haemaphysalis longicornis, assembly GCF_048455015.1. NCBI lineage: Eukaryota > Metazoa > Arthropoda > Arachnida > Ixodida > Ixodidae > Haemaphysalis > Haemaphysalis longicornis. Next base: position 258,009,590 of record NW_027526295.1, on the reverse strand, counting down.
AACCGACCCCGGAGATATGAGAGCACGTGTTCGGCGTCGAAGGTCCTCCTTTGCAGCCATTCTTGTGGTCCATGGGTCACCTGGGAGCTGGGCGGGGGATGATGGGTCGGGGCAGTTGTGTGACAGGAAGTCAGCCCGTTCATTTCCTGCAATACTGGTGTGACCAGGAACCCATGACACAGCCACTTTGGATGGCATTTGGCTGTGGAGCTGGTGGATGCGTTGGCAGATGATGGGGGTCTGCGCAACCTGTTTGAAATGGTGGATCACTTGCGTAGAGTGGGTGCGAAGATTGATGGTTGTCAAGTCTTCATTGGAAGCGGCTGCACACAGTAGGGCGTCGTGTATAGCCTGCAATTCCAGCAGGATTGGGGTGCATGTGGCAGAGGCGTAGGCAATACGGCCTTCGATGCTGGGATGAGTGGGGCTGGTCCACGCTGTGACTCCATGCGTTCCTGTGCATGAAGCGTCGGTGTAGAGGAGGCATTGATCGTCTGGTCCCGGGTGATTTGGAAAGGTAGAGAGCTGTACTTTACCCTCCTTGGTCCGCCTTCTCTGCAGATGGCTTGTCTTGTTGGAGGTTATAATCGTATAACCCCAGGGAGAAGCTCATCCTGACTTTCACGAGGAGCCAAGGTGCCCGGGGTGAAGTGGTCGTACAGTGCATGGCCGTTCTGCAGACATGCATACTTTGACAGTCGCACAGCTTGGCGTTGATTTATGAGCTCGTCAATTGTGTTGAGCTGAGCTTGTTCCTGAAGGACCGGAATCGGGGTTATGCGAGGGAGTCCGGTGATGGCTCGCATGGCTTCTCTATTAATAGCTTCCAGTTTAGCATGTTGGAATGCGGTTAGACGCTGAAACTGGGCTTCATATACCAATCGTAGTTGGAGCACAGCACACGCCAGCCTCCGACCGACCTCAGTTCTTGCACCACCCGCTTGTGGCGCAATACGACGGATTAGTCGAATGGTATTTGCCGCCGTTGGCCTCACTGCTTTAAGCCATGCTGTAGCGGTACCAGCCTGGTGAATATGCAGGCCCACAATACACAGCTCCGTTGCTTCAGCAAGCTTCTGAGCGCCTATGCGTATAGATAGAAGGTGGACGGCGAGCTTCTTGCGGCCAGCTTTGTTAGCGACTGTCATGTACTTCGTCTTCTCGGCGGATACAGTAAGACCAACCTTCGCTGCAAATGCCTGGATAACTTTAAGAGCCTTCTGCAGCGCTGTATACTGCATATGTACGTTTTTGTGCGTCGACCATACTGTGACATCATCCGCGTAGATGAAGAAGCGTGTGTGCTGCACAGTGTCGCGCTGCCACGCTAAGTAAATAAATACAATGTTAAAAAGTATGGGTGACAGCATAGCTCCCTGGGGGACACCACGCACCGAGTGAAACAGTCCCACTGGCTTCCCTTCTACACGGATAGCGAATTTACGGTTTTTTAAAAAGGCGGCGACATAATCAACCACCCGACGTGGCAGGCCCAACTCAAGCATAGCACGTAGGATAGCGTCGTGGGATAGATTATCGTACGCCTTTTAAATATCGATTGCCAGTATGGTGCGAGTGGCGTGGCTGTAGGAGGAAACATTCAAGATGTTTTTGGACAGCATCGCCAAATCATTTTCCGTGCCAAGACCAGGACGAAACACGATTTGTGCTGGGTGGTATTTGCGATGCTTCTCCAGCCACCAAGAAAGACGTGTCGCCAGCATTTGTTCTGCTAGTTTGCAGATGGTGAGTGTCAAGGAGATTGGGCGGAGATTTTCTAATTGGTTAGGAGGTTTTCCAGGCTTAGCTAATAGATAACTATTGAGTGCTTCCATTCGGCCGGGATTGTTGAGGTTTTCAGGTTTCCTTAATTATATCCAGAAAAGTATTGAGAATATCTCCCTCCAGGTTTTGGTAAACCTCGTACGGTATACCATCCGGGCCTGGGGTGGTACGCTTTTTGGAACATTCAATAGCGGCGAGTAGTTCCGGAAGCGTAAACTGAGTCTCCAGGCCATCCGTGTCTGCTGCAGGAGGAGGGGGATCTTGGGGTATGAATGGCCTACATCAAATTGCACACTTTGGAACACATTCCGAGGAATGGAAAACGGTCGTCGACCACCCGATCCGGTGGCAAGCTCCCGCCTTGCGGCTCAGGAGACTCCAGAAGAATTTGCCAAACGGGCAGCTCGACAATTCTTTCCTCTACACGACAGTAATTTTTGAACCCTTTAGCTTTGGGGCGTTTCCAAATATAGCTTTTTTTCATTAAAATATTGAAGATAAACAATTACTGGCCTTTTACCGGTATATTTGTCAAGCCTATGAATGCGCCCGATAGATTTGCACTCGACGCCTGAAGTTTTCTTGAATACGACTGTGACAACTTTTTCTTTTGAAGTTTCATCTGTTTCCTCTGCACTTTCTTCGAGGACATAGATAATAAAGTAAGAGCGTCTACTTCGATTTTCCAGATCAGTTAATTTTTGGGATTGGAAAGTCATGACATTGGCAATTGAATAAGGCTTTCTTGCACTTGTTCAGTGGTTTCTAGAGACGATGAAGGTACGGAAATCCTTTTGTCAATTTGCGTTTCAGATCCGTAAGCATGCTAACTGTGGTGACCAGGTCAGTCTTAATTCCAGCTATTTCTGCCTAAATCGGAGCTTGACCAGCAAGCAACGCTTCTAAGACCTCTTTGTTCGAAGGTCTGGGACCAGGGTTTGATTCCACGTCACCACAAACAAGCAGTTTACATACAAGGACGCAATCATACGCAATGATGGGGGCACGGCACGACCACTATACCGCGACTGTCGCTACGAAATGAGCTTGAGGGAAAGCTAACCTGCAAGATCAAGTGGCACTGCCGGGTCTGCCGTACCCACGTAGTTTCTGAAGTACATGTCGACGGTGTATGCCTGACAGACGTTAAACGTAATTATTGACAACTTATGCACTGCCCTAAGGGTTCCGATATCTGCATGCACAGTTTCCGCCAGAAATGTCAGTGTCTAGCGCTTGACGAGGTAGTTCACTGCGATGACGACCTGTTCCGTAATGCTAGTGGATTAGTTGAATCCCATAAGGGCGATATCCACTCGATATTTCTCGCTGAAGTGGTTCAGTTTTGTTATGTGGTCTTCACAGTGGTCTTCTCAAAATGATAATGTAAAAGATACTGTTTCCATTGCTGTTAGTTTAGGCCCAACTCTTCCGTTAACAAACTATTAGACTGAAGACTGAGTGAGTGAGTGAGTGAGTGAGTGAGTGAGTGAGTGAGTGAGTGAGTGAGTGAGTGAGTGAGTGAGTGAGTGAGTGAGTGAGTGAGTGAGTGAGTGAGTGAGTGAGTGAGTGAGTGAGTGAGTGAGTGAGTGAGTGAGTGAGTGAGTGAGTGAGTGAGTGAGTGAGTGAGTGAGTGAGTGAGTGAGTGAGTGAGTGAGTGAGTGAGTGAGTGAGTGAGTGAGTGAGTGAGTGAGTGAGTGAGTGAGTGAGTGAGTGAGTGAGTGAGTGAGTGAGTGAGTGAGTGAGTGAGTGAGTGAGTGAGTGAGTGAGTGAGTGAGTGAGTGAGTGAGTGAGTGAGTGAGTGAGTGAGTGAGTGAGTGAGTGAGTGAGTGAGTGAGTGAGTGAGTGAGTGAGTGAGTGAGTGAGTGAGTGGGGCGCAGAGCAAACGAGCAGACCTAGCCTTGCGAGGTGGGCCGGCAGTTGCTTCACCCGAGCGACACCTTTTAAAACTATTCGCGGCAAATCACCTAGAGTACCAAGGGTTCGTGTCCTTCAAAAAGTTCATTAGAAGGGGCTGGATGTCTCCCCGAGTGATCGCGCCCTTTTGGGAATAGGATGTCGCTTAAAGAGGAATGCGGGACGGCTCTCCTCCAAAGTTAAAGCTGCTTGCCCCATGGTATGCACTGGAGCACATCTTTTGAAATCTATTCTTACTTGAAGATGCTTGGGCTCCACTATCGTCAAGAGGCTGAATTCCTTAACCGCCATGTCGATCGAAAGAGACCTAGTCTGACATGACTCCTTTCCCTTATCGTATACAATGTAACTGTTTATTGAAAAGTGTAACCATTGTAAATTATTGTGGCTACATTTTTTTTTATTGGCGCTGTAGGACGGGATACAGAAGGAAGTGTGTGGGTCAAACGCAAGACTTTAACTAATTTTTTAAAGCCAAAGCTTTCTTAGTAGGACCGATGGCGTTCTGTCAAAAACTAACGCATTTCCCCATAGACCGGTTGGTCGACTGAAAAGCTTTGATAAGATCTCTACACACACGGCGCATGCGTGAAACCAGGCTTCCATTGCGTCGAAACGGTTATTTGAAAATCTCGAAAAAGGGACGCTTCCAGATAAGACAATATACGCGCATCGATCATGAAGAAGTAGTACGATAGTATACCTTTATCGCATCAACTGCGTGTCGGTATACATTCAGATCGCTCGTAGATGCGTTCCCTTAGTGCGTGAAAATTCGTTGCATGGCTTCGTTATTCGTTCATGATTTGGGTCTTTGAAGGTTCAACGACTCATTGGATGCACTTTCAGCGAAATTTGGAGGCACATTTAGCTTCCGCGTGTCTCTCAACTTTCTTTAGTAAGGAATGACAAAGTTTTTTACTAGCACGTGCATACGTTACCACGGCGGCGCAGGCGCCAAAATGAGGAGAAAAGTACCCCGAAACATAACAGAAAAAAGGAGAAGCGTCATTCATTTTACACGTGCCGGCGTTAATCTGCGATTCGGGAATCATACTTCTGTTTTGGACAATGCCACAGAAGGGGTCGCCTACCGTGGCATGAAACATCCATCGCCTTTTTCGCCACTGCGAAACACCTCGAAGATTTCTCGCTGCTTGAGAGAGGAAGTGTTTATTAAATGGATCATATATACATGGTGAAGTTTTGCATCTCGACAGAGGGCACAGGTCTCTCCGGGGGAGGGAAGAGCAGTGAAAGAGCAATCTGCACAAAACGTGGGTATTTTGGTATGCTGCGGTGCCCTTACACCTGCGGCAATGGCCAGCGTATGTGTATTTAAATGTTCAAAGGTTGTGTAGGCCACTCGCGAGGTCGTCCGGCTTCAACCCGCGCCTCCGTCCACCCTCTGCAGGCTGTCTGAACGACAAGCGTTGCGGAAGCTACACCTCCGCGCGACTACATTCGTCGCGTAATCTCGAGGCGCCACTCCGTGTGGACGCAGAGACCGCGAGCCAGCCCCTACCACGGCTGCCTTCGAGGCTCGAGCTGGGGAATCAACAGGCGTGGGCGGTGTGAAGAGCTCAGGCGTAGGCGACAGACAAAGCAAGGACAACGTCTGTTTCCTTTCGGGATGACGAAAGCTGCGTCCACCTAATAACGCTTCCTGCGTGCGGCCCCTTTGATGTCGTCTTGGAAAGGGACCTCCGCCACGACTGGGGTACGGTAAGCCGTCTGTCATCATGGAATGAGCCGACGGAGGGAGCAGGGATCTGGTCTCGCTTGAAAGCGGCGGCAGGAGAGCAACCCCCTAGGGAGCGCGAAAAAAACAGTGGACAAGGCAGACGCGTTGACTCGTAAGCGATAGGTCGACCCAGACTCGCCTCCGTCGTAGAGCCCTAATATGGACGGTGAGCTTCAGCGTGTTTTCGCTGCCAGTAATGACACGACCGACCGACAACAAACGACTGACTGCTGGAACTGGTGCACCGACGGGAGCAGCAGCTAGGGGGGGAGCAGGGGCATTCTATCCGTATTAAACTGTTGTCTGATGGCATCTCTCTTACTCACGTGTCGCTTTCCAACCCAAAAAGAACCTGCTAATGTGCAACGGCTTTCCGACTAGCAAGACCATCACAGCGGCGCAACAGGAGTTCACCATCGCTGAAAGGTCGACGGCCATGCGCATAATCCCACGCACGAAGCGGAGTACTCCCCAGACAAAAAGGTGACATTGTTCTTCTTATCGTCTTTGTTCTAATCGTTTTGCGATAAAAAGGTTGCATTGCGCGGCACTGGCAGCATACGAGGAGAGTTGATTGATTTGATTGATTGGGGGGTTTAACTCTCCGACGCAACGCAGGTGATGAGGCGCGCCGTAGTGGAGGTCTCCGGATTAATTTTGACCACCTGGGGTCTTTAACGTGCGCCGAAATCTCGTACACACGGGCGTTTTTGCTTTTCGCCTCCATCAGAAAAGCGGCCGCCGCGGCCGGGAATTCAATTTATTCAGCATTCTTAACAAAGAACAACACGAATGCTAGGGCAAGGACAAAAAGCCGCCATGCAGCAGCTTGACAAAGGTCCTTGCCCCTGAGTTTGGCAAGGTGCAGCGACAAGCATGATCGAACAAAAACACAAATACAACCTTACATTGAACTTAGTGAAAGAACAAGCGTACAACCAACACATATACATTACACCTTGATACAAAGGTTCACAATGTTTCATAATAAAACAGACAGGAGACAACAACATACAATATTTCATATCTTGAATATCATTTGCAACAATCAAAATATATAGCTGAAACACCCCTATCATGGATCAAGATATGTGAGCACAATATTATTCAAAACAGTGTTACTATTCTCAACGTCATCATCATCATAGCTCTGAGAAATATTTAGGGACTTCTTTGTATGTGAATTTGGCTCTATTATGATGTTTATTCAAAACAGATGGAAGATTATGGGCCAACATTTGTAATTTATAATAGGTACGAAAATAAGGTATATTCCAGACCTCATGCTTACGGGTTTGTATATTTGCACTGTGATATTGTAGATCGGCAAGGGAGGTTAAGAAATGTCTGATGCTAGCTGAAGAAAAACAATACGTCTGTATAAGGCGAAATTCATAAATGTGTTCCATTTTAATTATGTTAAGTATTTTAAATGCATCCTGTGTTGTATGGAGACGTTCAATATTTGCAATCAGTCGAATCATTTTCTTCTGTAGGCGGAAAAGTTTCGTTATGTTAGTCTTTGTTGTCGTGGTGTATACCAAGCAGCAGTAATTTAGTTGGGAATAAAATAACGCATAATAAATCTGAAGTTTAACCTTTAGTGGAAGTAAAAAACGGGATCTAGAAAGAGCACCACAAAGAGCCGAGAGTTTTCGACAGAGATAGTCGACATGGTTTTCCAAGCTCAGATTGCAAGTAAAATAGACACCAAGAATTTTGTGGGCTTCAACAATTTCTACAGGTTGGTCGTCGATGTATATGGTTTGATGCGAGCTAACTTTTTTATTCTTAGCACATAAAATTATAGTTTTGGTTTTTACAGGGTTAATTTTTAATTTATTTATCTTTGACCAAGTTGTTAATTCCTTTAGTGCTAAATTGCATCTATGCAATTTAGCACTAAATCTAATGTATATCGGGTCCAGTAAAGAGCAAAGTACTGTCGTCCGCATATATCACATATTTTACCCCTTCACCAATATTAACCATGTTGTTTATATACGTGATGAATAGCAACGGACCCAAAACACTTCCCTGGGGTACGCCGGAAGTTATCGGCAAAAAAGTTGATTTGTGGTTATTTATACCAACAGATTGGGTTCGGTTGCTTAAATATGATTCCAGTAATGATAATGGTATACCATGAATTCCATACGAGGAGAGCTTGTTTAGCAAAAGTTTGTGATTCAGGCAGTCAAAAGCTTTACTGAAATCAATAAAAACAGCAATTGTGAACATATTGTAGTTGATACCCTGTAAAATGCTTTCCTTAATCGCTAATAAGGCTGTTCGCTAGACCTGCCCTTTCGGAAGCCAAACTGTGAGTTAAATATAATGTTTTTCATGTCAAATATTTTGTTACACGGGCATATATAACTTTTTCCAGTCCCTTAGAAAAACTAGGAAGCACTGATGTGGGTCTATAATTAGATGCAGAATTTCTGTCACCACCTTTATAAATAACGGAGACCCTTGCTCGTTTCAGTTTAGTTGGGAATTTTCCTGCGGAGAGCGACAGATTAAAAATGTGAGCAAGGGGATGGGTGATACATTGCAAAACATAGTTAATTGGTTTTATTTGTAAGTCGTCTGTATCCAATGCTTTGTTGTTCGAAAGGCTCATAAAGGTTTTATAAACTTCATTCTCATCTGTTGGCATCAGAAATATGCTATCGTTAGAACTATGACGGTCAGCGAATGAAACATGGCTATTATCATAGGGAACAATGCTTACTAGGTATTGATTAAAATAATCCGCGAGCGCAGTGCCATTGAGCTTACAACAGCCCACACTTAACATTTTGGGGGACGGGCTGCGTTTATCTCGGCCAAGAACACTGTTTATCATTTTCCATGTCGCGTCAGGGCGCCTTTGGTTGATGTCAGTGAACAAATGCTCATAGTATCCTATTTTTGCCCGCCTCAGTTCCGCATTGTGTCGATTGCGCGTTTTCTTAAATTCCTTCAGCGTTAATTCTGAACGCGTTCGCAGAAAAGAACGATACATCTTATTTTTTTCTTTTATTATGCGAATATGATCACGGGTAATCCGTGGCTTTCTGATTTTCCCTGATTGTTTGTAAATTTCAAATGGAAAGTATTTAGCGTAAGTGGTTGCAAAAAGTTCTAGGAATTTGTTGTAAGCCATTTAAACATCAGTTTCGATCAGTACAGAGGACCAATCCTCAGTCGTCATTATGTCAGATTTGAATGACTGAAGATTATGCTCAGCAACGGATTGAAAAATAACCGCATCAAATTGGCCCAGTTTCTGTGGCGCATTACTCTGGTACATAATAAAAACTGGGAAGTGATCGGTAATGTCACATGTGACGGTTCCAGTGCTGCGAATAAATATTTCGGAGTTTATGACGAAAATATCCAGCAAAGTTCAACTACAGCTTGTAATCCTTGTAGGTGTTTTAATGGGATTGACGAAAGCAAAAGAATGAATTCTAATAATAAATTCGCGGACAGCACTGTTATCTTGTAACATGTTCAAATTGAAATCCCACCGCAAATCAGGCGAAGCTTGTTTCTCGAAACATATTCTAAAAGTTCTTCGAAAAGATCCAAAAACCGCTCGAGATTTCCATCTGGTAGCCTATGTATAGTACAAATAAGGTCGATGTTAGATAATACTGTGAACATTTCATAATCGTTTGTAACTTTGCTGAATTCGGACATAAGTTCAAAGTGTTTACACGCTTTAACAAGTACAGCTACGCCACCACCTCGCCTGCCTGGCCGGTTAAAAAAAAAAGTGTTATACCCCTCCATACTAAGCATTTTACAATCATTGAAGTACCGCGTTTCAGAAAGCATAACAATATCGAAGGAAAAAGAAAACTTGTCTAAAAAAAGCACTATATCATCTTCCTTATTACACGCAGAGCGGGCATTCAAGTGTATAGCAGATTCGCATGATGAATCCGGAAGCTTAACATTGCTCGGTAGGGCGAGTTCGTGGTATTCATATTGTGCGTTTTCATTTTCAGTCATAAGACAAGCTAATGTTCAGCACGCAGTACTACCAGAGCACGCGTGCCGAAGATTATTCACTGTTTACGGAGCAAATGAGTTTCAGGTCGCTCTCGTCTTTTATCGGAATTATGGGCGTACCTTCCGCTTGCTTAGCATAAGCGACCCCAAACCTTCCACCGCCGGCGGCGGCGGCGGCGTCCGCAGTCCTCCTCTCTATATAAAAAAAACAGCATCCGGCGCCAGGTTTCGATCCGAGGACTTTGCGGCCGCAGCGCGACGCTCTACCGACTAAGCCACGGACGCGACGCTGATATCAGTGTTAGTAACGCGCCTTATACCTTTAACGCATTCAAACTACGTCGTCAGCGGCGTGCGTTGGCGACTCAGCGGCGTTATAGCGGCTTGATAACTGCGTGGTGTACACGTGATACTACAAACCCGATGGAAGAGATGGAAGAGAAGGCGGCGAGGCGGTGGGCTGCGGGGGCCGAGCGCAAGCGCCGCAAGCGGGCCGACAACCGTGCATTCGCACTTTCACATTCTCCCCCTCGGGGAAATGCGGGGGAATTTTTTTCCTTTGAAGGACCAGACAGATTTCCAGTGACACTCGTGTTTCTTCTTCACGGCCATTGCCAGCAACTTCTTTAGAGCAGGGCAGAGGTGCTCGTTCACATAGATGGGCGTCTCTTCGTCATGCCCGACGTCTTTGTTTGTGAGGCGCATTTTTTTCGCCTTTCTCAAGACCTGATCGCGCTTCGCACGAGAACGAAACCGAACAATGATGTTCGCCTTGTTCTCCTTCTTAGTAGGCACGTGGTGGCAGGTCTCAACGTCTGTCTGTGAAATAGGCTCGCTAATCACTTGTGCCATCTTGGGGATTATATCCATGACAGACTCCTCCTTCTCAATGACACCCTGGATTTCAATGTTCATGTTCCTGGAATACTGCTCCGAGCTAATGAGGCGCATTTCGAATTCCCTTACTTTACTGTCAGCCGCATCAAACTGTTCTCGAAACTTTTCATTTTCCGACTCCAGTTTAGTATTCTTTGCAGCTTCAGCTATAAGTTCTTTTTTCAAGTCGGCAATGCCTGCGTGAGCAAACTCAAGGCTTTGGGTCGCAGCCTGCAGCTCGGATCACACACTTCACGAATTTCACTGCACAAGTCCCGTTCAAGCGATTCACGAAATGTCTTAAGCTCAAGCTTCATCTCCTCCTTATGTTTGGCAAGATCCACGCGCATTTCCTCTTTATACTTAGCAATATCTTTAGCCATCACACTTCCGATAGACAAAGTAAAAACACAGTGAAATCAATTGGAATAATTCAACGCTTGGCAGCAGCGACGAGAAAAGAGCCACAAAAAAGGACGGCAATGCGTTCAAAAACTGACCTGCGACGAAAGGCAAAAGCGGCTTAGCGATGCGTTCGATGCTCGTCGTTACTGCCAAGTGACACGCCGGCGCTTCCAGGCTTCCTTTTCTATCTTCTGCGCTGTGACGTTGTCACCCGCGGGGCTGGCCACGGATGAAGCCGACGATCACGCCCAACTGTTAATAAACTTGAGCTTGAAGTTGGGTTTCCAACGGTCAAGCTGGTCCGGTGAATCAAACCCACGTCCTCGTGCTCAGCATACGAGGAGAGTTGGAGGCTGAGGCGGCCAAGGCGTTTTCAGGCACTTGAAGGTGAAGTTTAAGTGCAGTTTTGAAAATTTGCTACTATTAGTCATGTACTTAGCTTTCTCGTGTGGACTTTTGAGTCACCACGCAAAGCTTCGTGTTCACTTTTTCTTCTACTCTCTTCTTTTCCCCTCTTTCTTCTGCCCTACTTCTTTTAGGGCCTTTACTCACTTCTCCCCATCCCCGCAGAGTAGCATGCAGGCGAGAACATGCCGGCAAACCTCTCTGCTTTCATCTAATAAAAAGCTCTCTCTCTCTCTCTTAGCTTTGTTGACATATATTTGCATATAAATTTTTTACTCCCCTTCATCATATTGTCATGAAGCCAGAGGCGACGCAGTTGTCTTTAAGGAAAACAAGTTTATTTGAGCGATCTTGTGCTCCTCTAACAACTCAAAGAATACACAGGTGGCAAAGAAGCAATCAACAAAGTGACGTGCGAAGGCGAGCGTCGACGATTCGAATGCCACGGCATCTGCTCTGCGGGAATTTATCACTCGGCGCGAGGGTTTCTCGAATAGTCGAAGTGTATCCAGAACACTGTAGATCAACGAAGATTATTCTAGGCTGTTCACGTTAGTTCGGAACGCTCTCCCTATCAGAAGAGATAACACATGCGGCACAGAAAGAAAGAACGGAGCACGCGCCTCCCTTGGCCCACAGACAACCCCGATAACACAGACCGGAGCAGCTGGGCGGCAAAAGCAAAACACAAATAAACAAACCCAATGCATGGTTCTCGGCAATATCAACGAGATCTCGAGTTCGCCACACCGGCCACAATCTGAAAATTTCAACATCATCTCCATGCTGAACCCCCTGCCAAATCAGCCAAAGCCTGGCAACTGTGTTCCTTATCGACGCCGCACTTCCGGGAAAAAAACTTCACGAGCTACAAATTGCGACAATACATACGTCCTGATGATTTTATGCGCATAAAACTAAAACCTTAAAGGCTTAATAAAATGTGCTTCTTGTAAGAAAATACACTTCTGTACTATGGCCTACGCACGCCGACGCCGCTATATTCGATTAAATGTGATGGACAGGCAATCAAACGATACTAACTTTTACGCCTAATGATATTCGTTATATAATACTAGACATGAAGCTAAGAAATTAGTTTTGGGAAGGCGTTAAATTATTTATATTTATCACTGATCAGAGAGCATAACCAGGGTTTCGAAAATTTTTGCACATTAAAGCGGAATCATTATCATCGTCGTCATCATCATTAGGGCCCCAAGGACACAGAACCCGTGGCCCAAATTTTCCTAATCCGGCACTGCTCGTATGCCCAGCAGACATGACCAACGAAAAAAAAATTCAGTGCCTTTCCACGCTGTGAACAAGGATGGCCAGCAAAGCTGTGGTGCCGAGCTTCAACGTGAGCTTCAATATGCTTTGACTGAGAAAATACAACTTCGTTTAATTTGAAAGAACTTTTTTTTTATGGGGAACATCCCCCTCAGCTCCTATCCCCCTCAGCTCCATTACAGCCACAAAAGATGTTTTTTAACAAAAAAAAAGGAAGAATTATTTAAAAACTTTCAAATTTTGCGCCACAGTGACGTGTTATGAGCAAGAATGACGTCATACGGGTTAACAATAAAACATAATTTTAGTGCGTTAACTGCACGTTAGCATTCAAGCGATGCGGTCAAATGGAACTAGAGGCCCCATTACAGACGTCCAGTCATGTGTCGGCGCGACAGGTCAGTTAGGCGGCCGCCAAGGTTTCGTGACGTCATAGAAAATTGCGGGAAATTGGCTAGGGGGTCGCGACTGCTTCACATGTTTTCTTTAATCTCTCCGTTATTTGTTCGAAGATTGCGATGATATTGGTATCATTGTTATCGGGACTAAGCAGTCTTTCTAACAAACCCAACTTGTATTTTGTCTTCATAGCTCCTTTAAGGTTGTGTCACTCGCCGTTGCGGCGAGTGACGCAACCGGTCGTGTGCATCTGCAGAGGCTGTTGTGGAACGCATGCATGCGCTCTCAGGCAGTTCTTACTGAGCAATGAGGTCTGCCGCTGCTGCTAAACGACCTTCCCGAACAGCTGCACCCAAATATCTCATTAGGGAGTATTGTAATCACCAGCCAATTTTCACCAGCCAATTTTAAGGGAAATATAAGACGTCTTGTATCAAAATATGAAGGCCATAGGACCTTTTTAATTTCATATTGTTGTAAATCGGCTTGCTTTGTTATCTCCCGCCGCCTGAGCCAGGCGTGTGACGTATCAACAACTCAGCGTCATGTCTTTCCTCGCCCTTTCTTCCTTCCCAACTCCCTCTCCTTTGCTATGCTTTAAATACTGTGTTCACGGACGAATAAATGGTTCAGTCCCCAGCGCTGTCTCGTCTCTCGTCCACGCACCGTGTGTGCGCCGGCTATGTAACAGTGGCGACGAGCAAGAAAGGAACCCATGAAGTAAAAGAAGAGCACGGCGAGCAAAACCACGGTACGGTCCTTCAAGATCCTGCAGCAATGACAACGGCAGCCGTGGCTCACCACCATTTTCCCGAGTATGACGGCGAGAGGGACGATTGGAAAGCGTACGTCATCAAGGTAGAAGCTTATTTCGAGGCAACGGGGGTTACCGACACAGCGAAAAAAAGAGCGTTGCTCGTAGCAGGGTTAAACACGAGGACTGTGCAGATTCTGGCTGGACGAGTCGCTCCGAAGAAACCGAAGCGCCTAACCTACGAAGAAGTCGTTGCAGCGCTGGATGAATATTTTGACCCGAAGCGCCACGAGATAACGGAAAGCTTCCGGTTCTTCAATCGATGTCAGCATGAAGGTGAGCCTTTGCAACATTTCCTTGTCGACATCCGACGCATTGCAGACAACTGCAATTTCGGCAGCATGCTGGAACGAATGCTCCGCGACCGTATAGTCTGTGGTGTCAGATCAAAGGCTTTGCAAAAACAGCTTTTGGCAAAAGCTAACTTGACTTTGGAAGAGGCCGAAGCGATAGCATTATCAGCCGAACCGGCAGAAGATGACGCAAATAAGATATCGGGCGATACAACTACCGTACTGAAGGTTGACGCGCAGCGCGTGTTGACGAAAGAGCCTACTCTAAAATGCGGACGCTGCGGAAGTAAGAAGCATAACAGCCACGCGTGCGGCTGGGCCAAGAGTAGGTGCTATCGCTGTGGTAGGCCGGGTCATCTTGCGAAAATGTGTTCGAGCGACGCTCCGAGGAAACGCGAAACCGTGCAGACGCAAGACATGCGGGGACGAGCACTGGCGGTGGCGGAAGACTGTGCGGAGGGGAACGTAGACGAAGCTATGCACCTCTGGACTTTGACTTCATCTCGGAAGTGGCAATTAGAGCCCCCAATTCACAGGACATTCACTTGGTGCGGCGTTGACATGCCAATGCTGATAGACACGGGGTCGCCCGTCTACCTTGTGCCACGCGAAATTTATGAAAAGAACCGGGAGAGATGGCCGGCATTGCAACCTTCATCTATCAAGCTTTCCCGTTATCTTGGCAAGCTCCCCATCCTAGGACAATTGGACATGAAGGTAGCCTACAAGGGTGCCGTAGTAGACTGCTCCTTGGTAGTATTAAATTGCCCCGGTCCTAGTCTATGCGGGCGGGACCTAATTTTTCAGCTGAGCAATGCAGGGTCACCTGTCCTTAACTTGACTGCGGAAGCCGGATCGCCAACGAGTCTGCCGGCCGTGGACGACATCGTCAGCGAGTTTCAAGACGTTTTCAGCGCGGAACTCGGCTGCATCAGCGGTCCCCCTGTGCACCTTCAACTCAAGGAAGGAGCTACACCCAAGTTCTGTAAGGCACGATCCATTCCTTTCGCTCTCCGGGATAAGGTTTCTCAAGAACTTGACAGACTGGTAGCAATTGGGGTGTTATCACCGGTAGCGCATGCGGAGTGGGCTACGCTCATTGTGCCCGTCTTAAAGAAAGATGGAACCGTTCGGATTTGCGTCGATTTCAAGATCACGTTAAATCCTGTATGCGAACTGGAGCAGTACCCATTGCCGGTGATTGACGACATGTTTGCGTGCCTAAACGGGGGAGAGTACTTCAGCACTCTCGACCTGCGTGACGCGTATAATCAAGTACCGCTTGACGAAGAGTCGCAGAAGCTATGCGTAATTAACACGCATAGAGGGCTATTTTGCTTCAAGAGGCTGCCTTTTGGCATAGCGTCTGCTCCAGCCATCTTCCAACGAAAAATCGAAACAGTCCTGCAGGGGCTACCAGGCGTACAAGCTTACCTCGATGATGTGTTGGTTGCGGAGCGACAGGGAAGCAGCGAGACCCTGCGAGCGGTACTGCAGCGTTTCCGTGAGCATGGTGTAAAACTCCGTCTAGACAAATGCAAATTTAGTCAGCCTTCAGTCACGTACTTAGGGCACCAAATCGACAAATACGGCCTACACCCCACTGAGAAACACGTGGAAGCAATCGCCCAGGCTGCTAGCCCGACAAATGTGCAGGAACTACGCTCATTTCTGGGCATGCTGTCGTATTACTCCAAGTTCCTTCCGAATATGTCATCTTTGCTTGCACCTTTGTACCAGTTGCTTGGCAAAAATGCGCGTTGGGTCTGGGGAGAAGCTCAAGACACCGCCTTTGCCAACGCAAAGCAGTGCCTACTTGCGGCAGGGGTGCTCGTTCACTACGACCCCGCAAAGCCATTAAAACTGGAGTGCGACGCTTCTCCGCATGGCATTGGTGCCGTGCTGTTTCATACAGATGGAGAGAGAGAGAGAGAAACAACATTTATTCAAGCCTGCGTAAACCCGGTGGGTTACCTACTGGCGCTACTCGCCGGACCCCGTGCAAGGGGTGGTGGAAAGTCGCACTTTCGGCCGCTGGCGTTCGATGGCCGCGAGCGCGAGCTCGGCAGCCATCTTTTGGAGTCCGTAGTTGACGCTGGTGACCGCGTCCCTCACGCTTGGTGGGAGCGGATCATCGTCCTCCTCCGTTGTTGTTGTCGGTGGTTGATTGAGGCAACCCCACAGCATGTGCTGCATGGTCGCACGAGCGCTCCTGCACAGCGCACACTCGTCCGTTGGGTATAGTTCGGGGCACACGTGCTTGGCGACCACGGGCGTCCATATCGCCCGCGTTTGGAGCTGTCGCACGAGCACCCCTTCCCTCCTGGTGAGTTTACGGTGTGGCGGCGGGAAGGCGCGCCTAGTCTCTCTGTACCACGCAAGGACATCCTTGTAGGAGCTGACCGGGGTTGCCTCCTCTTCTTCCCTGTAGTAGTCTTCCGCGTTCGATGGAGTAGGAGGAGGAGGCAGACTCGCCTCGGCCGCAGCCGCCGCCCGAGCTGCCGCCGCACCCTCCGCGGGCGCAGCAGCAGCAGCCGCGGCAGCGGCCGCACCAGCGACGGCGGCGCCATCGTGTCTCGTTAGCACGCGCGCCGCTCGGTCCGCCTCCTCGTTGCGGTTGGTCCCGGTCCCCAACGGTCCCACGTGTGCGGGGAACCACTTGAGTACCACCGGTAGCGTCCGTCGGGGCAGGGCCCCGCACACCCTGTTCACGCACTCCGACACCGAGTTCCGAGCGTAGCTCAGTATCGCGTTTCGCGAGTCACTGATCACTGTCGCGCACCGTGGGTCCACTAGGGCCAGCGCGATCGCCAGCTCCTCCGCTTGCGTTGAGTCACGGGCCTTGACGCTGCCCGCCGAGCACAGCTTCCCGGAGGTCGCTGCAATCACGGCCACGGCGTACGTGCCCCGGCGGCCTGGGTATTCCGCCGCGTCCACGTAGAAGGCGTTGGTGTCCGCCGCGTGCACGGCCGTCAGGGCTTTCGCTCTGGCCGCTCGCCGCTCTCGGTTCTCTTCTGGGCCCATGTGCTTCGGAAGCGGCGGCACGTGCATGAGGGCGAGCAGCCCGCGCGGCAGCGACCGCGCCGGCTTCGGCATCGGCAGCCGGCTTGCCGGCCACCCCCCGCCTCCACCACCGCGACCACCGCCACCGCTCCCGCCGCCGCACCCGCGGCTCTCGCTTTCGCCTTCTCGCGTTAATTCCGACCGGTAGCCTACCCTACGTAGAATAGCCCTACCAGTTCTCGTCTGCGTAAGCCTCGCGATCTGCGCGGTGCCCTGGGCCTCGGCTATCTCGCTGAGGGTGTTGTGCACCCCCAGTTCGAGAAGCCTTTCTGTGTTGGTATGTGCGTATAGGCCCAGGGCCGTCTTATAAGCTTTGCGTAGCAGAGCGTCAACTTTCCCTCGCTCCGCCACCGTCCAATTGTGGAATGCAGCTACATATGCAACGTGGCTGACGGCGAACGACTGGACCAGCCTGAGGAGATTCGCCTCTCTCATGCCTCCGTGTCTGGACGCCACTCTTTTGATCAATCTCAAGGCCATTGCGACTTTTGATTCCAACTTGGCAACGGTGAAGTCGTTGTGTCCGTGGGCGTCGATGTGTAGTCCGAGGACTCGCAGCGTCTTCACCCTCGGAATGGCCGTCCCATCCCGCGTCTTCAGGTGGATGTTATTGTTTCTTTCTTCTTCTCCTCTCTTGTGGCTTCCTCTTCTCTTTGGTGTTAGTACCAGCAGCTCCGACTTGGTCGGGGAGCACGTCAGACCCGTGTCTTTTAGGTGATCTTCGACTGCGTCGATGGCCTCTTGCAGGGACGCCTCGATCTCGCCGTCACTGCCGCCGGACACCCACAGCGTGATGTCGTCCGCGTATATGGTGTGTCCGACATTCGGGACGCCCTGGAGGCGCTGGGCGACCCCGATCATTACGATGTTAAACAGCGTCGGCGAGATCACGGCGCCCTGTGGCGTCCCCGTGCTCCCCAGGCTCTTCTTTGGCAGCTCCATGTCACCGGCAACGATCCTCGCGGTGCGGCCCGAGAGGAAGTCGCGAATGTACGGGAACGACCTCTCCCCCATGTTGAGGCGCGAGACCTGGTCCAGGATGGCTGAGTGTCGGACGTTGTCAAACGCCCCTTTCAGATCTAGGCCGAGCACCGCCCGGTTGTCCATGGAGCCGGCCGGCCGGTCGATGACTTCGTTCTTGAGTAGTAACATTGCGTCCTGGGTGCTTAACTTGGCCCTGAAGCCCAGCATGGTGTCCGGGTACAGGCCTTCCTCTTCGAGGTATGTCTGCCACCTGTTGAGCAGGACGTGCTCCAGCACCTTCCCCACGCAGGACGTCAGGGATATCGGCCGCAGGTTGTCTATGCTCGGTTCCTTTCCCGGCTTCGGGGTCAGGACCGTCTTTGCCTCCTTCCAGCTGGCCGGGAGCTTGCCGGTTCGCCAGCACTGGTTGTAGTACCCCGTCAGCGATTTTATCGCCGCATCGCTCAGGTTGCGTAGCGCTTTGTTGGTAACCCCGTCCGGCCCTGGGGCGGACTTGCTGTTTATCGTTTGGATGACTGCCCGCACCTCCCATTCCTCGATGTCGGCGTCGAGCTTGGCATTGGCCTCGCCCGCGTAACTCGGGAGGGGGGTCGGCGGGGTGGACGGGAGGTACTGGTCGTTTATGCGCCGGCGGACCTCGGCCTCGCCGAGCTCCCTTTTCGCTTTGTGCAGCGTCCGTGCGAGGGTGGGATGTTGGGCCCCTTTCGTTTTGCCTTCGTCAAGGAGGTGCCGGAGCAGATGCCAGGTCCTGCTCTTATGGATCTGGCCGTCCGCTTCCTGACAGACCGCCTGCCACTGCTGTCGGCAGAGCACCGCACTGTGCTTCTCGATTTCGATGTTTAACAATGCTATTCTTTTGCGGAGCCTTCTGTTGTGGCGTTGCCTCCGCCATCGAGCCTTCAGCGAGTTCCTCGCCTCCAGCAAGTGCGCGAGGCGGCTGTCCAGCTGCGGGGTCTCTTCGTCGACCTCGATTTCCTTGGTGGCTGTTTTCGCGGCCGCGTTCAAGGCTCGCGTCCACTTCTCGATGTCTCCATCCTCCTCTTCCTGGGCATGTCCGATGATCAGGGCGTCGAGCTCCGTTCTGTATTTATTCCAGTCTGTGATGGCCTGCTTGCGGGTGACCGGGGGTCGGCCGTGCAGCGGCACTGCAATTTCCAGGACGCAGTGGTCGCTGCCCAGCGTCTCGCCCGTGTTCCGCCAGCTTACTCCCGCGGTGGCTTTGCTGCAGAAAACGAGGTCCGGATTCGTATCGCGCTGCACCGACGTGCCGTGTCGCGTGTAGATGTTCGTGTCGTTGAACAGGTGGAGTTCCGCCTCGAGAGCCTCGTCGTGCAGATTTCGCCCCTTGGCCGTGGTCTTCTGGTACCCCCACGCCGTGTGCGGCGCGTTAAAGTCTCCGCACACGAGCGCGGTGTCGTCCCCGGCAAGCTGCTTCGTTCTTTGCATGAGTGATCTGAACTTTTGTTGGGATTGCTTGGGGTTACTGTAGATGTTGATTAAATACGTGCTTTCTTTCTTCTTTCGGCCCGTCACGACTTCGATTGCCAAGTGTTCAATGGTACTGTTCTGCAGTAAGCCGTGTTCTATGTACGTGATTCCTTTCCTCACCAGGGTACACACTCCCTGCCCCGCGCCTTTCCCGGCCTTTCTTGCGCTGGGCGGGCTGGCATAGGAGCGGTACCCCGGCAAGCCTGGGGAGAGGTCTTCCATGTGCGTTTCCTGTATTAATATGACGTCTGGTCTCTTGCCGACACTCTTGATGTATTGTTGTAATGTTGCCTTTTTTCCTCGCAGGCCATTCGCGTTCCACTGCCAAACCACAAGCTCGCGTGCTAGCGTTGTTCCGGCCATGTTGGGCGAGTGACGTTGGCCACCTGCTGTTGCTGCGGCGGCTGTGGTTGTGGCTGTAGTGGTTGCTGTGGCGACTGCGGCGGCTGCTGTTGTTGGTGGTGGTGGGTGATGTCAGGGATTCTCGCTAGTAGTTGTTGTAACAGGCTTTCCACATTCGCTATGCGGGTACTCATGTCCGCTGTCACGGCTTCTACTTTAGCTATGCGGGTGCTCATGTCCGCTGTCGCGGCTTCCACCTTTGCCAGCCTCTGATTGATGGCTTCCAGCTCTTTTTCCTCGTGGTCGACGCGCTCCTCCACCCGCTGTTGGCGGCATTCGAGCGCGTCTAGCATAATAACCCGCCTCTTGGTTCTGGGGCTGAAGTCTTCCATCTCCTCCTCTTCCTCCTCTTCTTCTTCTTCTGTAGTTGTAAAATCGTTTCTCGTCTTCGTAGCTGCCATTACTTCTTCTTCCTCTCTTTCTTCTTCCTTCTCCTCTGTGGACCCCGCCGTCTGCAGGCCAGCCGCGTACTCCGGCTCCGACTCTTCCTGCAGCTGAATGAATTCGTTCTTCTCGCGCGTGCGCTCGCCTGGGCGCCTGTCTTCGCGCGACCTGCGGTGGTTGAGTTCGCAACTGCAGCGATGGCTGTTGTTTCAGCTGGGATCATGTCCATTTTGGCACTGAGTTGCTGTATTTGCCTGTCTTTTGCGCTAGCTGCGCCTTGAGACGTGCAACCTCGTTCGTCTCCGCCATTGGTTGATGTTGTTGTTGCAGTTGCCTTTGCTGTGGCCTCGGCTGCGGCGGTGCTGGCAGCGGCGGTGGTACCGCCGCCGCCTCTCCTGCTACTGTCCTGGCCCACGTGATTCCCTCTTGCAGCTGTCCGCCACCGCCGCTGCTGCTCCCTCCGCGGTTTCCCGCGTTGCCGGTTGACCTTTCCGCCGCCAGAGCGCTGCCATCTGTTGCGTTTGTCGTTGCCGTTGCGGCTGCCGTGACCTTTCGAGCGGGCTTCGCTCCAGCTGGCCCAGCCGCCGCCTCTCTGCCGTTATTGACGTCAGCCGCATTCCTGCGTGGAATCGACTGCCTTGGCTGCTGCATTTTCGCGCCTTTTTCGGGTGCGTGCTGCTGCTGCTGCTGCAGCTGCGGGAAGTCAGCTAGGCCTAACTTCGGCGCGTGTTGCTGCCGCTGCGGCCTTTGTACCTCCTCTGCACGCCGGCGCTCCCACCTTCGTTGCTTCACCAAATGGGGGGTCTTATATCGGTTCTTGCAACCCGCTGCCCCGGTGGGGTGAGCCCCGCCGCATAGCTTGCAGCGGGGGTTGCATTCCCGCTCGTGCGCGGGGCCCGGGTTGGACGCTCCGCACGCAAAGCATATCTTAGTGTTTCGGTAAGGGCACACGTCCGCGCGGTGCCCCAACCTGCCGCAGCACCGGCACACTTCGTAGTGCTGCCTGTATAGACTGCATTTGGTGATTGCCACTCCGAACTTTATTGTATTTGGTACCTTGGTGCCCTCGAAGGCTACGATCACCGTGGTGGTATTGCCTATTCTGTGCGCTTCGAGCGCCGTTGGATTCTCCTCGCTGACTATAATTTCCTGCAGGTCCTGCTCCGTATAGACGGTCGGAATGCCCCTGATGACTCCTTTCACGGTGCCCTCGGGTGCCGGTGCGTACGCGAATACTTCGTGCATCCTGCCCGCTATCCTGAGCGAGCTGATGCTCGAGTACTTCTGAGCTCTCTGCTCGTTCGGGGTGCTAATGACTATAATATTCTGCGAGTCGTTGGTGCAGATCGCGTCCTCCCTAGACTCTTGCAACGTGGTACCCACCATCTCGAAGATGGCCTCCATGAGTAGCGGTGCCACCGTGCGAGCTACGTTAAGCCCGCCACGTGGCCGGAGTATTACCCTAAAATCACCCTTCGGTAGCTCGCGCGGCATGCGCGCTGCCTTCGTTAGCCTGGCCGCGACCTGCCTAAAGAACTTTGCCTGATTCTTAACGGGGGCTGCGGCGGGCGCGGGAACGGACGTGACCGCGGCCGCGGAAGCGGCAGAAGAAGTGGGGACCGACTTACCGCCGGCCGCTTCCTCCCCGGTCGTCCGCCGCCGCATCCTTCGCCTCGCTTCCTGCCATCTGCCTTCTCCACCCTCCTTCGGTGTTGGATCCTCGCCGGCAACTATGACCGACATCCTCCCTTGCGTGTAGTTGACTTGCATCCTTGGCGCTTGCCGGTGGTTGCTGTCCCTCTCGAACTCGGGAACCTGGGTGGTTGTAGTAGCGGTGGTGGTGATGGTAGTAATAGTTGCATTGGTGTCCTCGATGTCGGTGTCCATGGAGGTGGACATCTCTCCTTCCAGGGTGGTCTCCGTCTTCGCCGCAGCGGCCGTCAGGGAGGCGCCAGAAAGATCGGTTTGCGCCAGTGGAAGGGGTGCGCTAGCGGCCACAGCCGCATCACACGCACTGTCCAGCATGGGGCACGTGCTGTCTGGCGCGAGGCTCGTGCCGTCGAGCATGGGGCCACCTCAGCGCTCTGCTCACGTGCTGCAAGCAGCCGGCGAAGCTCCTAGGCCTAACCCACCGAGTGGGCTAGAACTTGCCCGGTAAAGCGTCAACTCACGTGAAACGTCCGGGATTCGGTGTCGAGGTGTGCACTAGACAACCGCGCACTCAGAAATCACGCGTACATGAGCCTGAGATGAAAAAGACCATTGAAAAAGTCAAATTCACCGGAGACCGATGTGAGCGCATCTTCACTTTCCTCGCCCCCTGGCGGGAACCTCATACAGATGGAAAAGTGAACCGTCCCATAGGCTTCCGTTCGCGAACGCTGACCACTGCTGAGCGGAATTACTCTCAGCTAGAACGTGAGGCCTTGGCCCTTGTTTTTGGGGTGTCGAAATTTCGCGACTATCTCCTCAACAGAGATTTTACCTTGGTCACAGATCACCAGCCGCTTCTGGGCCTGCTGGAAGCGAAGAAGCCGACGCCAGCGTTGGCCGCAGCTCGAATACAGCGCTGGGCTCTCTACCTCGGCGGATTTCGCTACAAGCTTCAGTATTCGCCCGGTAAGCTGCTACTAAACGCCGACACCGACACTAAACGCCGACACCGCTGCAGACTCCAGCATCACCAACGAGAAGCGAACCCCCAGAGTATGTTTACGCTCTAGCAAGTTTCGATGATGGCACTTTGTCTGTCGAAGAACTCAAAGAGCTAACTGCGCGGGACTTTTTACTAGCGAAGGTCGTTGAGTACACCAAGAATGGCTGGCCGAAACATGTAAAGGACACAGTGCTGATGCCATTCTCGGACCGCCGGTTAGAACTATCCGTGGCTCATGGGTTGTTATACTGGGGTCATCGAGTTGTTGTTCCCACACAAGCACGAGAACGGGTGCTACATATGCTGCATGACACATCAAGGGTCATCGGCAATGAAGGCTGTCGCCAGATCGGCATTCTGGTGGCCGGGACTAGACCGAGAGATAGAACACCTCTCAGCGTCGTGCCACAACTGCGTGCAAAACCTGCCTATGCCAGCCTCTGCTCAACCAATGAGTTGGCCAGCCGTTAAGGAAAAATGGTCGAAGCTGCACGCCGATTTCGCCGGGCCGGTCGCAGGCAGCATGATATTGGTGGTCGTGGATGCGGCCACTAAGTGGATTGAAGCCGTGCCCATAAGGCATGCAAGCACGCAGTCCACAATTGCCAGCTTACGCAGCATTTTTGCCAGATTCGGTGTTCCACGCACAATAGTTACGGACAATGGCACGCAGTTCACTAGTGAAGAATTCGCCACTTTTGCGAAGAACAATAACATCGCACACCTCCGTACGGCTGTGTATCACCCACAATCTAACGGGCTCGCTGAACGAGCTGTTCGGACGATTAAGGAAGCTTTAAAGAAGATAAGCGAAGGCACATTGGAAGAGAAATTAGTGAAAGTTATTTTCAACTACAGGAGAACGCCGTGCCACGAGAGAAAATCCCCTTCCGAACTTCTATTCGGCTACCTGATCCGCTCTCGTTTCGACTCGTGTTTCCCACCTTTCCCAGGGTCAACCCGGGAGACGGTAGAGTGGACACTGCCGCCCGACACAGCCGTGTACAGTCGCGTGCGATTTGAAGGTAATCGGGCGAGCATTGACCGACCGCGACGATAACTCCCCCCCGCGGCTTATTTCACGGCGCCTGGTTCCGAGTTTACGCATTCTTCTCTCCCTCGGTCGCTGTTTATTCAAGCCGCCATCACTCCCTCGGCTAAACCAATGACCCCTTTTTTTTTTATCGCGCACGCAGGGACAACGTCCCACTTGTCGTATCTTACGGCAGTTCTGGAAACGGTGCGCACAAACACATTGTCAGAAAATACCGGGCATTTATAACTACGGGTGCCATCACTGCTCACGATAACCAAGAAGAAAGCGCACACGTGATTACAACCACACAAAATCACCACAAAGCAGAAAAGGGGGTTAACCAGCAGCGGGAGTGATGACTGCTGGAAGGAACAGCGACTGAGGGAGAGGAGAATGCATAAACTATGCCCCAGGCGCACCGAGAAATGCCGCGCGGGGGCGTCATCGTCTTTATCGGTCGAAGCTCGCGCGATTACTTTCAAATCGCACGCGACTGTACGCCCGTAACTACGGCCAGGGGGAGAAATGGACACCAGGGAAAGTTCAGTCCACAACAGGGTCTCGCATGGTCATCATACAAACGCCCGCTGGGGTGGTTCGACGTCACATAGACCAAGTGCGTTCCAGGCCGAGCCCGGCATCCGCTCGGAGCGGCGTTCACCGAGACCAAGACGAGGGGAGCCCTTCGGCTGCAGCTGCGCCCACACCAACCGACAACGAAGGCGATTTGAACGAGCAGCCTGAAGACCTGGTGGCACCCGCAAAACCGTCACCGCCTATCCAGAAGGCGCAGGAACCACCGCCAGTTTTGCGACGCTCTACTCGGGAAAGAAAGCCTGTACAGCGTTTTCAATACTAAGGGAGGAGAAATGTTGTAAATCGGCTTGCTTTGTTATCTCCCGCCGCCTGAGCCAGGCGTGTGACGTATCAACAACTCAGCGTCATGTCTTTTCTCGCCCTTTCTTCCTTCCCAACTCCCTCTCCCTTGCTATGCTTTAAATACTGTGTTCACGGACGAATAAATGGTTCAGTCCCCAGCGCTGTCTCGTCTCTCGTCCACGCACCGTGTGTGCGCCGGCTATGTAACACATATGATGTTTCCCTGCGGCGGGGGTGTGGCGCGCAGTTTTACGATCCCGGGGATTACAGAGGGCTCCGCAACGAGGCGCTACCCTCGCTAGCGATTCTTGTCCCCATCGCTCTGTTGACGGAGGCGATCTGCAGGATCCTAGCCGTAGACAGCTCTGCTGTAAAAACCGTTTTAGTTCTAGAAACCTGATTGAATTGCAAACCGGCGTCTCATGCTGTTTCTTCATGCAGGCTACCCTGGGCACGTGCTGGCCTCGACTGCGGAAGGTATGTTTAAGGCCAAGAAGCAGGAGTTGAAGGGCTCGAAACCACAGGACCAACAACAAAGGCCGAAGAAAAAAAGGTGCTGTCATCCCGTACCTTCGTGGCGTGTCGCACAACGTAGGAATGAACCCGCCGCGGTGGCTCAGTGGCTAAGGAGTTGTGCTGCTGAGCGCGAGGACGCGGGTTCGATTTCCGGCCACGGCGGCCGCTTTTCTGATGGAGGCGAAAAGCAAAAACGCCCGTGTGTACGAGATTTCGGCGCACGTTAAAGATCCCCAGGTGGTAAAAATTAATCCGGAGACCTCCACTACGGCGCGCCTCATCACCTGCGTTGCGTCGGCGCGTTAGACGCTACAATCAAACAATCAAATCAATAAAGCCCAGAACGCCCTTCGTGGACTGCGTTGAAGGCGTCGTTTACTAGCTGCCTTTAACTTGTGGAAAGAGGCATATCACTCAAACATGAGGATGCCTCAATGACCGCCTACGGGAGCACCGCAATAACGTCAAAAATAAAGCGGGGGGTCATCTTGCCACCCACTGCGACACATGGGGCTGCGAGCCGCTGTTTGAAGATTGCCGCGTTATTAGGGAGAAACTTGAACACGCTAACTCGGGAACTTAGAGGCCGCTGAGACTGAACGCCGGGGTGAGTATGGCATCAGTGTATCCTCCATTGCACTCACGAAGAAAGGGATAGACTATCTTAACAGGACACGTGCAGATAATTGTTAGTGGTGGAATTGGCTCTCTGTTTTTTGTGCCAGTTTTTTATGTGTTTTTTATGTTTTGTTTTCTTCAGTATCGTTTATTTCGCATAGCTGCGTCCGTGATATGTAGCAGCTGCCGGGCGTGGCCCCACAAGCCTTCTTTGGCTTGGGGTGGCCCGCATATGTATTTAGTTCCTTGTGAAAATTATATTATTATTATTATATTATTATTATTATTATTATTATTATTATTATTATTATTATTATTACTACTACTACTACTACTACTACTACTGTTTACTGTGATTTGTTCGTCTTATCATTTGTCTCTATACTCTTGTCATCGTTTTTGTCGTTTGACTGTCAAACTTTGTTGCTCTGCATGTTGTGTGGTCTTTACAACAACCAGAACCACAAAGGCATCTTCTTTTTTTTTTCTTTTTTACCTGTACCCAGGTTCCGCCTGTGCTTTATTTGCGTCATTTTCACTACTTCAACACTACTTGTGTGTGTCTTGTCGCTTGTTTGTTTCTTGCAATATGTTTCTTGTATTTTGTTTTTATGTAACTATCCGTGCGCCAGCAGTCAGGCCTCTGGCTGTTCCTGGGCACGTAAATAAACATGATTGATCGATTGATTATTAATTTGGCGTCGTTGGAGAAAATAAAATCCAGTTGTAAGTCAGCGCTCCGTGTGTCCTCTTGCTATCGCCCTGTGTCTTGTCGTTTGCACTGTGGTTCAACATGCATCCCCAACTCGCCCGAGTTTTCACGTTGCTGAGGTAGTAAACCTGTGAGCACGCTTGGAGTGAACACGGGAGCGTGCGGCCGCCGGTACTATCAGAGCACTTTAGCGTGGCCTGGGCGAAGCATGACACATGCGCAGTGCGTGTTGAGTGCTGGAATGCTTTCAGCGCGCACAGTATTTCTTTCTCTATGCGTGCATACGCCATCGGTGCGTCTGCTTGTCGTGCACTATGTTGCGTGTTGTCTGCTCACCGTAAATCGTACCTTGAATCTGGGACCATTGCATGAACCCGCTTGACTTGCAGTTGCCTTAGTGGCAGTAGCACTTTTAATATAGAATAGGAGGGCCCGTGGTCAAACTAGGGGGAATGAGTGATTAGGGTGCCTGAATAAAAATGGTAAAATATGAAGATGCTTTTCGACAGCAGGTCAAATCGCAATCGTAGTGCCTGAGCTTGCTTGGGTGCTGTATATTTTGTGATAAACAGTGCATGTATGTGTTTGTTTGGTTTCTGGGGTGATTGCAAAGGCGATTTCGTACGTGTAACCACTGAGGGTCTGAACCCACAACATGGATTCGGACCCTCTCTGTCTCGTTGCACGCACTTCAACATCGATGCAGTACTGGTTACACAGGGCGCTGTGCTAAGGTCCTTGCCAAAAGTTTATATTCCCTGAAGGCGACTCACTGTTACAACGGCAACATTCACTGGTTCCCATGTTCAGAATAGAAAAAAAAAATTACCTGACGCAGCAACAGTTACCGCTCTTGCTATAGTGTCTTAAGAATAATTGAATATTGCTAGAACTGTAAGGGGCCGTAACCTTGGCGCGTAGGCCGATTCATTCAACGAATGCAGACAAGCTGTTTCGGCCACAATGGATGACGAATGGGAGCTTCGAAAAGAATGTGAGGCATTTGTTTCCGCCCTCTGAATCACTACTATTCTGTTATTCCGTATTCAAGCAGTCATTTCAGGGAATGGGTAGATGACGCACTGCAGAGAACTGCTGTATAATGTCCCATACGCGCATACACTATGCACATTGAATTGCGGTAAGGCATGCTTTCGGGTGCATTCATATGCACTTATTAAAAAATCTGCTCTTATTGAATTGCGGTAAGGCATGCTTTCGGGTGCATTCATATGCACTTATTAAAAAATCTGCTCTTATAATCCGCGTGATATTTTTATTGGAAGTCTGCTTGAAAGAAGCCGGCGCGTTATGCTGCTGTGAAGAACCCCTTGATTTTTTTTTTGGAACTAAGGAACATATTACCGGTCACTGAGCAGCATTTTCTTGCGAATTACAGTCATCACAAAATGCCCGACAGCCTCACCGCCGCTACTGAAAATTAGTAACCAGACTACGAGGAGGTGCTCCTTGACGTGGTGGGCGCGCCCTGAAAACATGCCTCGCTAGGCACTGTTGGGAATGACCTTCCCACCTTGGTACCAAGGTTGTGACTGGCATCCCAGCTTGTCACAGATGTTGGGACGGGGCCCTCTCACCGCAGCCACCACTGTTGCGACTGGCCATCCGAGCGCAGCCACCGGTGTAGCGGCGTTGCCTTGCTCCGTCCGCTATCGACGCGGCGCAAGGCAGAACGATGAAGCTCTCGAGCCGACGAAAAGTTGAAGTAACATTTATATACGGTATGTACAAGGGTAAGCAAACGTTACATGGCTCGCACAAAGGCTACAGCAGCTCTCCACTCGGTGCCTTCGAAGAGACTGGTGCCGAAAAATTCCGGCGAAGAATGCCGCCGAGGAATGCCGACGATACGTGATCCGGGCGGGTTTTTATACCCCCGGAATTCCATTGTGGCCCCGAGAAGGTTGAGTCACTCCAATCAGGACTCTCGGTGGCTGAAGTTTGAAATCCGACGAATGGTAGCGAAGCGGTGAGTCAGCCGAGCCGCCACGATGGGGAAGGGGAGGGCGACGCCTACGCCGTCTCCGTGACCTTGCGTCCAGGCGAGTAGCGACATACCCGATGCTGGTCGTTCACCCGATGCAGGATTTGGCGTCGCCGCCGCGACGCAAAAGGAGAGGCGCCTCTGCGGCGGTGCGTGTTACAGCTTGTCCACCGCGGGTGGTTTGGTCTGGTTTGGACGAGGCGTGAATCGGCCCCGCTGTCGGCGCGTCGCCGCGTGCAACGCATTTGGGCCGGGCGCTCTGGCACAACAGCACGCGCTTAGCAAGCGTGATGCTTTCTAAAGGCGAAGGTAGGCGGCTCTGATAGTACCGGAGGCCACGCCCTTCAGCGTTCCTCCTAAGCGTGCTCACCGCAGTGCATGAACAGCAATGCGAAGGAGAAAGTTGCTGGATAGTGAAGAAGAAAGCGGGAAGGAGCGTACCTGATTCGTACACCCTTCCTGCTCGTGCTATCGCGGAGCCGACCGCAATTGACGAAGGCCGCAATTATGGTTTGCGGGCACTGCGGAAAGTAGCTAAAAGGGTACCGTCGTTGGGGTAGCGGGGACCGTTAAATCGGCCCACCACGGCGAAGGAATCGTTGGTGGTACGGTAGCGTGTCAACTCCGTAGAATCAGCTGCCCCGGATGTTGCGTGAATTTTCTCTTCAATAAGGCGCTGCAAACCGGTTACTCGATAAACTATACCGAGTGTTGTCGTTATATTTTTAATGCGTAGCATTCTTTGCTGAGAACCCCCACAGCCAGGAACGGCGTGAGGCCCTGCATTTCCACAATAATACAGATTTCGCGAACGTTGCGCCTGTAATCGTTATAACCGCCTAAATAGAGATAATTGGTCGGACAGCATTTAGAAAAACAAAGAAAATGGCTGTAAGTAAGTCAAGCTCAAGACAAATGGCATAACAATGCTTAAAGACAAACGGCATAACAATGCTACGCATTAGT
Organism: Haemaphysalis longicornis; assembly: GCF_048455015.1. Taxonomy (NCBI): domain Eukaryota; kingdom Metazoa; phylum Arthropoda; class Arachnida; order Ixodida; family Ixodidae; genus Haemaphysalis; species Haemaphysalis longicornis. The sequence goes on along the minus strand of NW_027526295.1, from coordinate 257,979,945 downwards.
AGACAATTCTCTGACTTTCTGCAGATTTTTTTAATCTCGACTTGATGTGAGGCAATAAATCTTCGCTATACAAAGCAATACCACCGCAAGAAATAAATGGCGTAAGCTGCGCTCAAATTCTGAATTTAAGGGAAGCGTTGTCGTCGTTTATTTTTTATTCACTATTCCTGTTTTTAGTTAAGTCACGTTATGCGAATAACCGTGAACTAATTTTTCATGTTCAGGACTTAATAGGAGACCACAAAAATTTCGCATAAAAATTTCTCACGGGTTTTGTAAAACTGCAAAAAGGTTTACAAAATACGTCCTAAATCAACAAATTAAGGGAATAAGAGAAACTAAACGAAGTTGATAACAGCTCACGAAAACCTTGAAAGCTTTGCTTCACTCTCACATTTAAACCCATATAAGCTGTACATAAGCAGTATGCGAGAAATACGGAAGCAAAAACAAACATGATGCACAACACACTGTATAAGCAATTTCAAGCACGCTGTGCATAACATCAGACCAGTGACAGGGAAGCTAAAGCAATAAAGACCCAGAACTTTGAATCTTTTGTTGAGTTACAATTGGACGATGTATTTTCGAAGCTACCTTCTAGTGTATCCATCAGTTTGCTGCTGTCCGGTTATTGTTAGGGGAACATTATCATCCGATGATTGAAACGTGTAATTTGTATGAAAGTGTTGTACCACCCGTATATTGGCGCAGCGTGTTTTAAAAGCCGATGAGTAATTTTGCAACGATGCCAGGGAGGACGGGTGAATAGTGAAATGAAAATTTAGTTGATGAAAATTAGTTTATAAAAAATTGAACATTTGCAATAACCTAAGTCAATAGGTTTTGTCGGCTGGCAGTAAATTACGCTCTAGAAAAGCGCCTCTTCTTGTTTCTGTGCGTTCTGGATTGGGTATTTGTCGGACAATTCTTTTCTGAATGGTGACAACACTATTCATGTTAGTTTTAGTTGTAGTCCAGTGCCTCACGTTTCATAGTCACGCTTGGTCAATAAAATTCAATTCAGTTCAATTCAAACAGATTGCAGTAATTGATGAGTAAAAAGAATAAGGCGTAATAATTTTGAGGCTTTGCTTGTAGCAGAAGGATACTACGAACTTCCATAATAATTAGAAGCAGTGGCTATGGGGTTACCTCAAGCTTAGAAAAGATTGCGGCCTCGGTTTCGTACATAATTCAGACAAAGTAATTTAATTTTTTGAACGAGGAATAGTCCACGCACGCGCGCACGCACAGAAAGATGTAGGTCGGCAGAGTGCTGCTAAAGGCATTTCACGCCTAAAACATGGTCGCACAAAATGGCCGTTAGCAAAAGATTTACTCGCAACATACAGGGAACAAAACGACGCGACTACCGTAAGCTTTGTTTCGACCGTAATAAAATTCCAAAGTCAATTACAAAGCTCGTACGCTCGCGACGCCTACCTATCCATTGTCGACAGCCAGCCGGCGTAAGCTGCTTTCAACGCTACTCTTGCTAAACGTGTGCACTTGCAATCGTTCGCTGGTCCGGAGGGAATGCCCTATCGCCTCTTCTCTCACAGGATTGTCTAAAGCAAACGCGTTAGTTATTTCCGGATTTCACGCTTCCACGTTCGTGCGAAATCTAGCACGATTCCAGTGTCTCAATTCTCAGTTCAGCACCTCAATTCTGCTCTGCCTGAATTGCACCAGGAAGCTTTGGGGCGTATTCTCGTTATACTATGGCTTTGTTAAGAGAACCGTGCTCTAATTGCATGCGTTTTGAATTACAACTTTCTTCCCCGATCATTGCTTCCTCATTTCCTTCAGAAACCACGAGTAAGGTGCTTTGTTCGGCAAGTCGGTTTCGAGCACGGTGTAAGAATATTCTTACACCGTGGTTTTGAGGCATTATAATGAAGGGGAAAGGGGCGAAGGCGCAGACTTTGGCAAGAGAAGAGAGGAGAGGCGCAGATAGTGTTTTGTGTTTTCTTGTGGACTTTTAGATCTTCACTCCTTCTTCATTACGGGGCCGCGAGCTTTCGGAAAATGGTCAGAAACGTTCCTCAGAATTGCGGGGAACCGCTATATTTTCGAGCCTGGTTAATCCAGGTCTCTCATTATTTTAAGACAAAGCGGTAAGAAGCTGGCCTCGCAGAAGACTTCGCGGAAGACAAACAGTTTGACTGGTCGATAGGATTACCACGAATGGGAGTCACGTGAAGAAGCCGAAAATTTCCATCCGTCGCGGCGTCCGCGAGTGGCGCTGCCTGACGCCCTCGTCGGTCTGTGAAAGATACGGGGCCGCTGGGCGAGCACAAGGAGACAACACGTGTGCGATAAATGCCGTATCGTCTGCCGTAGCGGCGCTGTGTGGGTGGAGGTGGGTGTGCGTGTGTCATCTCCAAAGCCATTAAATCAATGGCGTCGTTTCGGCAACGACATCAATGCGGAATCAAAACAATAACATCACTTCGGAAAAGCACACAGCCCAAGCGCTGAACACAAGTACACAACACGTCGGCTGGTGTTCTGTGCCTATTTGCTTCATCCTTGTCAAAAAATAGCGCGCTGTTCAATCTACACTATTAAAGGGGCCCTGAAAGGCATTTTGAGCACAATAGATGATGATGATGGTTTGATTTTATTGGCTCAAGGCCGACATGGGCAAAGAGCGACAGACACAAAGTTATTTGATGAGGAGAGAACACGGAATAAAAGCAGTTAAAAAACTATAAGCACGGCTGGTGCAAAGGGCCAGGGTGAAGAACACGGGTGGTTAAAAGATAAATAAGGTGGTTGGTGTATAGGACCAGGGGTAAAACTATGGGTGGTATGAGATGAGTTGTAAGAAGTGAACTTCTCATAGGAACTTAAAGGTGCGCTGAACAGAAAACATGGCATCGTCTCGTAAGAAGTATGACGGGTGTGGTGGAATATGTCGTGTTTGTAGTTGTGGGAAGTGTTTGCGTCGTGTAATGTCGAGTGCCTTACATTGTATGAGGATGTGGATCACGGATAGCGCCTCACCGCACCTGCTGCACAGAGGTCTTGGAGATGCAGTGAGAAGGTGCGAGTGCGTTGCATGTGTGTGCCCTATCCGTAATCTGGCCAAGGCGACTTAGAGTATCTATTGCGTGTGTTGGTGGTGTATGGTCCCAAGTGAGGTTTTATTACGTGTAACTTGTTGTCTGTTTGTTCACTCCAGTGTGTTTGCCATGTTTTGCGAAGTTGTTGTCTGATGTGTGGTTTCACGTCGGTGTAGGGTAATGTGGTTTTGTCTACTGTATTCAAGAGTGTAGCAGCAGCAGCCATTCGATCCGCTGCTTCGTTCCCGGCTATACCACAGTGGCCAGGGACCCAGCAAAAAACCAGTTCAAATTTGCGTTCATACACAGACATAATACCCTTGACGATCAGATTGACAACGTGGTTTTTCGAAGGCATTGTTGACGACAGTGCCCGCACAACACTGAGGGAATCTGTATAGATAATGGATTGTGGGATGTGGCTTTGAAGTATATGATTGACAACAAGAAGTACACCGTAAGCCTCTGCCGTAAAGATACTAGTATGACTATTCAGAGTTCTAGTGACATTAAGGCCGGGCCCATGCGCCGCGCAGGACACAGAGGTGGCAGTTCTAGAGGCGTTCGTATAAAATTCAGAACACCCATACTTCTTCTGCAAATACAAGAAATGCTGCAGAATTGCACATGTGGGAGCTCGGTTTTTATCTGCATGTGTGAAAGATGTGTCGCATAATACAGGGCGGAGATGCCATGGTGCTATAAAATCCGTTAGAGAACTTTGGATTGTATCTAAAAAAGAGACAGCAAGCTCTGACGCTTCCTCTCTAACTCTGTAAGAGAAGGGCGCAGAGAACGATGGTCGATTTAAAGTTCAGTCGTGGACGTATCATGAAAAACTGATTTAAAAGGATGGTGAGGCATGGATGAAATTTTAAAAGCATAAAGGAGATCTGTGTATGCTCGCTGTCGTTGTAGGTTCCATTTGTTGCGCTTTAAATACAGGCTTTCAACTGGACTAGTGCGGAAGACACCACACGCCAAGCGGAGCCCTAGATGAAGCACAGGGTCCAGCATTCTGAGGGATGCTTTAGTGGCTGACCCATAGACAACGCTACCATTATCCAATCGTGAACCTATCAAGCTGGTAAAAACACGTAAAAGAAGTTGTTTGTCAGCACCAAAAGAGATGTGCGAGGAAACCTTCAGGATATTCATTATTCTTAAGCATTTATGATTTGGTTGTTTTATGTGTGGGATGAATGTTAGCTTTTCGTCAAAGCTTATACCTAAAAACTTGTGTTCCTTTTTGACAGGAATCAAGACACCATTGAGTTGAATGTCTGGATCCGGCCGGATGCCACGCCTCTTGGAAAACAAAACACAAGTGCACTTCTCTGGATTAAATTTAGAACCGTTGCTATCTGCCCAGCCAGCTAGCTTGTTAACACCAAGCTGGACTTGGCGCTCGCAGACAGACAGGTTACAAGACTTAAAGGATAATTGTACGTCGTCTACATAAATTGAGCAGGAAATCGACGGTGGCAATGCCTTCCTAAGGGAATTCATTTTCACAATAAAAAGGGTGCAACTTAAAACTCCACCTTGTGGCACTCCATTTTCCTGCACATGAACCCTAGAGAGTTGTCGCGAAATTCATGTCCCTCCTTGTCGGGTTTTCTTACCGCTCACCATTTCTTGCCGCTCGCCGAGAGGAGTCGTACCGCGTAGCGAAGGAATGTTCTCGCCGCCATTGTCGCACCCGGGTCGGCTGGCCATGTGTTTCGGGGAGAGAGTTGGGCGAGAGTGCCGCGGCCTACTGAAGGCTGCGCCCCGCGAATTCTCGGAAGGCGCGCGGCTCGGTAGACTGTGTGCGTGGTGCCGCGCGGGGTTTCCAGGGAGAATGGGCTGAGAACTGGTGGTGGCCGGACGTACGGCCGGGACGCGGCGTCGGCCTTGAGGGCTGTGCTGGGGAGGCCGAGCGACGACGGCGGTGAACTTCGGGCCCCCGAAGCTTCCTCAAGGAGGCGAAAGTGCGTGGCCGGAGTTCACCCAAATTGCGTCGCTGATGAGCGGCGCCCCACCACAGACGACCGACAGCTTCCGTCACCCAAGCGAGACCATCAGCCGGACCGCAGCTAAGATGTTCTACCCTTCTCCACCTTTCCTCGGACTCTTCCTATTCATCTTCTGTGTTGTATTTCCCTAAGCGGACTGCACGGGCTTCTTATCCGCCTCCTTCAGTGCACCACGCTGTATGTGTTTCTAGCGGGCCTATTGTTAGTAGTTGGGGGAAGCCTCCAACCCCGCCTATTGTACACTCTACTGTCCCCTTCATTTACTGTCGCCCCCTCCTCGGGCTCGTAACGGCGTGTACCGTTTCTTTCATTGTGATTAATGTACTTCGTGTTGGTATCTTGGAAGCTCTGACCCCAACGGGGTGTCAACTGCATTGTCTTATTCACTCGTCAAACCTTCTGTCGGTCTGTTTTGAATTTCCCGTGAATGTGAAGTAAATGTCCGTTGTTTTGAAACTGTTTTCCCGTGCCCCGTCTCGTGCCTCACGCCAGCGGCCAATCAGGCGTGGACCTATCGCCGGTTAGAAGGTCCGAACCACATCCTATATTCGTATCCAGGGGGGAGTTGTTTGTCGCTCCTCCCGTCCGAGGCCTCGGCCACTAAATTACTGCCTCGCGCAATTCTGTGACAGACGTCAGCGTAAATGAGTGGGCTTTGAGTGATTTGTTCGTTACGTTTTTGTGAGGCTTTCTCTCTGTGTTTAAATGCCGGCACCAAGTCTGACTCTCGGTACTGGGTCCCCGTCGAAACAAGACGCCGCTCCGCCCCCATGCGAGCTGCGTCGGCGTACCTCCCCAGGGGGAAAGAGGCGAACCTCTTTCTCGCCTCTGGGAAGGTGATGTTTTCAGTGACGTTGATGTTGATTATTTTCTTTTCTAATTGAAACTTTTCACATTTTCTGGAGTACGCCGCGTGTGGGCCCTGACAGTTAATGCAGAATAGTTGTTGTGAACTACAATTATCTGTGGGATGGTCATGTTGGGCGCACTTGGCACTGGTTATTTGGTCCCGACACCAGTTGGTACCATGCCCGAACCGCTGGCACTTGAAACAGCGCCGCGGGTTCGGGATGTACGCTCGGACGGAGCACCGGATGAAACCAGCATTGATGTGGTCTGGAAGGAGAGAAGGATCAAATGTGAGGATGATATGTTTTGTGGGTATTACCTTATCGTCTCTTCTTATGGTTATGCGCCTGACAGCCGTCACACCTTGACTTTCCAGGCCTTCCAGAAGATCGGCCTCTGTCTCGTTTGCTAGATTTGGCTCCGAGATCACGCCCTGGGAGCTGTTGAGGCTGCGGTGGGGCGTGACCTTGACGTCGAGGTCGGCAATTCGTGTCTGCTTCAGGAGTTTCGTGGCCTGCTGTTGATTGTGTACCTCTACCAAGATCTCGCTGGCTCTTTGCTTCTTAGCTTTGTGAGATTCTCCTATAATAATCTCTAAGAACTTCAAAATTACGAACACGGATTGTGAAGCAATAGGCCTGGTTTCTTCAAAAGATTCAATTACCAAGAAATGTGGGTAGTTGTCAGGTTTTGCGGTTGTCATGGTCGGAAGGGGTGGATAGGATACTTCGGTGCATCCCCTTTTAGGGGGCCGATCATTGGGTTTGGGGAATTTTGAAAAAAACCATACAGCATGTATAAAAGCAGTAGGGGACGGGGGTACTTTCTTCGTCAGCCTTACCGTGATAGCTAAAGAGGTCCCGGAGCTCCCTGCCTGGTAAACAGACAGGGAGCCCATCTGCCGGAGCTTGACCTGGGCTCCGACGGCGACCGTTTGAGGTTTCTACCCTTCACCTTAAAACTCATTACCACGGTCGGTTATAGCGTGAATGTGGGGCCTCGGGGTCCGCGGTGTCGCCAACACCGTCACCAAGATTACTCAAGGTACCCCGTGCGCGGATTTTGAGCACAATAAATGAACTAGCGCAGTCGTTAGGTTGGGTGGTCAACGTCGTATGTGCCAAGTGTAACATTTTTAAGTGCAGCGGAAATACTTTCGTTGCAAAGTTTGTTGCCGCATTCCCACCCTTTTCTGCAGGTTTTTGGGCTCCGCCATCTTTTTCTGTGTGCGTCATCGATTCTGCCATGCGCGTCACGAGGCAGAAGTCTTGCAATTGGCCGGCTTTTTCTCGCACTTCCGGCGAAAAGAAGTGTCGTCTGCTAAGCGTCGACGGGCAGCGGCGGTGCCTTTGGTTAATGAGCGCTTCCTGCAGTACACTTAACGCTATCGTGTTTGCCCATATTTATCATTTTTGCTCTATATGTATCACGCTTTTAAAAAATGGTTTATCTGAAAATCCGAATACCATGTATCGGCAAAAGCTCTTTCAGGGCCCCTTTAAGAAATAACGTTGAGCTAGTTTGTGTGCACTACACATCCCCATGGTTACTAGAGCAAAAAAAAAAAAGGCAAGGTACGTCTGCTCTCTCTCGCCTCATGTCTTCTTTTTTAGCGCTAGTAACCACGTCGGAGTGTAGCGGAATGTAGCGGGGAATTATGGGAAGGGAGAGAGGAATACGATAGCAAAGAATGAAAGGTAGGGAAAGGAGAATAAAAGAAGCCGAGGATGAGTGAAGTGAACTTGAGGAAGAAAGGTCAGATATTGA